>NC_084991.1:14131884-14443384 GCF_963691925.1 Scomber scombrus
TAAAACCGGGTGGAAACAATTAGAGAGTTTGCATTGCAGAACCAATTCAAAGTCTTTAGGGCAGACCTTCACATTCGGGCGGGGACATGGAGAATTGGGGTGAGCATAATTTCCAGTAAGGTGTGTTCTTGATGAAATGTAAGAAGCATAAGTTTATTAGCCGCCATTCTCACCACTGTTCAATCAACTACCATGCATTTAGAAATCCCCAGACTTCGGTAGACAGAGATCTTCGATTGTCTGGTAATGTTCAGCCAACTACAGTAACTTGTTTTCTTCAGTAGTAACCCAGTACTACTTTGAACACACACACACACACACACACACACACACACACACACACACACACACACACACACACACACACACACACACACACACACACACACACTCTACATTAGTTTGTGGGGTTACAGGTTGTTTAAAAAAAAAAACTGTGTTCAAGACTAGCACCAATGCTGTGTAGTATTTCCGGTCGGTTTTGGATTACTATCAGAGTTTAGGCTAGCAGCTCTTGTGCTGTTGAAGCCAAATACATTTTCTAGTCTTCATCCTAATCTATAACATTAAAAGTGAAACATACTGTTTGAAAATACAAACAATAACAGGTAAATCTAATCTCTATTTGTCCGTAAACTAAGCAGCTGGACAGGGTTATTGGTTTTAACCCAATGACAAAATCAGCCACAGAGGACGTTTTCTACCTGGAGTTAATGTTAGCTTAGTTTACTTGTCAGTAAAAGCTGATAAAATCTGCAAGCAACATTTCTCAGTTCAGATATTACAAACCCACTGATTTAAATTAAGGACCCTTTATTTTGAGAATTACAAAAATTTTGAGTATTAAATATTTGTAGCAGTTGAATAACATATTTATACAGCACAAAAAAAGGACAGGCGTATCAACAATAACTCACGGGGTGGGACACCTCAACATCTATGAGTTAGATTTTTTTTCCTCTCTGAGGCTTTACTGTTTCCAGAATCAATCAAAGAAAAACTGTGGCTAGTGGCCCAGACACTACACCTGTAATAACGCTGTGATAATGGCCAGATCATGGGTCTTATTCCTCTGATAAATGAACAGCCTAAATTACATGGATTTCTTCCGTTCAAAATTTACAGTGTATCACATTGCACACCGTCAACCCTTTATGGCAGCTGTTTCCCCCGTAAAAAAAGGGGTGTCACAGTCACACAAATGTTCAGAATATCACGCACAGTCATTTTGGTATTTTTTACACAGAGGCCCCTCCAGCGAGGCTAAACCACAAGCCCCCTGAGCCCGATCAACCATAGAAAAAGCCAGGGAGGCTTTGAGGCCGCACCCCCATTGGCTATACCCCACTTTTCATTCACATTTTCATTTGGCAAAAGCCTGAGCACCACTCAGAGAGAGAAAATGGATGCTGAAGATGGAGGAGCAATGCCTTCCATGCCTAAGAAACAACAGTAATGTAAACAGAAGAAGTGAAAGTGTTCTTGTCATAGTCTCAATTCAATCGATAAAAGACGTCGTGTGACACATCTTTTTGACACATCAAGTTACCATGACGTCAATACTCACTTCCTTTTTCAAATCCCTTACCCCCCAAAACCCACCCTCTTTTGGTGGCCTTTAGAAAAACTCTGACTCTCCATTTACAATTCCCTGCTCACCTTGAGTAATATAACCCTGATGGGCTTTTCCCTGTTACCAAATGAAATAATAATAATTTAATATGGCATTTACAAGGAGGAAATGCCTTTCCCTCTCAGAGTTAATAGCTCTTGGCTCAGAGGCCTGCCAGTGCTGACAAAGTACATTAACTTCTGCTCTCTGTCTACCTTGTCCTGACAATGTTGTTTTGGACAGAGAGCAGCTTTCATTGAGAAACAGAAGCATCTTTCTCCTTAGACCCCCAGACCACAAAGCAGGGTGGACGCAAATGGAGGTGTGAATGAGTGGGAGGACAAGGGGAGACGATAGGAAGGCTTTCATGTTGCACATAAGGTAGAATGATGCTAAAAATACATCGTGCACCTGCATTATTTAGGGAACAGAGGAACTGGCTTTACCCAGATCTCAAACTTCCAAACTGAAGTGTTGAACGAAACATGCAGACGACAAAAAAGATCTTAGTTTAGCTTTTGAAATATGTATTTTTTTTAAAATTAATTTTAAATGCTAATTTATTCACCTTTTATGGCCAGGTATTTCACTGTGTTTTTGTAATGCATTCTTTTCATCTGAACAAACAAAACCAGCAATGTCTCCCCTGTGGTGTGCATCAGTGGGACCAGCATTGGCTGTTATATTAACACCTGATGTCAAGAAATTTAGAAAGAGAGAAATATGACATTGAGCCCTGGCTAGTGATTATATAATGGCTGCTGAAAGCCAAATATGGGGCCGTGTCTCCTTGTCTGGCCTGTTTTTCAATCCCTCCCAATAAAGCCTTACAAATTAACATCCGTTATTATTCTGAAAATAGCTTGCAACCCTGCTGCACAAACAGCTGGAAGGGAGAGAAAAATCAGCTGGCACCAGTTCTAACATGTAGGATAATCAGCTCGGGCAGGTTGGGGAAAAACATGCATGTAATAATCACGTCTAAAAGCCTTGGAAGGTTTTAAATGCTTCAATTCCATGGATAACTGCTGTAATCCCTCATAAACAAAGAGATGTTTTCTGTTACTGTTGTTAAACCAGGGCTGCCAACTCTCACGCATTGAGTGTGAGTGTCACGCAACTGACACAGCTCTCACGCCACACATGCCTTTTCTCGCGATCATTTTTCGGCTTCGCTTCCTCCAATGCAAAATTTGTGACTTTAAGCGAAGGAACAGTTTTTTTTTCGAGTTCAGACAGCTGAGCGTAACAAGGTTAAGGCAGCACCTTTCATGGATTGTCTGTGAACTCACATAAAATCTGTTTGAACGAATAGCGTGCAATACAAAATTATTGTAATGTGTGTTGCAGTGGAGCAGCTAAGCAGCTAACCCGCTCAGCATGAGTGGAGGAAGGCTGGAGAGACTGCAGTGTTAGCATTATTCACACTGGGCAGCTCACAAGGTCTACGTTACTAACATGAGCCAACGATTGTTCAATATTAAACCGGTAGGCACCAAATACTTAGCTGCAAATATTTAGTTGAAATTGGATTGAATACTTGTAAGAATCAGTTCATTCTTAGTTTGGCTACTGGCAATAAGAAAAATATAGAAAATCACTAGCCATATCCTTAAATCTTTTCGCCTCTATCAAAAATACACCAATGAATCCACTTGTCCATGAATCTTGGTGTGTGTGATATATCTTATTGTGCCGTTGTTATTAAAAACACATAAATGAGCTATACTGTTGCACTGGGTCATGTTAGTTTGTTTAGAAATGGCCCCAAAGACTAATAATTAATTTCAGTCTGTTCAGTTCATAGAAAACAATTAGTGAATTCCACTGTAATGAAGAGCTGAAAATGTAAAATAGCACGTTTAAAATAAAAAATAGCATATTAAAAGTATGAAATGGGCAATCAGAAAGAAAGGCAAGCATAGAGGGATACAGGATACGTAATACAGGATATGTACGTTATTAATGTTAGTAATTTTTAAATAGTTATTAATTTTCTGTTTTTGTTTTTTGAAGTTACCTTCAAGATCAAACAACGTGTTAAAAGGGTAAGCATTATAAGCTGCGGGTTCAGCCTACACCCTTTTTTCAGACTGCTGAAAAAAAAACCTTTAGGTTGGGTTATTGTGTTGTTTTGAGGTACTCTAAGTATCTGTATCTTTTTTTATGTGTTTATGAATGTATAAAATATGAATTTATATATGCAGACCAGAAAATAAATTCTATTCAAACATCCAAATCAGAGAGTAGTTCCTTGTAAGGTAGATGCCACCACGCTGTGCATGTGTTACATATCCTAACCTCTTGACTTTGCACTGAAGTTGTTTGAGATATTTACAATGCACAATGTGGCAAGTCAAAAGGTTGTGATATGTAGAACAACAAGCTGTATACACTGTATTTGAATGGGCAATGCAGCACCTTGCCGGATGATGTTGTTTTTTGCGGGAGCTCTCTGCTTTGGGACCCCTGCTATGCCAACACAGGGTCTCATTGAAATGCATGAGGGGGCTGCGTGGCTGTAGTCTGTCCAGACATTGCTTTAGACTGCAGGAGTGGTTTGAGGAGACATTTTGATATATTCTGACATGTTTTTGCCGTCTGACTCCATTTCAACTGCCATGAATTCAAGCTCATCCTCCACCAATGAACTGGTTATAAAATTTCAGAACCACATGAGGGTTTGATACTAAAAAAAGAGTATCCCTTTGGAGTGCAGTATTCCTTTGAATGATTTACATTACATGTCAATCTGTCAGCATCCCTCTTAACATGAAACTATGCAGTAGCACTAACTGTCTTCAACGTGTCAGATTTTCAAATTTATAAAGTGTTTCATCTGATGCCACTGCACTGCTCCGTCTTACATCTTTGGTTTGGTCTTTGACAGGCGCAGCACACATAGTGTTCGTTCCTCTAAGGAGCTGCACTGGGGAGAGATGGCTGGATTACCCCATTCCAGAGTGGCACAGAAAGCATCTGAGTTTTATAGCCTGGTCATGGTCAATAAAAACCAGTGGATTCTTGGAGCCAGTGCACTGCTCTTCCTGCGAAGTGTCAGGCAGTTTACAGCTGGGCAGGGACTATAAGAGCTGCTAAAGTACTGGAAACTACCTCTTTATCACTGGTACCACAAAGAGTTTATGGCATGAGTGAAGTGTTCCTTATATTACTGTGCTGTCACACTGGAATCTTATCTAAATGCATTGGCAATAGACTTAAAAGTGTTCTTCAGAGTGTTATAATAATAGATCAAGGGCAGATTTTTTTGGTGATAGTATAAGACATCTTTTGGAAATTACTGAATTATATAAAAGCGAACATATCCAACAATAGGAAAAGGTTTATAAATGTACAAACTCAGGTGGTTCTTTAATAAATTGGGTGAAGATATATATATATAAAATCCTCAAGTAAGATTATGAAAAATGGGTGTAAAAATCAAGGGGTGGTAGACAGGGTTGTCCCTTGTCACCCTATCTTTTTTTGTTGGTAACAGAAACAATTGCAACCAAAATTTTTGTGACTATATACAGTACAATTCAAAACTTTGGACACACTGTCCTATTCCCTTGAATAAGAAAGTGTGTTCACTTTTGACTGGTACTGTATATAGTTCAATGTTCATCTTTTTCTTTTGTACAACTGAGATGCAACAGTTAACAATTTCAACAAGTTCTTGCCTGCTATAAAGTCCTATTTGGCAAGTGCAAGGGATCAAAAACTTGACTGTAACTGTCTCTGTCTCTCTATTAACAAAGTCTTGGTCCTAATAAAGGTAAAATTGAGGGTTGAAGGTTGATAAATTAAGTAAACATCATGAAGAGTGTGCTACATTTCCTGGTCCCTATACAACTGCCATGTGGAATGAAAGATTATGTATGAGACAACTTCATGTTAAGAAATAATGCAGCAGACAGGTTAATCATATCCACAATAAATCTTGGTGATCTCTGCACTAATGCAACTAGATATATCCTGTTCCTTTCTTTGTAGCAGTCCTAAATTATGTGATTGGATTAAACTGATTAAATGAGTTTCAAAGGAAAAGTACTTTTTAGTCCTGAAGTGCCCTCAAATCCCTCATGTTTCAACTTCACCTAATGTACAGGTCTAAATCTGGAGGACGCCTGTCTGTCCTTTTCATGAGATGCCTTTTTGTTCCGCTGGGCAGTAATTCACAGAAGGGTCAGAGATTTTTAGTTCAGGTCTTAATGGGAAAACGACACCTTTTCACAGTGTTGGGGAGGACACAGGAGGTCTTTCTTCAGATCTTAGTGGCTTTCGCTGTGCACTCAGGTCCACAGTAAAACTAGAGAGGGAGGAGGAGGAGGGGGGTGTCCTGATCATCCTGTAATCCACATAATCCCCTGCTGCTGAGGGACGAGGCCAAGTTATGTGTGTGTGTGTGTGTGTGTGTGAGTGCGTGCATGTGTGCGTGCATGCATGTGACGTGCTGTTTACACATTCTACCTCTCTCTACAGCTCCAGTAGCTTTGAATAAAATTGACAGGGACAAACACTGAAGAGGAAGTCTCATCAATGGCTGCTAAAAACAATTTCCACCTTCCTCAATTCACATGTCATTAGTACAAGCCAAAACAACACCTTAAAAAAATACCACATTTCACATTTGGCTGCTCTCTTTTTATTAGAACTTCATGTACCAGCAGTTAGCTCTTGGCAAGAAAAGATGGATTATTCCCTCTTGTCGTAATTCCTGAGAGTGTGTGCATCATTCATTAGCCAGAAATAAACAGTAAGATTAAAGATCTCACACACACTCTAGAACAAATGTGAACATTTCAGCATGAACTTAAAGTGACTAAGGACAGAGAGCTACTTAGCACTTACATTTTAGCCAGAAAAACTCCCATAACAGATCTGATTCATGGAATGAACATCCCAGTCAAATCACCCCACGTTCCTGCCTGCTAAAGCATTGCAAAGACAACTGAGGATTTCTAGGTCAGGCTAATTGGAAAAACTGACTACAGTTGTGGATTTTTTTTTTTCTGTTTCTGTGACCACAGTTTGTTTCATTACCTAAAAAAAAAGAATTTCCACCAACTAGTATTTAGCATTTCTGTCAGGGTAGGAAATCTGTAGTCTTCAAAATGCAAGTTTAGGCTACTTAACCGGTGTCATGCGTAAGGTGGATTGGCAAAAGCCCTCTCACTGCAGAAAGCCCACTGTCGTTGCAGCACTGTCTCTGGACACATTATCAATCTTAGGGCTGCCAAGTTGAACACAGCCAGATTGGAGGGGAAGAGTTCAGGGAAGGGAGCATGCCTCCTTTGGCCAAACTGTTACGCTGCCGGGTCCTATAGACGACAGAACCCAAATGGATTCTCCAGATATTTCACTCAAACAGCCACTGGTACATGTGGCAACCGAACAAGAAGAGAAGGGAAAAGGAATGACAGTGAGAATATGAGAGAGCGAGAGAAACCGAGGAAGACAGAGAGAAGCATATTTTCCGAAGCACAGCACCCTGCTGCTCAAACCTCATCGTCTCTTCAGAAAAAGGATGGAGTGTTCGTGAAATACACCTCTTTTTCAACACAGGAAAATGTGGCATTGATAGATGGACGCTGTGCAGTTCAGTGACTGCTCAGTGTAAGGTAATGCGGGAAAGACAAATACATTCCCTGTACCACAAAAAGGTCTGTTCCTGTTTAAGACGTGTATCCTGCATGAGGATTCATGAGTTACATTGGCCTCCATTCAAGCCTTTCTCATGACATGAATATGGACAGTTGTGCTGTACTTCTATAGCCTTTGAGAAATATTTATAAAGCTGTAGTAAAAATATGCTATCAAGCCAATACTTCATCGCACTCTCACATCATCCAATCTCTGGACACCCTCATACCTTGTCAAAATCTCAAACATTTCATCGACTTTTAGCTACATCTGCAGCCACTTCTTTGGATGGATTTGCAAACTTTCAAACTGAGATATGAAACATTACTGTTGGGATCTAGCAGTGAGTTTGAACTTGATGAAAACTGACCAAATATTTTACAGCTATCACCATCTATAAAGAACATGCCAGTGTTGTGTTGGTATTTGATCCTTGCAGTTTACAAGAGAAATATAAAGCGTTTACTAAAATGTAATCTTTGATAGTGTAATCCATAATCTTCCACTGAGCCTGAATGAAGAGAACATGGTCATTTATACAAGAGAAGTGCTGCAGCAGAAGGAATCCAAAGACCAAAAAGTCTAACTGGCAGAAAACTGGCAGTCGAGCTGGCTGTCATGACCACTTCACAGCATGCGGGTGTTGCCAGCAGCATCTGGACCAACAAGACTCGCAGCTTTGCAGCAGCTTGGTGGGTCTCCAACAACTCTCTGGCAAACTCTATACAAAGGGCCCGATACAAAGAATGATGTTGACTGGTCTTGGAAGAGGTGGAGGAATGAGGCAGTTGGATGGTGGGGAGCAGCAGCAAGGTGCATGGTGACCCTACTGCCAGACAGAGTGTTGAAATTAGATGATTCTGCAGAAAAACTGGTTAAGAAATGGTCCAGGTTAAGCAACTGAAAAACTTTGTCAAGGTTAAGGTAATGGTTACGGGTTAGATTAAATACTGGTGTGTGACAGGACATAAACTCTGGTATCACACACTGCTTTCCGCCTTCCTACATATAGGACACTACTTCCTGCATTGGGCATAATCATCAATATTGGACATAGAATACATTGTTCAGATTGATCCAATATGAATGTAATTTTTGGGCATACTGAGTTTTGCATGGGCTATATGAGAGCATGCAGTTATTGGAGACCAGAGAACTTCCACAAAGGCAAAGTGGAGACATCGTCACATCTGATATTCCTTATGGACACAATTTTGGAGCAACACGGGGTAGGTATCCCATCTGACCTGGGAATACCTTGGGATCTGCCAGGACTAGCTGGACAATATGCCTGAAGAGATTGACATGATATAATGCTTAGTTTGCTGCCACTGCAACCCATACCTGAATAATTGGCGATAAATAGATGGATCTTCAGCTCTTTTGTTAGAATGATTACTTGGTGCTGAAGGCTACAAAAGGCACCATAACCACAGGTATCATCAACAGTATAAGTTTCTCAGAGCAAGAAAGAGCATGTATTTGGTTGAACCTGAAAAAATCCTAACTCTATGTGAAGACAGTCATTTGAACATTTCCCAAGTATTAAAGACTAGTTTGTGACATATTGGAGGGCTGTTAAAATTCTCAGAAACCTGTGCAACCGCCATTTGTTGCTGGAACATATTTGTTGTCTGAAACACCATGGCAGGTGGTCCTGATGAAGGCAGTTCACAAAAGGATTGGACTGAGAAATTATTCAGATGAAGATTTCCAAGAATCTTCACTTTTCATAGGAGTGCATCAAGAGCAGTAAAACAGTCACTGCCGACTCAACTGGACTTGGCCAAGACAATAAAATTACCATGACAGTTTCTTTGGAAAATTGTAACTTGAACGAATGCAAAATTGGTCAATACTTTCCAAATAGTAATGGTTATCCAGTAGTATGAGGACAGATGACTTTAAGGTTCCACCAGTAAATATGAATAACACGGTCTACTCTCAAGTTATTAACATGTTATTATGTTACTAAGAAAATTGATATTTACAGTAGAATACTGGCAGCAGAAATGCCAGTAATATACTGTAACTATACAGTATTTATACAGTTAAATGATTTCACAGTTTATTATAGTAAAAATGAAACACAGTATCTTTCGATTTTTGTGATAATTTTAATTTACAGTAATTTCAGGTTACTTAAAATTCTAGAAAATGTCAATTTTCAATGCAATTAAATTATGATGAAAATTATGCAAATAATCAAAACACAACTTAGAAAGGGCATGGATCAAACAAACTTTTATTTAAAAGGGCAGAGTCAACACGAATTCTGCTGCTGTAACAACAAAATTGTTGGATGATCCAGAGAAACAAGCCAAAGAAATAATTTTGATTAGCAAAATAAAAGCTGTAATTCCTTCCATTTTATTGTTATAATGGTTATGTATATGTTATATAGTGACTTATCTTACCAAATTTGAACTTGACTTCAGATTAATACCAAGGCAACAATGTATTAGCCGCTGTCTGTGAAGATCATAGTTAGCAACATTAGGAAAACAAACTGTGCTATTAAGAACACTGCAGAAATTTGCATTAAGACCATCATGAAAATATACATTAGTAAGAACACTTTGAAAATATGCATCAATAACAACATTAGGGTGGGGGGGTCTAAGGTTTTACCTCTTAAAAGAGTGAGGAAAGCGTGAGGAACATGCATACTTCTGAATGAATTCCAGAGTACAGTCCGCCTCTTCAAGATACTGAAGGTTGAAGGTACAGTAGATTGCAAACACAGCAGCAAGCCCTGTCAAAAAGGTTGGTGTGATGCCCTCCGATATGACATGGTCAATATTGACTTGCCCTGTTGCACCTGAAACTTAAAGTAACAGCAATATCAGAATGCATCTTACCTTACGTAAACATCTGCAAACTCAAAGAACAATGGTCAATCTGATAAATGAATGAAATGCATACCAAGCTTTATCAGGCAAGGACTTTAAGGTAGAGTTAGGGTTATCTCAACATCAACTGCGTCGGTGGACACCTGTAGGGAACAAAAAAGTAAATTACCAAAAAACTGTCGGTAAGAGTAACCTAGAGGTAAAATAACTAGGCTTCAGAAGTATCCTCAGTCAACCTGCTGTCAATAAATAAATATGGAATAAAAATAATAAAGGGGCAAGAAAGAGAATATAAACTTACATCTGAAAGAAGGACCAGCTCTCTCCAAAGTCTGCCATAAGCAGCTGAACCATACGATGTCCCATTTCTTTGTCGGCAGGTTTTTTAAAGTATTCTGTGATGGCTTTCCTACATTCCTCCACACTGAGTTCCAAGCTGTCTCCGAGCAACTCAAGATGAGCATATATGCACGTTTTATTAGAAAGAAAAGGCCATATGCCTCTCCTATCTTCAGTTTCAGGTGGTCCCTCCTTTCTGTGAATCTCATGCAGTCTTTGGTGGTTCTGCCACAGTCTCATTAGTTTCTTCTGGTGGGAGCTTTGGCTGCAATCTTGATTGTCCACAAGTGTTGGTTGGGTATCTCTTGTATGTAGAACTGGATCTAAAGCCATAGTTCACATTCTCAATTCACTTGAATCAAAAGTGATGTATAACCTCCAGAAGTGACCCGTCTTCAGTCATATCAGCAAAACTCTTTGGGTACTGCCTAATGGTTTAGGTCTCTTTCTCTTTCGCTTTCTACAATTGCAGAACGTATTCCCTGTGGCATTTGTTCCCAATTTAGGGCCCTGGAATGTTTCTGGTCACCTTTTCAGTATATGAGAGGTGGGAGGTCTGTCACTTGGATCACTTTCTCCTGCCCGGCTTGACAATAATGCAATTGCTAACAGCTGTGATCAGCTAGCATGAGGCGGCATGCTTGAGAGACTGACAAAGCACTACTCAGTGGTGTAGAGGTTGGAATAACTTGAATCCATTTAAATGCATCCAGGAGTTTTCGGAGCTGAATGACTGGTAAGCAATGACTTCCTGCTGTGCATATTTTGAATCTTCTTTTGACTTCAAGCGAGAGCTCTTAAGTATAGAAATTATTTGACACTGGGTCTTTTCAGAGAGATTTGGCAAGGTCTTGTAGATGATCTCCTTGATTGCCTCACTCAAGTTAGCCATCATTCTGAAATAAAGGGAAAGAATGGTGAAAAATAATCATTGGTGTGCCATTGACAGTGTACTCAAGGAAGGGGTAGTAATCTATCAAATTCACTTGATTAACACAACAGTAGCTTCTCTATATCCGTGTAAGGCTGTAGACACTTATGTGCCTAGAAGAACACATTCGCTGCAATATTTCTGCCATCCCACACATCCCAAAGAATATTCTTAGAACTGATACTGGAGTGTACTTGCTTATAGTGTTCCCACACTGACTCACTTTTGTATTTGCCTCAACTGCAGAGGGTACCAGGCCTTTATTGGAGGCAGGCTTGTATTAGAAAGAGGCCTTTATTCCTACTTCCTTTGTTTGACAGGTATATTTGCTCATATTTTTGCATGTGGCCTCCTTGTTTTCTGATCTGCTACTACTACTGCATTACAAGTGCAATATGCAAGTGGAGTAATCCACTTACTCCAATGTGTGGAACAATAATTCTACCTGGAAAAGTTTTGGCAGTACACCACTTAGCTGTAGCATGTGGATAGCATTTTATAACAGGCACCAAGAGTTTATCCACCCTTGTTTTTCCCCAGCCTGTTTGTGGGGCTGGCCTTAATATAATCATGTCAAATGGCCAAGAGGAAAAACATGGTGCCAGTCCTTCCTTGCTACTGTATGCTCGCAATGAAACACGAAATGTCCAAAATACATAGCTACTGGTTGCTGCATGTTCCACATGAATTATTAAGAGCAGCAAAATAATTTAATACTAAAGCAGTATGACAAATGGCCCAAGAATAAGACCCTGTCCAAGTTTTGGGGTCCGTCTGAGTAATAAAGGCACAATGATAGAACTGCAATCAAATGAACAAAGTCAATACATAGAAACAAAGGGTTACAGGAAATGCTAAAAGCTAATTAGCTTCCCACATGCACTGAAATTGCCTTATTGTTTTCTTTAATCTAATCTACACTTTTCAGTTTTTACCACAGTCCAATTTTTTCACAGCTGTTGTGATTGTGCAATAGCCATGCATACTTGTATCTAAACAAATCGTTGCATTGATGCATGATGTAGACAGGTCCTGGCAGATTTGTAGCCTTCGTTTGCAATAGTAAAGAGTTATCGTAGTTAGGAATCGATAAGCAGGACCAAATTTAAAAAAATGTTTAATACCAGGTACCCAGTTCTTATCATTTTGGATTTGGTTTAAATTTGGAGTCGGTTTTCGGTTCCCAAAGAGAAATAAAAAAAGAGCTACATTTTCAAGAACTGTGATTCATTAGTATTTTCTGCATAAACCTCGGATTGCTTATCACCTGTATCACTAGGAGGATCAATCTGCATATCAGACTGCTCTTGTTCACTATCATGGGAGATACCTGGGTTCACAACTGAATCAACCAGATTTTCCTTAGCACCATTTTTATGTTTCCTACTCATGAGTGAAGTGAATGTGGCTAAAACTGTAAAGCTCCTGTCACAGTTAGTATAAGGACAAGCAACTGTTTCCCCTTCTCTGATTTATATTTTCAAATGAGAGTAAAAGGCTCACACATTGCACTGCAGAAGTCAATATGACATGTTAGTTCAACTACACCACACAACGTAGGCCTAACCACACATTTGTCTTTATGTCTGTAAGTGTGACACTTTAAAGTTGAAAAGTTTTGAAAAGTCCGACTGCAATCTGGCAAAACACACTTAAAAATTAAATTAGGTGTATTTTTATGAATTCTCATGTGCCTTACATAAGCCAATATTGTGGCACAGTTATTACCGCAGACCTGACAGGGGAACATTTTTGCTGCCAATGCGGGAGAAAATAAAGTGGCCTACACAATTGCCAGACTTTAACTCCAGATAGTCAATTCCATTTCATCAGCATTCAAATTAGTGTGACAATGACCAAATGCATAATCAAACATATTATGCACTGATGTTAATTAGGCTAAAATATGTGAACAAGAAACCCAGTGTAATTACTGACTGCTTTTCTGTACCCCTGTATCAATCTTTGCACTGACACTTTTCTAATTATAAACCAAGTCACAATGTTAACCTTGGTTGACTATGAAATTAACAGTGAAAAAAAATCAATGTTATAATTGTATGTAAACTCAAATACTATAAGCTTACTCTAAAAAGATAAACCACCTTTCTACTTTGAATTCTCTTGATCACCACTCCAACCTTCAAGTATGTTTAATATTTTTTAGTGGCATTTGCAGCTAAGAAGGGACAAAAGGTTATTGCTAACTAGTTAGCAACAACTGCTACCAATCTTAAAGCTGCAGTGTGGAACTTTTGTCTGCCCCTTCTGGCAGTGAGAGTAAATAGTAGTTACCTGACAATGAGCCCATGACCCTGGTGTGCATGCTCTATGGGTGTCCTTCAACTCTGGCAAACCAATCACTGCTGTACTGATGCATCAGTACGGGAATGTCGCCACAGACACCAGATTAAAAACTCTGGTATACTGTGAAATAGGGATTTAACAGACAGTGATAGGCTTAATCAGCACTGTTTGACCTAATTTGGCAAGGGCGTGAATGAAACGGATGTTCATATATATGTAATAGTCCCGCACTCCAGCTTTAAGGAAATTCAGATGTTCAAAAATGGTTGGCATTTGATAAAACACTCCAAAACTCCAAAATTCATGTACATATTTGGTTTGAGCTATTCAGATCTTCTTCTTCTTCTTCTATTTCACATTATGATAAGTAACATTTTAAAATCACACAATCACTAGCTAGACAGTTTGCTGAGCATCATGTTGATCTCAGAGATTATTTTGGTAATGCTACCTTAAAGAATAAGATACTGTGAAGGAAAACAAGATTGTTTTTAATTACCGTCTAATTTGTTGATGCACAACCCCATAGATGCAGATGAAGCAGGACTTCTTGTTGAGGTGTAGCATATGTCCTCTGAAGGGCGCCCTCCTCTGGAGAACTGCTTTGCAAATGAGCGTCTCTGAGAAAGTCTCCTCACGAGTTACTAATGGCAAATTATTTCCGAATATTCTTTCAAATGGAAAATTAACCTTGACAAAACTGTTATTTTAGAATTAAAAGATGATGCCAATTTATTGTTAGATGTCTTATCAAGCTCCAGTATTCTCTGTGTAACACCCAGTACCCAAAAAAGACTGTAGTGTAGGCCCACTGTAAAACATTAGCATACTCTAGAGGGCCTCTGTGCTGTTGCATCATATGGACCAGCCCACAATGCATTGCTAACTGCAGTATGAAACCGCAGTAGACATAAATAAAGTATATTAGTGTTGAAAATTGGCTGTAAATTAACAGCAATTACTTACAGTGTGCTGCTAATGTACAATCACACTGCTTGTCTCTGACAGAAAGATCATGTTCTGAGAAACACTGGCTGCCGGTGGAACATTGCACCTAACCTCGGTAGCTCCATATATCCTGTGCTGTTCTGGGCTGGGTTGTACACTTAATGGAAAATCGGAGATTTAAATCCTGGATTCTTGGTGGAGGGTTTTCTTTGGGTAGCTTTCCCTTCTCTGGTGGAAAAAAGAAAAAACTTCACTGCAACATTTAGTTTCTACCCCTCCTCTTTCTTAGAGATAGTCAGCCAAATTCCACTTAAAGCCTTTCCCCCATGGGCAATACTGTGATTTGCCACAAATGATAAGTAACTACAAAAATGTAGTTACTTATCACTATTCCATATTTCATTTAAGGTTTGCTTGTTCAAAACCTGGGCTTCAGTCCATCAATGAGATGAGCATTAAAACAAATGTGCAGGGGATGAATGTAAACTTCACAGGAGAAGATGTAGCAGTGGATGAGGAATGAATGAAGGAAGAAAGAGAACATTAATGCAGGAAAAGTCAAGACGAGATGTCAAACTGGCTGCTTTTTTATTTATGAGCCTGCTGGAGGTGGAGAGCTCTGGGACAGATACAGCCAACCTTTATGAATAAATAAAAAGGTGCACTTACTGAAATAAAAGCCTCTCTCTCCACACACAAACTGCAGCGTGTCGACCAGCTCCGCCCCGCACAGGGTCTCTGGCCCCGCCCCTGTTGCCGTCGGAGTCAGGGTGAGGACGCACAGCAGTAGTGAGAGGGTGTGGCTACAGGAGATACAGCACATTGCACACTGTGCACAGGGAGAGAGAGAGAGCTTTAATATTATCACTGCTGTTAAACACAGAGCATCATCAGAGAAACAGTTTCAATAAATCAATACCTTAA
The DNA here is from genome assembly GCF_963691925.1 of Scomber scombrus. Taxonomy (NCBI): domain Eukaryota; kingdom Metazoa; phylum Chordata; class Actinopteri; order Scombriformes; family Scombridae; genus Scomber; species Scomber scombrus. Next base: position 14,147,444 of record NC_084991.1, read on the forward strand.
CCAAGAAAAGTCACACTTTTAAAATAATTGCTGTCTTAGTACATAGACATTGAGCAAACCAGCTGGCACAGATGTTGGCTCAGTGCCTTGCTCAAGGGCACCTCAACTCTGGCATTTTCGCAGATAGGACTGAAACCAGTGAGCTTAAGGCTCCAACTTCCAGGATTTCCCCTCTGCTAAACAAGAAATACAAGTGGCCGTGGCCACAGATGGTAACTTTACAGGGTTTTGGAGATGTAGAGGAAAATGTATTAAATCCAGGCTTCCACTTGGTGCCAAAGTCAAACAGTCAAACAGGAGGTTGACAAGCTCTGATGCTCCGGGGCGCCTGTGCGCAACGAAGCCGAGCGCGTCCAAATTGAAAACACACTTTTCTTCCTTATCATCCAGCTACTCAGCCCCTGTATGTGTCATAATAAGTCAATAAAGACATATTAATGGATTAAATCACCCAGTTCAAAAATCTATCATCAATGGCCACTTGGCAATAAGGCTTAAGCATGTCCCCTGTGCCATAAACCAGCTGTCAGTGCAGTATTACGCACAGAACGGAGGCAAAAGTGCTTCAAAATTGAAAAAGCAGAATAAAAGATGCAAAAGCACCGGGGATCTTTCCGATCCAAAATGTGAGATGGAAAACGACTCTCCCGCCAAACCCAGCAGAGGAAGCTGAGTGGGCCAAATATACATAATAAAGAGAATAAGCACAGGGCATTACCCATCTACATTACAACCCCAACCGCTGCGCCCGTAAGCATTTCATGTTAAGATCTCCTCTCTTAACCCTGCAGCCTCAGGTTAGATATTTAGCACTTAATAATGCAGACTCAGCAGTAATTGCTTTGAAAGTTGCAGAGCTGCATTAGGGCTTTCTGGTGAAAAAGAGCGCAGGACGCACAGAGGCGCTGAGGATGAAAACCCATTCATCCGAGCAGTGAAACTCATGCACGATTCATGTCAACATTCCCAAAAGAAAAAAGTCAGTTAAAGCAGAAATGGACAATCTCTTACTATCTGTGAAGAAAAAATCACAAAGACATGCGGGATAATGACTCCATGAGAGAATAACAAGGATAACAATTGAATAAATTCACATATATCATGCATTTAAAAGCATTAAAATATAAATAAGCAATGGATATTCCCTTTTATTGCTTCAGTTTAAGTTAAGGATGCTCTGACTGAATAGAGAGCAAGTGAAGAACCAAGGTGATAATCTATAGTGTCAAAGGAAATCAGGTAAGTTACCTTGAAGACATCACATAAATGCCACTGAAAGGAAAGAGCGCTAGACATCCCCACGGGTCTCCGCAAGACAAAACCCGGCGAAAATGAACTTGTTTGAAGTCATTAAAAAACGGGAGAAAGAGGATGAGATGCGGGCAATGTCACATCTCAATATTCCGACTTTGTTCCATTGCGCAGGCTCGTTTTGGAGAAGTGAGATTTAGCGAACAGGAGACGGATTTAGAGAGAAAATCCCTCACATTTACACATTACACACACATTACACAGACATTTTCAACAGGAAACAGCTGGGGCAGCATTTGCCTCCTACTCGTCCTAAGTTATTCATTAAGGATTTTGGGCACATATTCAAATAACGTCATTTCTCTTTTTTTCTTAGAACTAGATTGAATTTTGATCTCTGTAAGACTTGGTTAGTAGTTCAGATCAAGATAGAAAAAAAGCGGTCCTGCCCCTCCAGCAGCAGCAGCAGCAGCAGCTCACACTCTGTTTTATGCGCTGAAATCTCATGAAGGCGAAGTTAAAGACAAGCTTGAGGTTATGATATGACTGTTGGTTGTTGTGCGTAATTTGGCACCGAATAACTCAACAGCCCACATACCCTAAGTCTGATCTTTTAAACGGTCAAGTGTATCATTAAAAAAACTTTTCACATTATTCACCACTGTGATATTAACTTGAATACCTAATAAAAAAAAGCCTGATACTAAAACTAAATACATTTAATGGGTAAGTGTAGCACTTTTGTTGTCATGCAGAACAAATATGAGCCAGAGATTACATCTGTGGTAAACTTTGTGCCTCTGTGCAGGATTTGTTTTTTTTTTGTACTTTGTCACTTTAGTTTCTTGTTATAAATCAGTCACTGCTCTGGCTCTTCTGTTGAAATTCAATCAATACAAACAGGTATGACTGGAAGTGATATCTGATGGCATTTGAGGCTTTCATGAACTCAGTGGAAACATTAAAACACAAGATAATTTATGATGTAGAAAACTATTATTTTTCACGTTTTTCAGATTTCAGATTTTAGCCTCCTTGGAACTAACTACTGAGCCAGATGCTTTACTGGTAGACTAACAAACATTTGATGGCCCTCATTGTGCAAAGCCACCCACAATTATCATGTTAAAGTAGGCGTCCCAGTGTTCCCACTGTGTCATAGAAGTAAAACCCAGCAATGACAAATCACAGCTTCAGATGAAGGCTTAAAGAGAGTTGTTTTCAGCAGGGACGGGATATCACTAAACATGAGATCAGTGCTGTGACCCAATCATAAAACAGGACACCAGGACGTATCCCAGCATGCCCGGCCAGTGTTTAAGTGCATCACAAGCAAGGTCGGATCCAAAGGGAACCGAGGCTAAACACACGCAACAGCCTAGTTTGTTTGGGGTAAAGTGGGTCAAAAACATAAGCGCAACCAAATGTCCCCACATGACATGAATCATGGTTGTGGTACAGTGGCTAGATTTTTTTTTCTAAGGCTACAGGTTTCCAAAATGAGGGTCCGGATCCCACAAAGGGTCGAGAGATAAATGGTGGTCACAAATTGATTAACAAGACAGACAAGAGGAAGATAAACACATTTCAGCTACAGAAAATTAAAAACGTGTTTACATTTTTTGAAATACAGGTTGTTCTGTGTGCAAACCTGTAACATATGGTCATTATGTTGGTCATGAGACATTTATCTTGTGGATTTACACCAGAGATGAAATAATTAGTCAATCAATTGATGGACAGAAAATAATAGGTATCAATTTATGATTTCATTCAAGCAAAAAAGCCAGAAACGTACTGGTTCCAGCTTCTCAAATATGGTTCTCGTGGTCCTCTGTGATAGTAAATTGCATCTCTTTGGGTTTTAAAACTGTTTATCAGACAAAACAAACAACTTACATATGTGAGCTTGGGATCTGGAGTCATTTTTATGATACTTTAAAGACCAAACACAGTTCCAGCCCTACTTTATGCCAAAACATTTTAACAAAATGCATGTTTGCAGATGGCTGGTGGATTAAATAACATCTACACTTAAAATCTCAGCTCTTTGCCAAATTTAGGTTTGATTAAGGGGTTTTTATGACTAACCTCCACTTTAGCTTCATTGCCACAAATGCAGGTCCATGACCTCAATCTGTGACCTGACTTTTCTTCCCATCAGGACTGTTGCTTGGAGGCAAGATGCACGCTGAGCAGTGTCTCCGTTTGCCTCCGCCGGTGAATTGCGTCACTGTCAGGAGCCGCTGATATAACGTGGAATATGATGATGATGCTCCTCTGATTAGAGGGACAAAGCTGCTTTCAGACCACAGGATGACCTTGTTAGCATCAGATCAGGGACGTGGCTGGTCACTGATGCCTATAAGCCTCTCTGTCAGTAGCTGATCTTAGATGTGAAATGATCTCATCTTTCACTGCCTCTTGACATAAAAAAACCCACAATGTAGCGTGTAAATGCTTCATCACAGACTTTCCTGTTATCACTGTAGCTGCGGTCTGGCAGTATTGATGATGGGCTTGTGCAGTACATCTGCTGATGCAGTAGTAGGAAGAAGAGAGAGAAGGGGGGGTTGGGGTGGGTGGGGGATTGGGTGGGTGGGTGGGGGGTGGGGGGGTGGGGGGGGGGCTGACCTTCCCTTGTTCGCCGTCTCTAATGCCCAGTGCTCTGAACTGTCTTGGTGCCAGGTTTCTCTCCCTCCCTCGCTCTGACTCTTTTCTCTTCGGTTGCAAGACTTTTGAACCCCCCTACCACCACCACCATCTCCCCCTCCCAACCCCCCCGCAGCCTTGTCTAAGGAGACGTCCGCCCCAGTGAACTCATTGACCAGAGAAAGGCTTGTTTTCTCACTCCCTTTTGCTGTAGGAAGGAGAAAGTGTTCACTGCAAAAAGTGTCCATCTCAAGTCATTTTGATCAGGAGTCTTAAAATCACTTTTTCTTTCAAATAAGTGTTAAAAGCATCCAAATATCACATATTTACAATGCATTTCTACTTTTAACTGGATTTATTTCTAGAATTTAATATGATTTTCTTGATGAAAGGTGGGTGATCTGTCTTGTTTAAAGAGTTATTCTTACAAAAGAAAATTCATGCACCAAAATTGGCTGCAAGCAGAGTTATTTCACCCCATTTGGAGGATTTTTTTATGTGTTAACAGATTCCTTGCAAATATGGACATTTTTTGCAGTGTTAACAGCATCCCGTCTGGTCTGTCCTGCCAAACAAATGTCAGAGTCAGAGGGATACATACAGACAGCAGTGCAGAATGCAAATGAATGCGAGCGGATGGAAGTGAGAGGACGGAGGGAGAATGAAAGTGGATGAAGATGTGATGGAGATAAAGCTGTGCGAGCACTACAGCGGTGACGGAGGATGCAGTGCTGTGTGTGGAGTTTGCAGGGCTGGTACCCAAGATGGGAGGGAATGCGTGAGGTTGGGGATATGTCTGGGCACACACACAGGTTCACTCGAGGACACACACACACACATGCAAGTGCAGGCACGTACACACACACACACTTGATTAGGAGAGCAATCCTTCTCTATTCTCTTGATTAGTCTGAGGGTTTTTCCAGCTCAGTGGTTCTCTGTGTTATATTTCCTCCTTTATCCATTGAGTAAAACGAAAAAAGCTTTGCAAAAACAATGAAAGAAGGGTATCTATTGCAAGTGATTGTAGGGGTAATTTGTGATTTTTCTGTGCATGTGCATGTGTGTGTGTGTGCATGTGTGTGTGTGTGTGTGTGTGTATTACTTTCCCAAGCTTAGTGGTTAAACAGGGTGTGGTGCTGGTGTACATGAGTTTGTGTGTGGCACTGTTGTTCATTCATTCAAAGCAGATATTGTTATCAAAGCGCTCCGCTGTGCCATACACTGTTCATATGGAAGAAATAAAGGTGCGTCATGGAGCAAAAGCAACAAATGGGGCGCTTGTTTTGATACGCTATGTTTCCGTAGTAACATGCAGGGGTCACAGTATTTTGGCAAAAAGGCCAGGAAATTCCGTTGTGCCTGTTGATGATCAAAACCTACTTTTTCAAAAATTCTCTGGGACAGTTTAACTGTTTGTGATCGCTGAACCTGCTGGGACTTGTAGGACTTTAACAAACTGTATGATATAATAGAAAAATAAACTTGGAAGCTGTAACCCCCCCTTCCACCCCCACCGTGATTTCGTGGTGATGAAAACAATATTATAGTATTTACTGTCTCTCTGTTTCTCTGTGTGGTTTGTGACTGAACATAAAGCCAAGAGACTTTTTAATCAGCGACTTAATGTAGGCTAACTTTATCACTAACAATGGTGATTCCTATATCACTTAAAGCTGCACTAATCAAATTTTTTATATTAACAATGGGCCAAATTACTGCATGTAAAGTGAAAGCTGTTGCTTGTATTGACAAACCCATTGAGAATTATACCCAGACCATTTTCATCAAAAACCTCTGTTTAGTTCAATGTAAACTAAAAGCCTAAAAGATGCTGTGTCATATTTTGCACATCAAATTGTTTAAAAGATATGTGGCTGCGGGCCATCTGCAGATATTATTAAAATGGTAAACTGTGGGAAAGGGCAGTACATAGAACATATTAAAAAGGGAAATCCCAATTTAATATTAGTTTGTAAAAGTTAGCTCGCTAGCACTGGCTGCAGCAAGCAACTGGCTTTACCTGTGATTTGTTGAGGTACCAACTAAAACGACTTCACAGGTCCGTCTGTTCCCTTTGGTGATTTAATGTCATGATTATCGTCATAATAATCCAAATCCAAGTGTGTCTAAATGCTGCCCTGATGAAGTTGCGACCTGATGTGCTGTGCATTTTTGTGTTATTGGTAGCTTTTTATTTTTATTTAGCTATATTGTTTATTAAAGTGGCTAATTACCTGCTGCCCATTTAAATATGCACTAGTTCTTCTGAAGCACTCTCAGCTTTCTCCTTCTTTTAGCGACTTTCTCCCTAATCCCACAGTTGTTTAGTCACTATTTAGATCTTCTACCTTAGCTTAGCACTTAGTGATGACACCCATCAATCCCTATTTCTTTAATGTTTTCTATATACCAACACTCATCATTGATTGACAATGATATGATTGTTTGCTGGGAAGGGGGCATGACACAAGGGCAAAGTACACAGCTGCTCTCATTGATTGTTTTGCATTGATTGGTGCCAGATTGGATGGGCCGGAGGGATGACTTCCAAAACTGTTGTGAGATTGGTACACTAGCTTTAACTAACCCTAACCCTCCCTAACTGTAATCTCGAGGTGTTCGTTCCTGAAGGGCATCCATAGAGCATGCGCACCAGAGACTTCCACCAGATGAACTGGCTAAGAATGATTTTTCCATCTCAGATTGTTTAATTTGAGGGATTTTTAGGAGCCTAAAGAGGTGAAAGCATGCAAGAATTTGATACTTTTAATCATCTTGTGACCACTAGGTTGGGAAATACTGCTTTAAAGCATCATGGAAAGCTATAAGAGCTCCAGAGAGACCACATACACTGCAGGTGCATTGGTCATACAAATGACTAAAGGCCAATGAAGACAGACTGGAAAAACCCTGGCAACACATGCCACAAGATGCAATGACAACCTTCGTGGCAGTGTTTATACAATGGTGACTTACAGGTCCTTGTCCATGCATTATATTATCTACCCCTCGTATATATGACACCGGGGTAATCTCGAGACCTGTTCGAGCGTGCAAGCATTCCGTCTATTACAAAATCCAGGAATGTTCCACTGAGTCAGGAACAAAACACAAAACAAATACTTGAACAATAGCATGTACAGTAATTACAGCCTTAATATGTGATTTCAGTAAACACAACTAATCCTGGAGAGAGAAACCGCAGACGAGAGCCAAAAATGCACAGATTCAGGACTTTTTAGTGTCAGTGATATTGCAGCGAGCCATCCGTCCCATCCAGCCTGACTGATAATGTGCTGTCTCGTGCAATTAGAGCTGGACGAGGGCCTGCGAGATACCTCAAAGCATGCAGGGAAGTGTACTGTTTGTGCTGTTTACTTATCCCACAACGAGGAGCGGTTTTGGGGGGTAAGGGCCACGTTCCCTGGCTCCCTCCGGCTGGGTGTTTGGCTGCTCAGTGTGGCTGGGGAGTGGGTGCGGTGCTCCTCTCTGCCCACCACCTGGCACCAGAGAGACTATGTCTAGGAAAGAGACCTCTGCCAGGCCTCAATTACGGGGGGAATAATCCAGGACACACTGAAGCAATTACAGCCCCATATAAATCAATATGCTTTGGGTTAAAAAGTGATCTGCTCCCAACACTCTGGAGAGGCTCTGACTCAGTCCGCCTTTGATTTCTGAGAGATGGGAGCAGTTTCTCTGAAATTGGACAGGGATGCTGCTCGAGCTGCTGCCGCTGCGGTTTAAACTGTCACTCAGGCTGAGTAAACAGTCAGGTGACACGGACTGTGGCTTCAGTTTCAGACGGAGGAAGAGCAGAGAATAAATATTGATTTGCAGCCACTGAGCTTGAATAAACAATTGTTGGGTAATTCATGTTGCATAAAGTGAAAAGCTGCATAAACAAACAGGCTTCCTTTGCAAAATACCATGTAAACAGATGTCTCTCATGCTTGCACTAATTTCAGTGTTTACTGAGAGTCTAGATATGGATGGTAATGAAGGCTACACACTGTATTATTTATGTATCAGGAAGCTTGCAGAGCACTAAAGTCTCAAACACAAGCTGTGGCAGCAGGGGGCAACACTGACAGCTTCCTCTCTCACTGTGAGGTTCAGCTGCTGAGCCCTGATTGTCATTATCACTACTACACTGCCATCTTCTGGTTGAACAATACTACTGCATCCAGTAAAATGTGCTTTTAAAAAAATACAGAAAAATAGCCCCTGGAACTGACATGATACTTTCCATTATTAGATTGTTATTAGTATATTAAGTTAAACTGCTACTATTTCTTTAGTGAGACTTAAATGAACAGTTCCTTCCATTATTGATTAATCTCTCAATAAAGTTTTTAAAATGTGAGGAAATTAATGAAAAATACCAATCACATTTACCTGCAGCACAGCATGACATCTTTAAACTGCTCGTTTTGTCCGATCTTCAGTCCAAAACCAAAAGATAACGAATTTGACATAAAACAGAAAAGAAGCAAATTCTCACATTTAAAAAAACTACAACTAATGAATGTTTTGCATGTTGCTTAATAAGTGATTTAAACTAATTGACAATCAAAATTGCCGCCAACTAATTTTTCTTTCCATCAACTCATCTATTGATAAATCGCTACTTTCTGCTTTAAAATGAAGGGAGCGAGAAATATATTTAAAGCTCATTTATTTCAAAAAGCCATTCAAGCAGAAATGATTCATCAACTTCCAATATGTACATGCCTTATAGATGATCAATAAGCCTTATTGAACATGTGAATCAACACTTTAACACAACAAGAGGACAAAGAAGAGCACCAAATTACACAATGGTCAAACTCAAATAACAATAGGGAGGAAATTAAGTGTTTTTGGTGAACTCGCTGGAAACTTTGACATTCAATAAAGGAAAACAAATGTAATACAAATAAATGAATTTTTACGGAAATTCTAGTCTCACTTCCTCAGTGAACGGCTCTTCCAGTTTCACATCGTGAGTGAGCGAGTGTTCCCAAAGTGACTTTTTATGGAGGAATGCTAACCCGCACTCCTCACATATGTAGCTCTTTGGCTTTCCGGTGTGCGTCCGCCTGTGTTTCTTCATGTGATAGGACAGTCTGAAGCCTTTATCACATATGTCACATTTAAATGGCTTCTCTCCTGTGTGGATGCGCATATGAGACTTGAGATATCCCGACTGGATGAAAGCTTTCTCACATAATTCACACTTGTAAGGGCGCTCCCCGGTGTGGTACCTGTTATGGAGCCTCAGCTCGTTGGCGGTCAGGAAGGTCTTCCCACACACAGTACACTGGTGAGGCCGCTCACCTGTATGGGTGAGTTCATGCCTTTTCAAGGACGTCTCCTTCATGAACTGCTTTCCGCAGCTGTTGCAGGGATACCTGACCCCGATGTGGATTTGCTCTACGTGGTTTGTAAGTTGCAGCTTTGTGCGATACGCCACGTCGCACTGTGTGCAGGCCCAGGGCCTTTCCTCCGAGTGGGTTCCCATGTGTACAGTCAGCTCCGAGGCAGAGCGGTAGCACTTTCCACACTGCCAACACAGGAAGGGCTTCTCACCTGTGTGTTTCCGCTGATGCACCGTCAGACAGTTGGAAGACCTGAACTTTTCTGGGCACATATTACAAATATACGGGAACTCTCCTTTGTGGATTCTCTGGTGGATGGCAAGGTAGGACAGCTGGATGAAGGTTTTGTCACACTGAACACATGGATACGGTCCGGTGAAGTTGTGCTGCTTCTCGTAGTGCTCCCTCATGCGTCTCATTAAGGTGAAAGTCTTGTCGCACATTGTACACTGCATTGGTCTGTGCATCAGTTTATGCCTCTCAAACGCAGCCTCACTCGCCAGTATCTTCCCGCACTCTTTGCAGTAGAGGGGATCGTGAATCCTCTGGTGCACTTTGAGCATGGTCATGCTCTTAAATTCTTTCCCACAGTCGTCACATTTCATAATTTCCCTCACTTCCACTTTGCAAACATTTTCCTGGTGCTCCTTCAAAGCAGCCAGGTATTCAAAGTGCTTCCCACAGTTTGAACACCACACAGGTATTTTTAGAGGCAGCCCCTGCTGCGTGTCCGTGCTGGCCACTTCGCTTTGGCTGGGCCCCGCTCTTGGCTCCTTCTTCCATGTGAATCGAGTTATTTTCTTATGACAAATGGCATAAATCTGGTGTCTTTTCAGCCCATGCATGTGCTTAAAACGCTTCTTGCAGTGGACACAATGGTACGGACGATCATCTGTGTGACATTGTATGTGTCTGTTGAGTGTTTTGACACTGTCAAACGCCCTACAGCATACGGGGCACACTTTAAGAGCTTTTTTGCTAGCTTTTTGCAGAGTGGCAGATGGAGGCTCTTCAGAAGCGTCCGCAGGTGCATCAGGATTTTCTTCTTTTTTATCAAGGCCACTGCTTTCACTGCAATTTTGAGAGTCAGCTTCAGCCAAAATCTGTTCCACCGTCTTGCTCTCTTCCTCGCGGATTCCCTCGTGGCCGTGAATAATCTGATGCTTCTTCAACGTGTCCTTGTACTTGAAACCTTTCTCGCAAGTGATACAAATAAAGGGACGATCTTCTGTGTGAGATCGTAAATGCTTCGCTATGTCCGCAGTGCAAGGCAAGATCCTGCTACAGATGGGGCAGATTTTGCCTTCTGTCAAGCCTTCTGAAGGCGGCTGTGGATTCGCGCACTGTGTTTCTTTCCTCTTCGCCGCCATGGCAGACTTCTTCAGCTCTCTGCTCTTACATATCTCCTTCTGATGTCTCTTTAAAACGTAAGGATTCTTGAACTTCTTCTCACAGAACTGACATTTATACGGGCGGTCCTCCGAGTGGGACTTCATGTGACGCTCCATGTCTACCTGGCGAGCGAAATACTTCCCGCACAGAGCGCAGTTTTTGTTTTCCAGCATGTCTGAAGAGCTAGGATCCACTAAATCCTCTGCTTTAACATCGTTGCTTATCTCTTCCTTTTCATGAACGCGCATGTTATGTCGGTTCATGTCGTAATGGTCCCTGAAGCGTTTGTCACAGTTGGCGCATTTGTACTTGAGATCCCGATTTGAAGAATGAATTTCCTGGTGTCGTCTCATGGCCGCAGCCCGCAGGAAAGTCTTATTACACACTGGACAGGTTTTATTATTGGGGTATTTTTTTCTTTGTCTCTTAGCTGCCGCTGAAGAGTCTTTCCTTTCTTTTGAAGTTTTCCTCTTTAATTGGAGCCTTTTGCTTTGTTTTAGAGGTTGAAAAGATGCTGGCTTCAGGTTGTCGCTGATGTCCTCATTTGTTGTATCTCCAGATGTTTCCTCCTCGTGTACAGACTCCTCTTGTTCAACCAAACCCGATGGCTGTTCGATCTGTATGTAGTCCAACAGTGTGACAGTTTCACCCTCCAACTGGACAGTCATACACCCCGGCATCTGGTCTGACGGAGTCTGTAACTGTATTTGGTTTGTATCTATAACAACCTTCTCCAGCTGTGGGAGAGACAGGGAGGAGAGGATGCAATTCCCAAAGGAAGATGGAATGGTTTGAGTTTCATCTGCGGCGAAAATAAGAAAACATTAGCTTTATAGTTAGCGGCTATAAACAAAAAAAGTCAGTTCAAAGACATAATCACAAGTATCACTGAGAAAAAAAAAACGATAAAGGGATTTTTAAAATTTCTATAACCAGCATTTGATGTTTACATGCAAGAAACATAATAGGAACACTCCAAAACCTTGATCATAACCTGGATAATAATGTGCTTATAGTCTAGATGCCCTCTTTAAATCAATAATGGCTGTATAAAATCTTATTCAACAAATATTTAGATAATTTATTTTTATATATACATTTAGGCGATACTTCATTTATACAGGTATCTCAACATACATACATGCAGCCCAAGAGGAGACTCACCACATAAATCGAAATGTCCCAGTGTTGTGTGGTACAGGAGCACAGTTTTCAGGTGCTGCGGGTCGGGAACAGAGTGCACACACTCCTCCAGGGCAGATGGGACAGCGCTGAGCATGGACGCAGTCTTGAGCAGAAAGAGAAGATGGGGTTGTTTATTTTCCCTGCATACAGTCAGAGTTCCCTTTATACTTTAAAATTAAATGGGTCTGGTTACAGTACCTGCTGAATGTCTGGTACTGGAAGAAGCTTCTCTAGTCTGGACAGGAAATCCAGCATTAGCACCTGCAGAGCGCTGTCATAATCAGACCCAAAATCCGTGGGGAAAACATCCTGGAACAAAATTATTCATATTTATAATTTAACGCTGAAGTAATACACAAACACATCATGTTATGTACTCAGCTCCTGTTAAGACTGCTTTAATTATGTAAAGAGATATTATCCTACAAATCAAAATGTTGCTTTTTCAACCTAAAAGCACAACACCAACAGCCTGAAAGAAATTACAAACCTGGAAAAACTTCTCCTTCTCTTCGGGATCTTTCAACAGCAATTCAACTTGATCCACAAAGTTTGACTCTGGAAACTCGACCTCTGCAAAACAGGGCTGAAACAAAATATATGCATAGTTGTAGTTTAAGCTTAGAAACCCCCCCCCACATGACTACCCGCATTATGACAGTTTAAAGACGCTCACCTGCGCTGCCCAAGTGGACACGAGGGTCTTGATCCGCTCCAGGTGCATCTCAATGGTCTCCGTGTCTGTTACCTGCTCAGCCCGACACAATTCAAGAACCACCTGCAACAAACGAGTTCACCTCAGGCTAAATACAACAGACAGTACCTAGAGATGTTATTCGTTAAGAGCAAACTGTGGAGCGTTAAAATATTTAATAACCCTTTATTGCTGAGATTTTAAATTGGCCCTGCAGGCGATGTTGACATTTTCTGTTCAAGAAATATTAAACTTATAATCAGCTGCACCATTACTGTCAGTCAGGCAATAACTCAGCTGTGAATTTTGGGATTATGTTGATATGATTAAACACAAGGTGACTGCTCTCCTGCAATGCATAACAATAAGGCTTGACACTTTGAAATGAACCAAAGTATTGGACAAATTAAAAGTTTGATCTGATGGTAGCACCAGAGGAATAATAAGGGAGTTCACCAAAGTGATTACAGTTCATCCTGAGGGGGAACATCAATGTCTGAACTAAATTTGATAGAAATCCATATGATAGTTGTAAAGATTACTTCAGTCTGGACTGACTCACAAAAAAAAAAGTCTTACCCGTGCTCTGAGACCCAACAAGAGTTGAGCTTTCTGATCTGCGTTTAGAAGTTCAGGGACGATATCTGTAACTGTGCTGATGAACTCCTCCACCATCCCGTAGTCCTGCACATCGCCCCTCTGGACGACCTGCCACATGGCTGCAGACACCAGCCGTAGTGGGGGTATGAAGAGGCGAAGAGACGGCAGCAGAAGAGGAACATCTGAAAAAATCTGATGTCTTATTTTCATGATTTAATGTTTGGTCTATAAAATGACCTGTAAATCACTGTTTCTTAAAGTGCAAGATGATGACCTCAAATCTCCTCTTTTTATCCGAAACATAATAGAACAATAACCCAAAGGTATGCAGTTTACTGTCATAGATGACTAAATAAATTAAATATTCATATTTGAGAAACTGGAATTAGAGAATTTAGACATTTTTTCTTTTTAAAAAATGACTCAAAATTAACAAAGATCATTGGGCAGTTAGTTTTCTTACTATTGAATCTCTGTACAATACCGGCGTATTGGCTGATATTTTTAATGTTATTGCATTAACATTTTTGATAAGGGAACCCCTAAATCTGGTAGTTTGTGGTCTCATTAAAGAAACATATACAGAGCTGCATTAGGAAGACCTGATTAATCCAATACAACAGCTCTGACATAAATTCAACATTTTCAGTTTTTGTTGACATTGTTAGAAAGATGATAATAACACTTCAATGTTTAATAGTGAGATTGTAGTAGTAGGTGGTGGTGGTGTACCGGAGTGTATTATACTCCCTTTACATACATACGGTGGGCTAAATATTAGGAACACCATCTCAGGAGCACAATTTCACCTGATCGTGGACTGTGTTTCTGACACAGGACACTCAAAATCAAACCTCAAGATTAGTCAATGACATAGTACCTGGTTAAGGCCCAAATTATTTCCCCCAAACCAAAATTTCATTGATAAAATTATCCCAAAACAACTGTCAGTGAACCTGACAGAGATGACGTTCTCCTCCCACCTGGTCCTGTGGCTGCCTTCACGGACTGGCGAGTGTGTCGTAATTACGGAGCATCCCCACTAAAGTGACAACATGGCTCCGATACTCGTGACTTTCTCTGCTTTTACCCGAGTTGTATAAACAATCAGATTTCATGTTAAACAAATGTTTCTTTCTTTGGCTTTTAAGTTAAGAAAATGTTAAGGCTTGTTCGACTTTAGGACATTGACGTTATTGTATTTATGTTATGAACGGACGCTCTTGAAGGCAGCATCTGTGAGTCGGGTTATCAGTCGCTAAGTAACGTTAACTCAGTGGACATTTGGTTGCCATTAGCAGCTATTTTTAATAATTTCTGCAATGATAAAATGTCGAAATGAATTGTCAGCTAACTAGTAGATGTTACACTGTTACACTGCTTCTTTTACTACCACACACATCAGCTTTCTGCCGCTGCAACGCCACACAAAGCCGCCGCCGCCATCTCAGAGCGGGGTACGCCATGTTCAAAATCGTGCGCACACAATCCAAAAGAAAACCTCGTAACTCCCGAAGGGAGGCACGGGTTCGGATCCTGATTGGCTTACCGTTCTCGGCACGATGTGGGCTCTCCATTTTATGACGGAAAGCGTTCAATTACAGGTGCAAGTGAACTCGGGGTTGTTGTGAGTCGACGTCTGTCCGACCCTGCGGTGCTAGTTGGCGGGGCGGAAGGGCGGCTCGATATTCTGCTTTGAGTGCGCAGGCGTCGTCAGTAAAAAACTGTTTATCTTCTTTCATGTAGGAGCCGCTTTCTGTCACGGCTTCACATCTACTCATGCGACCTGTTTATACACATATTCTGCTAAGTTTAATCATGGAAACCACGCTGCCTATCACAGTCACCAACTTCGGGATTGCCTGCAAAAGGAAACAGATTGTACTTCTTGTTCGTCTTGGAAATATCTGGCGCTCACGGAGTTGCTTTGGTAATGACTGCCACCTAGAGGCCACTTTGGGAATCGAGCCTAAAACATAATATCCTCAGGATCAACTCCCATACAGATTTAACAGAAACAATAAGCAATTTAACTCTAATTTCTATATTCTCTGTACTTTGTTAAATTTTGCATTAGTCTTTTGTTTAAAAACCTTTCACGCATTATGGTCACTACAGTGGACAGCTATTCAAAACGGTAAGGTATAACGGAATAAAAGGTATTCCTTTATTACGGAATATCCCTACAATCGGGAAATTTGCAGTATTACAGCAGCAAGTGGACAGCAAAATACAATATAAAAGCATCAATAAGAAAAAGAATAAAGAACAACAAATAATAAGTACAAAAACAATAAGAACAATAATAGTAAAGTATATAATAAAAATAATTGTGACATTATTTACAAGAGTAATATTGGTATTGAGTGGTAATATACCAGAGGTGATATTCTTATTGCACAGATTAAAGTGAAAGGGAAAAGCTCAGTAGTGAGCAGGAGCTGCTGCAACAGGCTGCCAACCTCAAGGCGCAATCACCTTATATGCATGGATTTTGATGGCATAGTTGCACTTCAGCCACCACAGTAGCAGTCATCCCATACACTGCCACCTCATCTACAGTCAACTTTTTTGGTTGTAAATTAGTTGATTTATGTTATTATTATGTAATGTAATTTTGGGAAAACAATTTTGTAATAAAAACACTTACGGAAAAAATCCTGACTGAGGTTATCATAATTTATGCATGAAAGAGTTAAACCTTTATTTAATGGGGGACATTTCACTGAGAGGAGTCCTGTGTTTAGGAACACCCTGATCACATTAACACAGTTAGACTCATTCACACCTGGAAGCTGCCCAGTAAAACCACAGACTGACCTGCCGGATCCAATGAAGCAGTTTGGCGTTAAGGGTCTCTTGCTCAAGGTAATCTCAGTGGTGGTAGGATAAGTCAATCAATCAATCAATCAATCAATCAATCAATCAATCAATCAATCTTTATTTATTTAGCACCAAATCACAGCAAAAGTAATCTCAAGGCACTTTTCACACAGAGCAGGTCTAGACGGTACCCTTTAATTTAAAGAGACCCAACATTCCCACATGAGCAAGCACTTGGCGACAGTGGCAAAGAAAAACTCCCCTTTAACAGGAAGAAATCTCAGGCAGAACCGGTCTCTAGGTGGGCGTCCATCTGCCTCGACTAGTTGGGGTTGAGGGAGAAAGAGAGAGCGAGAGAAAGAGAAGAGGGAGAAAGGGGACATAAAGACGGAGAGAGGAGAGAGAACCATGGCCACCTACATTTATCCTGCCAATCCAGGGATTGATCAGATGGCCTTCTAGTCCTCTCTCTAATCTTTAGGCCACTACTGCTACTTATTGTAGTATTATTATGTATTCCCTCCATACTCTAACAAACTGGACTATTTACTCACCCCAATGTGACTTTATGTAACACACTGCATCACTGCACAAATCTGTTTATCTACATCTTGTATATCTTGTAAGCTGCCCATCATCATTTATGTACTCTGGTTAGATGCCAACTTCATATTTAGGTACTTGTACTTGTTCAATGACAATAAAGTTGAATATAATCTAATCTATTCAGTTATTTTCAGATACAGTTATAACTATGAGTAAATGTGTAATTCTCCCTTCAGGGGAGTACAATTGACCCAATGTCTTTGGGACAAGTGATTATTGTCAACAATGATAGACTAAGGAGGTACAGTAGCTATTCTATATTAAGGCTGAAACTAACAATTATTTTAATTATTGATTAATATTCTGATGAGTTTCTTGAATAATCCTAGATTTGTTATTCAGTAAAATATCAGAGAGGAGAGAAAAAAGCCTCTCACATGCTTCTATAGCCCAAGTTATCATATTCATTTGGCTCATTTTGTCAGTTAAGTTACCATAGCATGTACTGTACAGAAAAGACTAGACTGAATATTTAAATAGTCAATCTTCCTTTCCTGTAAAGAAAACCATAAAATAATTCCAGATGTAAACCTAATGTGTTTGTATTTACATAAACAGTACAGCCAATAGTTTGGACACATCCTCCCATTCCCTTGAATGAGATAATGTGTCCAAACTGTTGACCTATACTGTATATCAAACAAATGAATCAATATTATTGAACTTGCAAGGCTACCATGGTATAATTCTTCCATGGAGGAATGGTTGTAGCGCAGTTCCTCCCCTATCATTCAAGCAGTAGACAGAAAAAAAGGAATCCCCCAAAAAATGACTCTCAGCCAAACTCTCCTCCAGCCTTTTTATGACCTTGCATCTCTCCATCAATCTGCCAGCAGACAGACACCAGCTTTGTTGGGGAGCTGTCATGACTTTAGTACTTTGAATCATTTGCTCACTCGATGTAAATGGATCAATAAAACACCCTCGTGTTGGGCTGTGGCCAGATTTGTCACATTTTTATTCAGAGGATGCTGCAGTGTCCTTTTTATACAACAAAGTTATCCCAAGTTAAGACTGCTTTGCTTCGCCGGCTTTGATCTATAAATTCTGTGTTGTTGTTTATTGTCTATGAATGATCCTCATTTTTTTAAGAGTTTCTGCAAATATTTGTACTTCTTAAGGGAGCATTTGCAATTTCCTGATAATAAGTTGTTTTCATACATGAGTTTTGATATACACTATATTTGTTGTTCCTATAAATAATACATTTATGGGATAAAATGCTCAACTATCAGCTGCAACACACCTGTTATACTATATTTGTGCTTACACCTACTCATGATAAAACCAAATGCTTTCAAAAACATGCCTCGGTCTTTGTGGATTTGGTCTTTTGCTTCTTAGAGGATAAGTCTGTTGATGTTCTGTACTATGAAAAGTTAAACCAACAAGTTAATTGATCCTACTAACAAGTATTATGTGAGTATCCAAAGTCTGATACCTCAGACTGTAATGCAGGCATTGTACTGGACCATCATGGTGAAGAAAGAGCTGAGCCAGAAGGCAAAGCTTTACCAGTCGGTCTACATTTTAATCCTCACCTACGATCAAGACCCTTGGGTAGTGACTGAAATAATTAGATTGTGGATATAAGCAGTCAAAATGAGTTTCCGAGAGAGTGTCCAGAAGGAGTTAGGAGTAGGGCCCCTGCTCCTTTGCAATAAAATGAGACAATTGAGGTGGGCACCTGGTTAGGATGCCTCCTGGACGCCTCCCTCTAGAAGTGTTCCGGATACGTCCTACTGGTAGGAGATCCTGGGGCAGATCTACAACCTGCTGGAGGGATTACATATCTCTTTTGGTCTGGGAACGCCTTGGGCAAACCCAGACATCCCCAAGGATGTCTGGGTTTGCATACCCAGTCTGATGCCTCTGGCACCCGGTCCAGGATAAGCCACAACAATGGATGGATGGATGTTTTTAAAGGTTGAATTTTTTGGAAAGAACCGATTGGCCTTGGAGTTGAGTTCCACAGGGAGGGTAAGTAAATCAAAAAGTATTCTGAAAGGGACTAACCTATTGTTGGTTGTGGTATTTTCATGGGATTTGATGACAATAAAAAAAATAATGCGGCTTGGTTTTTCCAACTGCTTAACAATTGTCATAATGTTGGTTGAATGTTTATTCGTCATTGCAAATATTAGGTGTTTCTACGACTACCAGAAGCATTTGTCTTTGGTAGGTATATACCCTTTAAGTCTCACAAACTGACTGGACTACACTTCTTTCACCAACAATTAGATGTTTCGCTATCAGCTGCTACACTTGCTATGTTAGCTGTTGTCGCTCTTTTTCGTGTAGGTAAAACTGAGCAGAAAACAGAAAACATTTGTGCTATTTTAAGGTAAAACAGCAAAAATGTCTTTGTCATTATGGATTTACCTTTTATATTTATTTAATATCAGTGAAACTACGGTGTCCTTTAAAATGTGCAGGGTTTGTGAATGTTAGAAGCAGAACAGATGTATAACAGTTAGCAGTGCACAAAAACTGTACTGACAGTAATACAAAAAAAAACATGGGAGAGAAGATTAAACAAAAAAAATATCTTCATACAGATTAAACTATGGTTGTTTATTAGCTGTCCACAAAAGTATATCATGGAACGACAGAAACTGTAGCACGAGTGTAACATTCCTCTTTGTTGTTATACTCAACCACATCCCTGCTTCTCACACCATGTATAATTTATATTTCATATATATATATTGTACAATATACATGTTCTCATCAAAGAAAAAATAATAGCAAAAGTCCCCGCCCCCCACCCGTGTTGAAATCTAGTGAGTATCCCATGCATGTTTCCACTGCGTCTAGGAGAAATGTTGTTTATTACCAGGAACAAATACTGTACGCAGGCAAATAAATGCTCAGACAAATTAAGGGGAGAGTCTTGTCTAGACAAAGCTGGTGTACACAGCACATTCTCGACAACATTAAACAAGAAGAGCCATGCAAACCGACATTTACTCTACGGCTTTGACCCAGTTTCGAATCAAAAGCACCAGTACAGGGGCAAGCTAAAGTTATTTAGTCTTTTGCTAATGGCATAACATTAAGATTATTAATAACAGAGATAAGCTTAAAGTCTTTTGGCTTATGCTCATCTTTTTCATGTTAAAGCCACATGCAGCTGCTGATGGCTCACAATAAGACTTCAACTTACGCTTGCGGTTGAAATACTAATGCTTTTGATTGTGCGGAGGCTACAGTAACACTGGCACAAAAAGTGCTTGACATCATTATAAACCCCTTTTACCTCGGTGGAGACAAAATGGTTTGCATCTTTAAGTTACTTTGCACATTCAAATTGCAAGTTGTTTCAGTTAAAATGTGGGCATGTATTTAGTACAAAGCCAAATATAAAGATGAATTATCTCAACCATAGTTAATCTGAATAATTTAAGATGAGCTTTGTTAAAGCTGTGAGGGTAAAATCAACAAATTTTCATTTTATAAGTTAGAGATAATCTTTTAAAATGAGTGACATACATTTAAAAGAAAATACATCATGGGGTGTCACAAAAATATAAACAAAAATAGTATATTCAGGTTTTTTTCAGCGACTCATTTGTCCACTATGTTATATGTCTCAATTCACATTTATCACTCCTTTATTCTGTGGCATATTATTCTTTGTACTACTAAAAGTAATACAGTCTTAAGGAAATATTGCTTAATTTCAAACTTTAAAGCATCTTTTTATATAATCTTTTTCACTTTTGTAAAACAAAATAGCTGTGGAATGTAAAATAAAATATATAGTGCTATGTATGTAGGTAAGAAAATAAAGTCGTAGGTTAGTATCTATATTTAATTTTCTGTAACTATTTACAGAACGTAAAGCTAACTCTTACATGCCTGTTTTTTCCCACCTAAAATGTTTTTGGCCCAAATAAACAAATAATTAAGTAATTTTGAGTGTGTTACAGCATCTGTTATAAGCTTTGCCTCTTTTCTGAAGATAGAAGGAACCACAATTTATGAGGACACTTTAGAGACGTTTGCATCGTAAGCCGCTGGAAACAGAGGGAAGCATCTCTATTTGGTCTGTTGCTGGACTGGAGACATTGCACATTTGTTTAAATGTTAAAATTTTGTTGCTTTGTTACATTCATAATATACTGTAGATTCTATGATTTCCTCCCAAATGCATTGTCTCTGAGTGAGAGGGGTCATGGTCAAGTCAGCTGGGTTTTATTCAAATTCTGTTCAACTGAATGACTTTTGACCCTTTTTTGATCGGGTGTGCATCATTTAAACAGCAGGGCTGATACTGCAGAGCTGCTGCTGGATAAAAAGGTGTTTGGTTTAACATTTGGTCCTTTTTAGGATTGATGTTAGTTAACTGTTATTTACTGTTACTGTTAATTCTTAGCCTTTTTAAATCATTTTAAGGCGGATTGCACACACTGTGGTCACTTAACTTTATTTGTTTTTACTATTTATTGTTATTGTGTATTGTACTTTTGTGTATTGTTTATTTTGTAACTGTTATTTCTATTGTCATTTCTATTGTTTTGCTGCTGGCTGCACCATAAATTGCCCCTCGGGGACAATAAAGATATCTTGAAAAAAAACAAAAACAACTGTTATGTAATACACACCTGGTGGACAGGACATACTGTGAGGTGGCGTTTTCTGCACACTTTCAGAAACACAACATTTCTGTCATGGATCTTTGTAAGGCATCAAATTCCCAACGTGAAACACCCCTTTTTATACTAGAGCCACAACCGACCAATCAAATAGAGGAACCAAATCTCAAAACCGCCTGAGCCAAATCTCAAATAATCGAGACAATTACCCTTATCACTAGCTGATATAAACAACCGTAGAATGAGACAAACAAAATGTAAAAATCTGTAAAATAAAAATGAAACTGGCTTGATTGAGGTTTCTAACCCTCTTTTTGAACATTTTGTTTTGACAAATTGCTTATTTTGCATTTCTGATCTAATATTTCATTTAAAAACATTGCTATTTCCATTTTTTTTAATATTTTCATAGGCATTTTATGGATTTTGACATATTGTTTGCTTTATTCTAAGGATATTTTCATCATTTTTGATGAAATGATTGTCTCAGGTGTTTGGAGATATGGTTCCCCTTTTTTGTCTCCTATTCTAGTATAAAGTTATGTGTTGTTTCACATTTTACATTTGATGCGTGGCAATTTTTTCTTTAAACAATATCGTAAGTGAACTCTCCTGGATAATATTTTGATCATATGTCAAAGTTATGGCCACCAGTTAAAATGATTTCAACTCAATTTCTTTGCACTTTCTTTCCATCAGGTTGGCATTGCAGACAGCTCTAAATTCAACAATATCCATGAGCCTCTGCTGCTGTCGCTAAGGAGAAGGAGCCAGTCAGAGGCATGATAGCTTATTCAAAACGCTTCAAAATGAATTTGTGAATAAAATGCGGCGCCATGGTTGGCCAAAATCCCCATGGATTAATTTAAGCTGCACATTCTGATATCCGTTAACTTTTGCTTCCACCCAACATTATCAGAGTACTCTACGATAACTTTAAGCTTGGTGATTGGATGTTTCTTGCCGAAATTACAGAACTGGATATTTTGAGATGCAGTTGTTGTTCTTTTGCACTGACGATTCAACCAGGAGAGTTTCATGCTAATCCAAAATCGTAGAAAAGGTCTTCCAATTTCGCAGCTTTCTAAACTCAGTGCTGAGAGTGTGTGGACTTTTCTTTCATAGAAATCATGTTATTGAGAGATTCAGCTGAGGTGAAGTCTAAAACAAAAAAAGGATCTTGTGGTTGACCCTGATCATTTGGAATGTGTCAGAAATGGGGGGAAACTCCTTTTAACTGGTTTCTGAACAACCAACAACCTACTCAACCCTACCAATCTACACAGAAAGCACACCTAAAGCAAAACGGAGGAGTCATACAAACGGATCAAACATGCAACTTTGCATAAGACATACAGCTAGAACAAACTGTTCAGGGAGCACATTCAATGAGACTGTTGTCATCAGCCAAGCGAGTGTAGGAGAATACTGTCTATCAGTTTTACAAAAAAGAACAAACAGCACGATGACTTTTCAGGACTTATTTACACTTTGCTTTACATATCTTTAAAGGGAAAGTCCCTGCCATCGAAATCCATCTCCAAGCCCGCTCAGTCTGTTTTGCAGTGGATAGAAAGTTAATAAGCAGCGTTTTCCCTTACTTATCCCTTGCGAAAGTGGTCCATGAAGTAAGCTCTGCATAAAAAGCAATATCAGGGCAGCTCAGTTGAGGAGGTGTCATGCAAAAAAAGTCGACAGTGTCCGTGGAGTTATCACAAGTTAATTTCCCAGTTGGACATCCATGTTTCAAGCATACGTCAGCATAGATTTCACTGAGTGGGCTGTCTGTAAGTTTAGTCAGCGCCGCAGTGTCGGCCACGGTGGAAGTTCGTGTGATCAGTTTGGCCTCTGCACACAGTAGATAACACAGTGAAACGTATCCGACACAGATTTGACAGAAAGAAATGCAAATTAAGTTCAGTTCCACCTAAATGTCCGTCTGCTGGCATTGCTACTAATCACTCTTATTGTTTATTTGTATTGATTGTATAGTAGGAGTATATTTTGGCATGTGTCAAACTTTATACTACAGGTAACTTCACTGCAATGGCATCCACTTCCATAAAGTGATGTTATTTGTAAACTGAAGTCTCATATTTGAGATGATGACAAAGCTGCTTTTATTGAATTATTGATTTAAAATTCTAATCTACCCTTTTAAGCCCAAAAAAGGTGTACAGTGTGTATTTCATGCATTTATCCTATATGAAATACAGTAGAAAGTTTCATAATCACGGCTAGCTCTAAGTGATATTGTTGGGTCGAGTCTGTTTTTCTTACAGTTTCAGATACTGTAGGGGTGTGAAGTGATCAGTGGGAGCTGTTAGTAAAACAGAGTTCAAATTTCTGACAAGGCGAGAAAGTTCTCTCTCTGGTTTCGTCATGTATGCCAACATTAATATCCCCTCAGGGGGCTGCATCAGGCAGAATTAAAGGGAATCCCTGACATAACGACATCCGACAGCTCCTCTTCAGCCGGGGGGGGGGGGGGGGGGGCAGGACAGGTGGACGGGGCTGTATAGCAAAGACACTGGATGTTAAAAGTGGTGTTACATGGATGCTGTGGCTGGATCGGAGGGCTCCGGAGCGGGACGACGTCACACCACGGAGCCCTTGGAGGTGGAGAGGTGGATGGAGTGGATGCGTGTGGCCAGAGTTTTCTCCAGGTCGTAGAGGATGTCGGAGCAGACACCGGGGCTGGACGCAGGGCTCTCGGCAGGAGGAGGATCATACAGCAGCTGCTTGAAGCCGTCGATTTCAATCAGCAGCACCATGTTCTTCAGGAAGTAGCCCTCGATGAAAGCCGTAAGCTCCGTGGCACCAAGAAACTATATCCAAAAAAACAAAAAGCATGACAGAGTTTTAACACTTTTTAAATACAGACAATAACTTAAGTACTTCTAGATTAAAGCCACTTTGCAGAGGACTTCACTGTAATTGTTGCATTTTTCATTATATTCTGTTATAACACGTTTTTGTTTGTGGAAAAGTTAAACACACCAGATGACAATTGGTGCAGTGTTGGATTGTTTGTAGGATGAGGCGGTATCGGTGCGGATGTTTTTTTTTTGATACTATTACAGTCATAAATGTTTCAACACACTTGATTATTGGTTATGCAAATATTAGAATTTTACTATTTTCATGACAACAAGTCCAACATCACTGAAAGTCTACGGTTGCACTTGCGTCTCTGTGAAGCTACATTGAGCTAATGCTAATGCTAACATGCTCACATTATCAATGCTAACATGCAGATATTTAGCAGGTACAATGTTAACCATCTCAATTAGCATGATAACATGTGATAATTAGCATTAAACACAACGTACAACTAAGGCTACTGGTATTTACTCATAAACCAAAGTATCGGACAAAGTGGAGAAGAATCACTAAAATTATTAAAATGAACTGTACATTTTTGTACCAAATTTCATAGTAGTTAATCTAATAGCTGTTGAGATAGTTTACACAAAACTACAAATGCCAACCTGCTGGTGGCGCTAACGAGAAAGTAAGAAGATCACCAAAGTCTTAAGGTTTCATTTACTGGGGACCATATCAAAATACAAAATTTAAGGTAGTTTACAGTTTACTAAAAATAGTTGCTTTCTACATCTGAAAACAACTGATGATAGTGTTGAGGCTGAACCAGAACAGTAAAGTTTAAGTCCATAAAACCAAAACATGCTGAAAGATGCTAAAATGTTTACAAGAGCTGAATGCACTGCAGATTGGGGTGATAATATGCGGCTGCTCGTCAAAAACTTAATGTTATGTGTGCTGCTTATGTAAGATTTTATAACATTTTATTACTTTTCTGGCGTGTTCACAGGGACATTTTATGACAATTTGACAAATAAGTTGATCATCTGTTCTACACCAGCTGCTGAAGACACTTGCTCACCTTGGCATGTTTGTAAAGGTCCACACAGGTTTCTGTGGTGATGTTTTTGGAGCAGATGATCTCACAGTGTCTCTGAAGGGCCTCTAGTTGGAAGAATTTGGCTGCAGACAGGAGCTGCAGGGAACAGTACAGCCAGACAGAATGAGGCACAGGATTCGGGATTAGAAATGCTAATACTTGTGCTGTCGCTCAGCAGGCTTTGGTTAAGTCTCTCTTACCTCCATAACTTCAGTGTTGCGTATATGCAAGGATTCAGTGCCTCCACAGTACAGATACTGCATGACCAACTGAAAGACACAACAGGACTGTTTTCAGTCTATGGTACTGTATAACAATGTAGATAGAAATTATGTTTAAAGTTTAAATAAAGACTTGCTGCTTTCTCTGTTAGACAAAAGCTCTAAAAACTTGAGATGAGTATTTTTCATTCTTTTCTGACATTATAAGGACTGAAGCATTCATCTATTCATCAGTTACAAAAATGACTGCTAGTTGCAGGCCTTATCTAGTCTGCATTTTAAAGCACAACCATAACATAATGATGCTTTCTCAAAAATCAAAATCTGATACAGTGAACATCTTACGTGGAATATATTGTACTTGACGTGACTGATCTCAATACAGGTGTTCTCTGCAGCTGGACGGTTTTGGAGCAGTGACTTGAACCTGGATAAAAAAGAAGAAATCGTACTGTTTATTCTACTGTATAGTATCTCCCACTCTTTTATTAAAAAAATGTAAAATAAATAACAATAATTTCATAATCCAAATTTACCTGGCTGATGCTGTAAACAGCAAAACTTTATGTGCATAAAATGGTTTCCCCTCAACCAAGAAAGTGACATCAGACATCTCCTTGTTGTTGAGGAAGTGAGGGTCTTAAAAAACAAACAAACATGACAATAAAATGCCAAACGATGCCTCATTACTCAAATCTCCTAAACCACAGGTGTAGAACAGCAAACAGCAGAGGATTAAACTAATGTGGTAATTAATTACTGTAGCTACTCCACAGGTGATTCATCACTCAGCGCTGCATAATCAAAATAAATCAATTCCCATTTCACTTGTATTACAAAAGGAGGCCAATTGAATTTGATATCAGGCCCTCATTGTGTCTTAAAGTGTCCTGATAATTTAATTAGTTGTGAAAGGTTTTTAAAGCATGAATTCACTTCTCTTTCAAGTAACAGACTGCCTGTCATGTTGCCTCCC
Source organism: Scomber scombrus (assembly GCF_963691925.1). NCBI lineage: Eukaryota > Metazoa > Chordata > Actinopteri > Scombriformes > Scombridae > Scomber > Scomber scombrus. Next base: position 14,173,730 of record NC_084991.1, read on the forward strand.
TGTTATTAAGCGAACACTAGGTGGTGCTACAGCACAGTCGCTGAAGGTTTCAATGCATCTTCATGTTCTAATTAAAAAGAGAAAAACATCAAAATGTGGACCTGTCTCTGACCTTCCTCACTTCAAAAGAGCTTTAACTCCAGATTATAATCACACCATTACTAACACGTAACTGCAACTATCTGCATGCAAAACATATGATTAGAAATGTGTGTTATTAACTGAGGGAATAGAATAGATAGAAATAAAACACTGAATAACACTTGTTAGTAACTTTAACTTTAACATTTCACTCCTCCTCCACGTTTTGTCGATTGAAAACTAAACAGCTCTCTGATATTTCCCGAATATCAAGAATAACCTGTTGTATTAGTTAATAACCTGAGGAAATATCTCTGTAATCTTGTCATGATAAGAATTTGAAGCAATAATATGTGACATTTCTCATGTGTGTCTGCCTATTTGCCAGTCTGAAGCACCAAATGATTTTATCACAAAAGCGATTCAACCTATTGTCAGTTCATAAGACCTTTAACATCTGCTAGAGAACAGTTACAAGGCTGAAAAGAAATAACACGTCTATCACAGAAGAAGACAAATCTGAGGGAAAAAAGGAAGATGAGTGTCAGAGTATTTGCTTGATTGACAAGTATTCTTTGACCTCAACAAAGCTGGAGACAAAAATTCCCCCCCAAAAACTACAACTTTATTTCTAACCTCGCTGTCACTCCCTCATCACTCAGCTTTATTTAATGCAAAGTGAAAGTGGAAAGAAATGGCAAAAACATTTTTAACTTGCTTACCTAAGCGCGAGGACTGTTTCTTCTTGATCTCTGTCAGCTTAGGGATGGGGAAGGGCCCGTAGCACTGGGTGAAAATGACTGACAGCTGCTGGCTTATCACCTCATTCTGCAAACACACCAACACAAGACAGAAACGTTTTTTTACAGATTACAGTTCTGTGATCTCAGTTTTCCACAAGCTATCAGGGACAAAATTTTATGCAAATGTATGATAATATGGTTTGGAGTGCAACTAAATATATGCAAATATGAGTGTTAATGTCACCCTCGAATATGAGCACAGGACAGTTTGTATTCCCTGCGAACTAGGCTTACTTTTGTCTGATGTTTTTCTAACAATCTTTTTGTTTACATGCACATGAAAGAAAACCCTGCTGACCTTGCTGGCTCGCAGGATCTGGAACATGAGTGGCAGGCCGTGCGTGATGAGCTCCTCTGTGTACTCGTCCTCCTGGATGCAGCTGAAGTCTTTGAGAAGGCCCTGGATCAGCGGTCGGCGGTGCTGGATGAAGCAGGTACGCAGGGACTCGAGCCAGGTGTGCAGCGTCCAGGGAACGCCTGGGAACACCACCACAACAACAGTGAATACACACTTGCGAAGACCGAAGCCAATCTGATGTCTGAGGAGTTTCAAGGGCGACAGAACCGACCATGTTTCCATCACTTTATGGTGTTAGCGCGAGTTGAAGGGCGATTGCATGGTGAGCATTGGATTAGTGGAAAGTATGAGGCTCCGGCGGGAATAAAAAGGCAGCACTTGAATATAATTAAACAATGTCCTGTTAAAAAATGACTGTAATGTGCTGTGAGAAGTTGATGGCAACTAAAAGGTGAAATTAATATAACTGATGACAGTTGGATCTCTGCTGAAATGATCAGTTGAGTAATCGAGTATGAAATTAATCAGCTTTTATAATCGATTAGTCATTCAAGTTATTAATCATGTAAAAAATGCCAAATTTTTGCCGGACCCAGGTTCTCAAATGTGAAGTTTTGCTGCTTAAAGTAAGTGTCTTTGTGTTTTGGATTGTTGGTCGGGCAAAACAAGCAACTTGAAGATGGCACCGTAGGCTCTGGGAACCTATTATGGTTGTTTTTATACATTTTAAAAAACATTTTACAGCTCAAAATTGATTAGTTGAGTTTGACAGTTCTACAAAATTTGACAAAACAATCTCACCACAACTGTTTTGGAGCTTTTGTTGTGAGATTGTAGTGTCGACTGCTGTTTCCACGTTCAAGAAAGAACTTTCAGTCTCAACTTTTACAACAACATGAAGAAGAAGAAGAAGAAGCAGAATAAGGAGAAAAAGAAGAAGGAGGAGGAGGAGGAGGAGGAGAAGAAGAAGAAGAAGCTTTCCTTCCAAGTTAAATGAGTAGATCAAAGCCACTCATATGTCACTCTTTGTTTGTATTCATGAAGCAACAGTCAGGAGATGGTTAGCTCAGCGTAACATAGACAATGGAAACAGGGACAAACAGCTAACCAAAATCTGCCAACTATCACCTTTAAAGCTCATGAAATATCTTGTTAAAACCCTCATAAAACCACAAAGTTGTTTTAAAACACTGGTTTTAGTACAAACTAAACAATATGGGATATACTAAGCTCTTCTTAAGAGCTCAAACAAATGGAAATTTGAACATCTACAATCCATTACAAAGGGGAAATCTCAGTTTTCTGAGGTAATATGACCGAAAGCTCCTGAACAGCTGCAGAATGTACCTTGTTGTGACACTGTTTTGTCAGCTATAATCAAATTGTCAATTAGACTAATCAAATACTAATAGAGAGCCACATTAGGTGCCCAACGAACTGGACAATGTTGGGGTGAAAGCTGATGATTGCCACATGTACAGAATGAGCACTGCTTGAGGACACTGTTTCACCATCATGTTCACACCTTTGACCCAAGCTATTATCGCCTTGGATATAAAAAGTCCTCCTTTGGAGACTGTTTCATGGTTGGATGAACTGTGGTGATTGCTGAGAGTGTATACAGGACAGCACAGGACTGGACAGAACGGAACGGGACAGGACAGGCACAGCATGAGCACATCTCCAGAACAGCTGGAGGCACCAGAGAGCGATGCATGTGTGCCAGTGAAGCATGTATTAGTAAATCTGACCTAAGCTGCGGATGTCTATGGTGATGTCCACATGGCCGTGCTCTGCGCTATGGTACATGGCCTCTCTCAGGGCCCTCAGCTTGGCCTTTCCTGTTCGCAGGGTCCCTCCACCATTGGCATGCGGAGCCAAAGTCTTCTCCCTGGTATCTGTACCCTCGGCCAGGATCTCCTCCAGGGACAGCACATCCCCCTTTTCCTTTTCCGACTGGGACAGGAGCTTCCGAAACACATTCCTAGAGGGGACGAAGTATCAGATAAACACTCAGACAGAGATTAAATTAATTCACAGTGATAAGATACTGTGACAGGTCAGGGGAAGGGGTTAAAAAAGAGGGAAGAAAGCTGTGGGGAGATGTTGAGGGAACAGGAAAACGTAGCGTGGCCTCGGGTCAAATAGTCAGAGAAGTTGTGAAGTGGAATTTAGAACAATGGTTCTAAATTAGGCTTACATATACATGTTAAATCCACATTAAGTCTATTTATCTCTGCAACTCTGATAAAACTCAAAATATTCTCCTCTAACTGTAAAGGAAGGCTGTCAGTCTGTATTTATGTCCTTTGCTTTTCTCGACAACCATTCATCCGATTGTCCTAACACTTGGCAGGTGTATTGCTGAGGATCCAAAGAAGTGCAGTGTCAAGTGTGAAGTTGTTTGAATGAAAAATGTTAAAGATATCATTAAAAGAAAAACTTTTGAGGATCTAGACCTCTCCAATAAGGTGGCTGTAAATACTGGTGCTGCATTTGTGTACTAGCTGATCGTGACCTCTCCGATGTGGTGGCTACACAAACGCATAGCTCTGGTGTCATTTGTGTATCTATACAGAAACAGCAACATCATAATGTTTGACATATTATAATATACTAAGTTTCATGACTGTTAGAAAGGTTATAGCTTCGGCTGTCTTGATGTTTGGCCTATGCTCTTTCTCTCTCTCTACCACAGCTGGCAGCCAATATTCTCAACAATCATTCATCTGATCGACTTCACACTTGGTGGGTGTAATGCTGAAGACCCAAGGAAGTGCAGTGTTGAGTGAAAGGTCATTATAACTAATACATTATGGAGAATTAATACATTTTCGTTTCCAGCCTTTACGACACTGGGTTAGCAGCCCTGGAAACTCACAGAGCGATTCATGTGAATTGCATTGTGAATCATCTCATATTATGCTACTCAGCCAATCAAATCTGTGCATGCTGATAAGCATTGCGACTCGAGTCAGTGAGTGAGATACGCATACACGTGAGAGAAAACAGTCAGAGAAAAGTATTTTCACATGGCATGCAAAGAGAAAAGAAGACAGCAAAAAGAGAGCTTTTAATCAAGAAGTTCAGAAGACTCTTACATGTTAATTTCTCACAGAGACAGTTCTCATATGTTCCGAGACCGTGGTGATTGTGAAGCGCCCAAATCTTTGGAGCAAACATACCCACTAAAATCTGAACTGAAAGTACAGAAAATAAATTATCTAATAGCCCAACACGATCGATCCACTTTATTTTAAGATGCAGAATTTTTCAAATGCTCTGTTGAGTATTTTCTTTTTAAACGCAACCCTCATTTTACGTTATTCACATCTCAAATCAACAGTATTGATTTTTCTATGCGTTGAAGCAGCAGCTGGACGTCAAGCAATCAGCCTGTTCTGCACAGTACTAGTGTACTTAATAAAGCACCATTGTGATAGCATACTCTCAACTTGTATAACTGGTCTATAGAGCCCCAATATACAGTATGAAAATTAAACTCATTAAGTCAAGTCAAACTTTATTATCCTACCAGGGGAAATTTACTTGCAGCCAGGTATATAAAAACATTCATCATGAAAAACATAATACAACAATCTAGACAGATCCCAGGAACAAACAGTACAATGCGAGATCACTTCAAACAAACAGGCAAACAGCTGAATGCCAAGTACATAAAATGCTTAGGTACAGAAATAACAAATGCAAATTCAGACTACTAATTGCTATGCAAACATAAGAGACTTCTTATCGTTTTGTCTTCTGAGCAGGAACTCTGTATCTACAGCCTGAAGGTAGGACCTCAAACTCTCTCTGCAAGGGCTGATCAGGACAGTCCAATATGGACCTGCCTATAGTAGCTGACTCATCCCAACAACTTTACTGGCCACTTTGACAAGCTGACTAAGCCTATTCTTCTTGGTCAGATTCAGGTTTCCAAACAAGGCCACAATACAGAAAGACAGACCATACTCAGTCATCATTGTAAAGCACACATTGGGTGCTATCGTTATCCGCCGTCCACTAATCATTACACAACCTCCATTTTTTCATTTTTGTTCAAGAAGTACAGATGTTATTGGACCTTTTGAGAAATTGCATCTACATTTGGATGGACGGTCAAATTGTTGTCACAGGTCAATTTTATTCCCCTTGGTATCTGTCAGCTTTGGCTTTGGTGCCAACTTTGTAAAGTCAATGATCATGTCCTTGGTTTTAGACATATTCAACTGAAGAAAAGACTCCTTGTACCATGACGCAATCTCTTCAATTACTGGCCCATGACCTTGTTCCTCTCCTTCCAGTAGGCTAAATATAACAGAGTCATCGGCAAACTTTATAATGCGTCTGTTCTGGTATTTACTTTGACAGTTGTTTGTGTAAAGAATACAAAGGAGGAGAGACAGAACACATCCTTGAGGTGAACCAGTGAAGCTTGTTTGAAAGGACACCGTTATCTCTCACACATTGTGAACGGTCTGTCAAAAACTCTAAAATCCATCCAGTGACATTAATATCAAGATTAAAATCAGAAGTTTCTCTGCAAGTAAATATGGCTGAATAATATTGAAAGCAGAGGAAAAGCTACAAACAGGGTGACGATAAGGGTAATTCAGCAAGGTCAAGGTGGCATCCTCTACTCCGCTGCCAGCCCTGTAAGGAAACTGCGGACCTTCTGTAGAACATACATGTACCCATATGTTATGCACCTTATTATAATCTTCTCAAAATCCTTCAACATCTAAACATGTAAGGGCCAAAGATCTAAAAGACCAAATATGTAACTTTTCTGCATTAAAATGTCTAAAAACAACAAGACCTATGTTAGATATTTTGTTGAGTCATGCACTAACATTATTCCAAATGATTTCAACAATATTCAAACCCAGAAAAATCCATAATTTTAATTAAGGTAGCAGTCCATTTCATTCGGTCACTTGTCAATGGCTTCATATCTCCTTTGCATATGTGTCGGTGTAGTGGTTAACCATCAGAAGCTGTCATAAAGTGACATTATAGACAGTTTTAAGACATATTTTTACGCTACATTTATTTAGATCTTGGTTATTTCTAACTACATCTTTTACTAGGATGAAGGAGTTTAGTCATTGGATGTCTGGATCTTAAGTTATTAGAGAAATAAGGTGAACATGTCATATTTTTGATTATCTGAAAATGTTTAGCTTGAATGTACATTATTAACATATACATTGAATAACTACATTGCATGCAACATTGCCCCTGCAACAGGATAATGCAGCAATAGCAGATGCCCTCCTATGAGAAGAATGGATTTCAACATGTAACACATACAGTATTATCACAGCCTGATGATGCACCATCTGCTTTGGAAAAGGAGGGCAACATAACATTATCTCCTGTCAGTGTGATTGTTTCACTGATGGCAAGTCGAGGGGAGGCTCAGTCATCATTTTGAGGCTGTTAATAAATATTAATTTGATCGCCACTAATAGTTGATTGACAGTGTGACTGATTTAAGTGTGAGCTGAATACAAGAGGTTTTGTTCAAGTTGTGTGCATGTAATCAGATCAAGAAATACATGAGAGTATGGTGTCATATTTACAAGTTATATCTTGTTTATTTAACTCATGTAGGAATAAGAGTAGTTTGCTCAAACATTTGAGTTAATTACTGACTAACATCTGCTTTGCCTTGTGTCAGAAGTCCTGCCCTCATGATGTTGCTAGCTTTGCACATTTTCCTACCTCTGAAAAACAAAATCCAAAATATTGTTTAATGATTTGGTGACTAGCTTGCAAGTGGACAAGACACAACATGTCAGAAAGGAGAATCTGATGCTGATGATGAATAATATTAATACAAATGAGTTACTGTGTTAAAAAATATATATTGTACAAGATATTGTACAGTGTTACTGTACTCTAGTTTAAACACTGAATGCAAAAATACAAATAATTTAGTTAATGTAATGCACTATTGTTCGAGATTAAATACCTTTATTACCCTTTTTTACTTTATTCATGACAGCCACGTTCCTAGCGACCACATGACATTTGACAAGTCCATGTCGAAAAAAGATGGATCAGGAACATGATACCACCATAGTTATTATTAGATAACTGTTACTAAATACATGCAAATAACTTATGGATATGTGTGCTCCCCCCGGTGAATGACTGAAATACAACCATTACGTCATGGTATGTAAGGACAATGTCACAACCAATATCAGGGAGTGATCAGAGAAGTGAAAATCAGAGGGGGAGTGGTGGTTTTTATTCATGAAGATATATCAGAACCATAATGGGGCCTATAGAGAATATGGATCCTATCCTATTTCTTTCATCTGTTAATGTAACAATTATAAAACACTTATGAACTCTAGTAAATCAATTACAGAACTTAAACTTGACCACTGCATTTACAGGAGTATTTTCATCGATTTTGAACATTTAATTAATTAAGTAGCACAATATTTTCACTCTCAGTGATGTGATGTCAAGTTCATGCCTTGTCCTTTCCTCATGCAGACACACAGGAGATGTGATCATGTACAACAAAACACAAGGTTAAAAGCTTTAACAAAAGATTTAACATGCCAGAATTAAATCCCCCTCCTCCTTTCAGTATTGTGGGTAGCGACACACAGCCAGACATGCCAATACACTTAATATCATTGTTGCAAGTCAGTGTTTAATTCACCAAACATATATACTGAACAGAAAGTAATCACAACAGCAAAACAGGCCGTCATTATAAAAATAAATAGGCTACAGTAGATGCCCACTTGGCAGACTTAGAAAATAGTCTGCTTTGATGAGTTACTTCTGTATTCTTTTTATGCTTTCCTGTGGAGGGGTCATCCAAAGTGTGTCGCCCCTCTTTTTACCCACATTACTGCAGATCTCTGAGCAGGAAAGGAGGCAACCCTGGTCCATTTACTGCGTCATCACATAGCCTAGATACCATGTCATCTTTATAGCCACATGAGTGCGAGCACTTACAGTGAAAATCTATTTATGATTTTATTTTTCTTTCAACTGTAGACTAGTCTCACACTGCAGCCCTTTACTTAGATTTATTTTTAAATAGCCTATTTTTTATTTTAGATATACTATATGGTCTATGGGTGAGGCTGCATAAATCACTATGAGGGGGACAAAAATAACTCGGCAGAAGCAGGGATGCACTGACCAGAGGGGAGGAAATCCCCACTATCTCCCCCAGCCAATTGCACCCTGCCAATCCTGATGCACAACATGCTGCAGCCTGAACATCATGCTATAATTGATTGTCTTAATAATGCTGTATTGTGTTGTTGGCTTGCTCCTCCACTCCACTTCCTGACAGCTCTCACTGCCTTGAATGTTAATGGTGTTTATCTTACTCAGCTGCAGGGAAATTATGTCAAACTGGAGCCAAAAGTGCTGCTGAATAGACTGCAACACTTATCGTCGCCTTCTGTCTGACAGTGAAGCCGTGATATCTGCCTTCACATATACTGCAGGATTTTGCGAGGCTGCAGAGGGACCAGGGCAGAGTGTGTAAATGGATCAATACTGTGGTAATGGATATATCTCAGCTTGCTGGCTCTTGTGTGTGTGTGTGTGTGTGTGTGTGTGTGTGTGTGTGTGTGTGTGTGTGTGTGTGTGTGTGTGTGTGTGTGAGTATTACCTGTGGCCGTGTGATGCTGCCAGGCTGTATGAGTTCATGTCTCCCAGCGGGGCGGAGGAGATGCCGTTTCGACACAAGGTCCCGATCATGGGGTCTGCCCCTCTCTCCAAAAGCAAACTCACCAACTCAAAGTTACCTAACAAAGCCGAAAGTTAAAAGAGGCCAGTAAACACTCAAATACAGCAATGGTGGAAAGTAGACATTAAGTACAGTATTTTTGGGTACTTTCCTTTTTTCAATATCAGTTTTTGGGATTTTTTTGCCTTTATTGGACAGTTGGTGGAAGAGAGACCAACAGGATACAAGGGGGAGAGAGAGAACTGGGTATGGCATGGAACAAAGAGTCAGACTCGAACCAGGGGCGTTGAGGGTATATTGTATGCGCTGTAACCGCACTTGGCTACAAGGGCACTCCGAAGTTTAGGGTACTTTTAATGGCACTTTTACTGGAGCATTACCATTTTATGCTTATTTATACTTCAACTCTGCTACATTTCAGAAAGATATTTTGTACTTTTTACTGTACTACATTTATTTTCTATCAATCCATCAAACTTCATTTGTACAGCACTTTTCTTGCAGGTTAGTGTAATTAAAAGTGTTCACAGATGACTGACGAAGCTAATGAGCAAATATAGTGCAGTAATAATTTAGTAATAGTAATACAGAGACTAATGCCCAAAAGAAATAAAAATTCTGAAAATAATAATAATAAGTTTTTAAAGATAGTAGTTACTTTGCAGGTTAGAATTTTAGATATGACATGTATGAGCAACAAAATTTGCATTTTTATAGGTTAAACTACCCCACAGGATATAATGTATTTAAAATTAGCTTCACCTTGACCAGCTGCACCATTTAAATGCGTACACACTAATGCATTATGCAAAATATATATATTATGTATAACAATTTCTGCATTATGATTGCTCCTACTTCTGATACTTTAAGTATGTTTTTTCTGATGATACTTTTGTCCTTAAGTGGAATTTTTATACACTGAGATATACTTATTTGACTTAAGTAAAGTGTCTGAATACCTTTAAACTAATAACTCAGAAATTAAACAGAAATGCAGCCAGACATAACAGCAATTATATCAAAACAGCACTTGAATTATCAAGAAACACCAAGAACATTTATAACACATTAAAATAATAAATGAATGGCAGAATACTGAAACAGCATTAGTCAGTTGTAATATACATAATCTTAAACAAAATTAGAGCTGTAACAATTAGTTAACTACTTGATCAGGTGATTGACAGAAAAGCAATCTGTAGTTCTTTAGCCCCACAGAATGAATGAATGCTTTTCTAGTCTTTTTTTATTTCCATGATGAAAAAATATTCATCGTTGGTGTTTGGACTGCTGGTGTTCAAATAAGTAAAATACATGTGTGTGAATACATTTCTATGATGCACAACATCTATACTAGTGAAAAGCTGAAAATGTTTACTTTCTGAGGTAAGGAGAGATGCTGTAAATGGCTCTTCGAATGGCTGTTCAAATTTACAACAACAAGACATAAATTGTCAGAATATATTTTCACATGCCCCGAATTCTGAACTGTTGTTGTAAATCAAATTGAGTGAATACAGCAGTCAGATCTGCTCTACTGAAAGCAAAACAAGATATATCTAATCCCTGACGCACTGCTCCAAGCAAAAACAAAAAGTTCAATACTCACACAAATAAAATCTTATCCAACACAATCAAAATGTTAACCCTTTGCTGAATTTAGGGATACCGGCATTGCTTATTTGACCTTTTATGTTGCAGTAAAGTTAACATGACAGTAAAGTAAAACAGGCAGGAGTTGAAATGGAGAATGAGCCTGAAGCTGCTGCATGTGCATAGAAAAATCTCTCACTCTTTGCTATTCACTTACAAAATGAGTTCTGGGATTGTGGTCTTTATTTCATCCACATTTTATTCATTATTTAATGAGTAGGATGTTAATTGAATTCACTGGCTGCGTGTTTACACCACATGTTGCCATGGCGACGTGGCTTCCTACACCTTCATACAGTCAAGCACTGACACACGAAGATACACTACTATGCTATCAACATGATATATTTGAATTAACTTTGACAATTAAAGGTAACAGTGTATAGGCTTTTAATTGGGCAGATATGTGATACATTTAAATACATAGTTATTACATAGTTAAAGACTGAAAACAAGGGCTATGTCCAAAGGTAACAAAATCCATCTGTCAGCATATTTTAAGCTTTAGTTACCTGGCAACCTCACAGTGACAACAACACTCCTTTGGTATTTGTACTATTTAAACCAATTAGATACAACATGTTAATTAGTTAGCTTAAGAGTATTTTTGTTACCTTGGGACAAGCCAGGCTAGCTTTCTTATTTATTCCTATTTTTCTAGTGTTTAGGCTAGGCTGAGCTAAAGGGTTGCTGGGTTTAGCTTTATATTTAACATAATGATATGACAGTGGTACCAATTTTCTTAACTTGCCAAGAACACACATATGTTTGACTATTTCTTTTAATGCACAATTGACCACAGCCCATTTTGATTAAGTGAATAAAAACTTCAGGTTTTTTTCCAGCCCATATGTGTCTGATCACAGCACAATCATGAGAAACCAGCATTTCAAATTCACTGCACTCTTAAAATCCAGATAGTAATTGAAAGTGATGTATTAATTAGATGATTAAAGGAGAGGGAGAATGCCCTCTGGTGAGCATAGATTCAAGCATGTCATGACTAATCCCTTATACGCCTTATGTGGAATAATACTTGGGTCAAGTGTGTGAGGCACTAAACGCACATCTGGAATCCAAAAGCCAAGAGGAATCCACATGTTTGCTGCCCGTATGTGATTACCTGCAGCCGCGGCCAGCTGAAGAGGGGTCTCTGTGTAGTTCTCCGCCCCATCCTGCAGGGCGCCCTCCACATTTGCGCTATTATCCAGCAACAACTGTGACGGGGAAGGAAGGAGGTGGAAAGGCAGGAAGGGAGGGGGGGATGGACAAAACCAGGAGGGAGAGTAGAAGGGAGAAAACAGGCGAGGGGAGATGGTGTGTTACAGTCAGGCTTGGCAACAGGAACAGCCTCAACCTTTGGAAACTTAATCCACCTCATTTTGGAGATTGTAGTAGCTCGTGAACACTACACACACTACTAGCTACACTTCCTTATTAGGTGTGGGTTCTGTCTAGGGGGGCTTATTGTCATTGTTGGCTTGCCTGAGTTGAGAAAAGGAAGAATCAAAAAAATGTTCTTCTGCTACCCCCCTCTTAAAAAAGAAAAGTGGTGTAAATTAATAATGGAAAAAAATCCGAACGCGACAGTGTTCATCAGATTTTAAGCCCAAAGTCAGCTCATACAGTAAGAAACAAAATGTATTCATGTATTAAAAATGAATAAACTGAACTGAACACAACATTGAAATCTGGCATCCCTGCGGCTGTGTATCAGCCTGACTGAGTTCTTCTCAGGAAGTTTCTCACTGCTGCTGTAGGATCAATCCTTAGATTCAGTTATGGTGAAAACCAGGGGAGGGGTGGTGCTGGGTGACTCATCTACACATCTTAAAGGCATACATAATTAAAAAACAAACTTAATCTAGAGAGTTTGCCCTGACTGGCTGAATTTAAGCCAGATAATTACTGCACAGATAGGATCAAGAAGGAGAAATCATTGTTATTATTATGATGCACCTTAATAAGAATTATCATCATCATCATTCTCATTTTGGTGCAAAGGTGAGGGCAAGGGCCACAGGTTAATGGTTACAGGTCATAAACGTCTCTACCTGCACGACAGGGACGTGTCCGTGTAACACGGCGAAAGTGAGTGGCGTCCCCTGGCGCGTTTCAGGATAAACTGAGGGGTGCTTGTTTACTGTGCTTGGCACCTGGGAAGTCATAGGTGAAGTTCAGGGAGAGAGATATACAGCCATTAACATTCACAGCTCAGGGCAGGAGATGGTGGGGAGGAAGGAGGAGCGAGAAGCAGTATGCAGGAGGAGTGTAAGCAAAAAAGGGCAGAATGGCAGAGGGAGATTTTCCTCTTGAGTTTCACAGAAAATCTTGAGCAGCTTGACTTCTACTTTTCATCTCATTCTCGCTCTATATGTGAGACCAGATATATCTGCCTGGGCAAAGCTCTCTGACCACATTTTGTACTATCTGCGCAGCTCCATCTTTAAATAGTGTTTCATTTCAAAGGGGAATGAAAAAAAACACAACATTGGCAGAGAGTACAAACACAGTCAAGACGGGTGGTGCTGACTCATGAACAAAGCGGCGGCTGAATAAAAATAAACGGCCATATTGTCCTGTGATTTGGAAATTGGGCTTATCACTGGGTAAATTAAAGAAATGATTTCTAAATGTTGCCTGGAGGAGGCCTCTTTCAAACAGATGTTTAGTGTAATGTCACATTTCATTTGAGCTCTGATGTTAAAGAACAGTGGGACTGTTAGTGTTTTTGTTTTTTCACACTGATTAATAATTAATTATGTTATGTTATCACAGAGTTTTAGCAGAAATAGAGGCCATCGCTAACTGCATTATCTTTAAATATGAGCACTCAGCACAATAAAAGTTTCCACCAGGAGAATATTCATGCAAGATCATCTGTTTGGACTTTATTTAAAGGCTCAGTTCACCCAAAATACAGACAAAAAAAAATATTGTCTTACTTACTCTTGGTTATATCTAGCCATGCAGATAGTTTTGTTTTTATGGACTTTTGAGAGAGTTTTATGACATTTTTGTTGCAACCTCAATACAATAGAATTTGTTTGTTTCTTTAGTGCTAATATAAAATTCATCAATGTATCTTCTTAGAAACAATGTCCCTTTAAATCTGGATAATCAATGATATCACTGTGCAGTTTTTCTTGGAGTTTTATTCTTTTCCTGAAGAAATAGTCCTAAACCTGTTAACAGTGAAGTCTGAGGAGTATTCAGAGGTGTGGACTCGAGTCTCTGGACAATTAAAAAAACCTTGAAACTCGACTGAGACTTTAACACCAGTGACTTTTGACTGAGGGAATAACTTGATATCCTCAAACCCAAAGAAAGCTGCCTGTCCTAGGAATAGTCTGGCATGTAACCTGCTGTAAGACCACGATGTGTATCTGTATATCAGGGTCCTGGATTTTACTAGAATGTGGTGGGAAAAGTCACACTGTCATTATCTTGATCCACTCATTTAACTCTTGAGGAATACGTACATTTCATACTCGTACTCTCTCATACTTACTGATGACTTGAACTAACTTTAAACAGTTCGATTGTGACTTTGAACTTGATTTGGGACTTTAAAGCCATGACTTGAGACACACTTATCACATGCAAAACAGTGACTTCAGCACATGAGTGGGATTATTTAGTCAAACTGTGACATTGTTTATGAGGGAAAAGAATACAATTCCCTTCACCTCCATTGTAAAGCTTAGATAGCATAAATTACTGATGGATACGTCAAAAAATTTGCACATAAAACCTGGAAATATCTGCATGGATGGAATTCACTAGAGCTACATGAGAGAATATGCTTTTTCTAATTTGGGTGAACTGACCATTTAAACATTTATCAGTTAATAAGCTCTTGATACGTTTACACAGGTCATGCTTTGCTCTTGAGTCAGCTCACTTGCACTACATACAGGCACTAAACCAATGGAGCAATCACAACAGTCAACGATGGGGTCACTGTGGTGGAGGAGAGTCCATGAAGTTTTCTACTCTTGCATGTTGCTTGTTGACATCTAAGATTTAATCAGCTACACACATAAGACAAACCAGGATTTAGACCAATATAGCTTTAGTTACTTTAAGTGTTCTGTTCAACTCAATAAATAAATGCAATGAAGATCATGCTTCAGTACAATCTGTGGTAGCAAGTTACACTAAGTGCACACACTTATACAATAATAATGCATTATTGATGTGGTATGAAGCAAACTGCTGCTAAATGTCTTCAGTGTAAAATGTAATGAAGTAACTGCCTGCGCTGAGAGACTATCAGTGGATTCTTATTGTGTATCATTGAAGAGACAAACTATGATTGTTACTGTGCAAATGATGCCCGATTATTGCTTATCAGTGCACTTCATGTAATGAGCTGCCAGTGGAACAGAAAGCATGCCGAAAGCAGGTGAGACAATGAAGACAGAGAGGAGGGAAGAGCAACACAAAGTGGGTTCATCGTTTTCACTGGTACACATGACAACAAATGTAAATGAACATCTTGGACATGAACAGAAATGTGGAACCAACGTGACTTCACTGCCTTTGGCAGACTGATGGTGTCTCATTAACACTGACCTCGCTGTTGATGTCGGCTCCGGCGTCAAGCAGCATCTGGACCATAGCCTCATCACCGCGGACACAGGCATACATGAGAGGGGTCATTCCCTGCAGGAGGAGAGTTACAGGCTAGGTGAAGCATTTTCATGTTTATCTCCTGTTATTGGAAACTCATTTGTTGCTGGTTAGCTATTTTTTAACAATGCTGATGTGCTTTAAAGGATCAGGTCCGTGATATTCTATATTGTTCTTATTGTTAACAAATCCCAAGAAAAGACAAAACCAGCAATGAATTGATCCAGCTTTGTATTGTCTGCACACAAAGCCTGATACTCCTCTGTGTCATAGAGCTCCATTGTTTTGAGCCAAGCTGTTGCACTGGGTGACTTGTTTGTTCATTACCACAAATATACACACTGTAGTTTACTTGGACTCAATCCCACATACACTGTCCAGCTGCCAGAAATACTCACTAAAGCACCAAATCTGTGGCTGAAAATACTTCCCAATAAATGCACTATTTAGCCCCGTTTGAGGAACAGGAAGGAGGGAAAATCACTGTGTAACCTTTCATTTGTTACTTGGATTAGAGCTGAATGCCACAGACAAGGTTGGGATGTTGGAAAGTATTGAGTCAAGTCAAATAAAATGTATTTATATAGCCCCACAAAAATGTGCCTCAAAGGGTTTTATAAGCTGTATGTTATTTAATATACAGTACAGTATTCAATGTATCCTTGGAACTTGGATAATTGAGAAATGGACCCAATACACTTTGGGTTTTGGCCTTTTTGTGGGATTTATTGAGGATAGGAAAAATATCACGAGCCTTATCCCTTCCAAAATCGTGATTTCCAGGCAAGCAAAACTTTAAGGTTTATTGGTTAGCACTGTTACTTCAGAGCAAAAAAGATTCAGGGTCAGTTTCCAATAAACAAGGCTTTTCTGTCATCGAGGGCATCCACTTTCCTCCCACAATCCAAACACCTTCAGGTTAGGTGGACTGGAAACTGTTAATTGACCATAAGCTTTAGGTTGTGTGAATAGAGTGAATGTCTTGGGTCTGGGCTTCATGGGGATTCGCCTTCAGCCTCCATTAAAAAAATCGCACAAATGTATTTATTTAATCTGTACCAAAAGCTCTGGTCCTCGATCTGATTGCTGTCTTGTTTGTGATTTGTTGTTGATCCGATTTTTTAGAATTTAACACCCAAACAAGGCCAGAATTGTAGTTCTCCAAAGTTACATGTAGATGTGTTTGTGGGCGTACTCAGAAACGTGTCTTATGGGTAACCATGGTGATTGGTTGATCCAGCAAAAAAGAAAAAAAACACCATAAACGTTATATCTTTAAAATCCATTCACGTATCAAAGAAACAGCAACTGTGCTAGCCTGTTGGTGTAAAGCATGTTACTTCATTATCATATCCAGCTGAAACACATGAAACTGGATTGTAAAAGCAGCTTCTTGGGTTATTTCTTTCAACTATACAATTAAAAAAACAGAAAAAAACAGGATTCAAGTGGAAAGTCCTCAAGAGACGATTAAGAGTTCTGTAAGGAGCTCAACAGGAGCTGTTCCCATTAATTCAACAGGAAACCAGCCCAATCATTTAGTCTCCAGGTCTTTCTTTAAATAATGTTCTTTAAATCACCACTTTGTCGTTGGGGAACCACTAAGGGGCCATATGTGGCTTTTTGTTAGTTCACTGCTTTCAGCACCATACCTACAGATTGCACTAAAATATACTCTGTAGTCATAAACTACTCAGCACTCATTACCTCCCCATCAATCAGAGAAATTTCAATTGCTTGCTTGCAGGTTCTAATTTTCCAGACATAATCATTACTGCCTGACTGTGTCTTTTAAAACGAGATCGACAGGTGGGTTGTGAAGCACTGAATATAACATCTTATATCTCTACATGCCAACATATGCAGAGAGCACTCTCTTGAGCCTAATACACCCACACACATTATGCTCCAAGTTGCAGGATGAAGCTAATACTTCATGTAGATGTTGTTGCAAAGTGACGTGTAAGAAGAAAAAATAACAAAATAACTTTACTGTAAACCAGGCGGCGAGATCAGACTATCTGGACTGACGCAAAACATATTTTAAAGTGTTTCTGATGAGGTTCCATAAAACAGACTTCAATCATATGCTGATCTGCGCCGTAATATTCAACAAAGGCCTTTTATGAGTCGCTAATAACACACCACAGCACTTAATGTTGAAGACTGATATCCCTTTGTGGTGATTCATTCTTAAATATTTCCTGGACTCCAATCTACTTAATCAGCAGACAGCTAAAGGGCGCTAAACGACTAACCCTGATGATGATCATGATGAGTTCAAATGCCTCTCAGCCGTGATGATAGAACGCAGCTTTTTACTTTATTGCTCCTGTAAAGCTGTCTGATCCCTTGCATCATTTGGCTGGTTTTACAAGGAAATAAAACTCTGTATGTCACAGCGGCTTGTTATTTATGTGACAACTGAGGAAGTGTCAGTCAATACAATTTGTCGTATTTACAAGGGCTGGTAAATAATTCAGGTGTGCTCCAGTCAAATGATATGACTGAATGTTGCATGAATCAACCTGCAAGATCAGTTGGATAACATAAAATATGCTTTTATGACATAAAAAAGGGCTTGTAGAAATAAAATCCTACATATCTGGATATCTTTAGAGTATCATAGTTGGCACCTGCCAAGTTTCTAAATTAAACTTAACCAGGCAAAACGTCTGACTGGAGAAAATCTGATTGCACTATTAGCTTCCACTTAGCAGCGCAAGGAATAACCAATATTTCCATTGACTGGGGGGAGGAAGAAAATCCCAAATGACACTAACACTTTGATGCAGTAAGTCTGCAATATCGACTGGATGGTCAAACCTAACCCATCAAAGCACAGGCTGGGAGAGGTGCTGCAGTATCGGGTTCAAATGGAACAACAGATCACTCCTTCACGTTTTAGATAAACAATGAGGGTGTGACACAAACCGACTATCGGTTTGTTTATTTCACGTAAATATCTGTATTTGTACTTGAAATTGGATTTATATCAGATGTTGTTAGAATTGTCAGTTGTTTTCTACTGCTATTTATTCTCCTAGTACATAAATGTATAAGATAAGTTTAACAAGTTTAGCATATTTTGGTATTTAAAGTCCAGCTGGATCTTAAGTTGATTTGAAATGTGTGTATGATAGAAAATGAGAAGGCAAATTGGCAAAAACATGGCTCATTGAGACAGTTTCTATATAATTCTTATTGACAATAAATCTTATGTGCAGAGCCAAACCAACAATGTGTGTATCCAAAGCCTGATATATCTCATATCTCTGTGCTGTAGCCCTATGTTGTTAAAAACCCATCAATAAGCCACACTGTTGCACTGGGTGACATGTTTCTTATATTGCGAAGATTAAGGTTACAGTAGTTTGTTTAGAAACGGCTTTTCGTGCTATGCCTATCACAACCTCTTGACTTTGTACATTGTAAATATCTTCAGCACAGAGTAAAAAGGCTGATGTGTAGCACTGAATGGTAGTAAAGCTCTGTAAATGTAACTGTTTGCCCGTGCATGCACATTGGCGTCTGCCTTACATACAACTGGAGACTGAAAACGTGATCGCTGTTATTAATCTTTGGAGCTCAGTGCAGCACTGACATGTTTTTAATAGTTCTTGGACAATAACAGCACAGAGGGATAAGATATATCCGGCTTTGGATGCACACACAATACTTATGAGTAGGGTTCATTGTTGGTTTGGCTCTGCACATGAGATTTGTTGACAATAAGAGAAATATATATAACATTTCCAGGCATGTCGTTTAAAAGGACATTATACATGCAATAAAAGGAGGTCTCGATCACAATAAAGTTGGTTTGAAGTGTCTACGAAGAAAAATAGAGCTATTTCTTGCACACCTGTGTGAGAGTGTCCCGAACTTCTGCTCATCTACTGTTGAGTCATACTTTGGATTGTGAGGTAAAAATAACACCTGTGCAACATCAGTCAAACCTTGAAGTCAAAAACGAACCTCACTGAATATCAAACTTTTAAAATGCTTCAGGGTTTCTAGCCTATTGCACGTTTTGGCAAATCTGCATCATGGAAAATCATGCTGCTTTGATCCTAGGAGGTCACTTTCATTACTTTTGATGCTGAAGAAAAACGGGTGTCAATCCTCAATGGACTTTAAATATTTGTGCAAAAAATATGAATAATTATGTATACATTGCCTAATGTGCAATTAATGCATGCATTCATTTGTATCCCAAATAAAAAGACACAAAGAAAATCATGTGAATTTTGACAAGTTACATCAAGGCATAAAAATGTAGCACATAGGGAGCAGCCTGCACCCAGCATGTGTGTCAGCTGTGATGGTTTGCCAGGTATTACTTGTTAGTAATTCATAATTCATTGTGCATCACTCTCCACTATGCGTGTGTAGGTGTGATGTTAATTCAGTGTATACGTGTAGGTGTGTGTGTTAAGTGCCGGACCTGTTCGCTCATGCTGTTAATGCCATCAGGACCCAGCAGGTTCACGGCCTGCTTGACCAGATCCGTCCGCCCGCAGTTCAGCATCCTGAAGCCGAGATCCTGCAGGAACTTGGCCTCCGTGGAAGCTGCGTCCAGCTTTCTGGTGGCACAGAAACAATCCTCGGCTCTGCGGATGAAAATGGCAGATCCATTACTGTGATTAAATGGGAGCTTATCTCAGAAATTGATTTTGAGATCTGTGGATATACATCTCCACAACACACTGGAGCAAATTGAAAACAAGTTCTTTTCACAACTTAAATTCTCAGTATTATAAAATTAACTGCGATTTTATAACTTAATTTCAAGCTGTCTGCTTTCAAAGTCAATTCACTAATGTTTGCATTTGTCAACATTTCATTTTTCACAAGCTCACTTCTGCTTCTGCACTTTCTTCATTTACTAAAGTGGCTTTTCTTCAGGTAAAGCTTTCAATGTGACTCATTATTACTCATTCATGTCTCCCGTAAAGCCTCTTAATCCAAGCTGCATTCAGCTGTCATGCTGACGTTTCCACAGGGTCACAAAGGAACCTTTTCATGATGTTTGTCCGATGTTATGTGACAATTATATCTGACAGATATAAACAGATGTTAATTGGCAATTCACACCTCGCAGTGTTTCATTTATTATTCCTCTGCAAGTATCTGAAAGGTGATCATGCACTTAACCCACTGACAACAGCTCAAAATTTGTGACTGAGCAGCTGTATGCATGGCATCGTGACTGCTGCAGTGTGTTTATCAATGATATAACAGAAAGAGGGAGGCACTGGAGAGAAAAGTAGAAAGACAGAAAAAAATATTCAGTGAAAAATCATGAGCCAAAAACAAAAGAGATGGATGATAAGAGAGCAGAAGAATAAGATGGCTAGCTATGACGACCCAGTGAAGGGATACAGTTCTGAGTAAAAAGAGACTTAAATGCAGATTGAAGATGTATTCATACCCAACTCAGACAGCTAGCAGATAGGTTGCTGCTGTCCATTAAAGATGGACGGACACACTACATGTAGTATCTTCCAAACTAAATTACACATTGTAATTTAAAAAGACTCTGCAAGCAGCTATTAGATATTTTAAGCACTGCTTTGAGCTAAATGCTAATGTCAGAATACTAACATACTTGCAATGACTAATGTTTAGAAAGTATAATGTTTACCACTGTCATCAACTTAATTCAGAATGTTAGCATGCTAATATTTGCTAATTAGCTGACATTTACACAAAGTACAGCTAATACTGATGGTAATGTCATTTTTGGAGGTGTTTGATCATAAGCTATACTTACATATATATACTTATATGCAAAGTGGTAAATTTAAATTCGGCCTCAGAGACAAACATTTGAAGTTATTAATTTAAAAATCATGTTTATTTGGAAAGCTATAGAAGGCTAATGCAGCTGGCCCCACTATATATAGATTCTCTATAACATACTTGGCCAGTGCCAAGTCAGCACAATGGGCACATTTTCAAGAAACAGTCAGGCTTAAATAAACCAGAATTATTGTTTAAATAATAACATTTTGACCAGGTGATGGCATTAGAATAAATGAAATGTTGAGTGCACCAAAAATACACAAAATTTCTTGATAATCCATCCAACAGTGTTTGAGACATTTCTCTCAAATCCACAAAGTTCAACCCACTGGTAGTGCTAGAAGAAAAGTCTCCACAGAGAAAACATTATCTGTTAACCATCAATGTCTTTAAAAAATCTTGTGCCATTCCACATGAGATATTTCACTGGGTAAATGAAACCTTTGATTAGCTGATGGTGCTAGATAAAAAGTCAGGGGATCACTAATGTCGTTAAGATCCATCCTCTGGGCACCGAGGATATCTGTACCTAATTCCATGGCAATAGCTATTGTGACATTTAAGCCTGGACCAAAGTGGTGGACCGATAGACTGACAATGCCATATGTAAAGCCACAGCATTCAGTAAATGATCCTAATGGATGTTTGCTGACCAAATCAGCATGGTTTTTCTAATTTTCTAAAGAGCATACAATAATATGCAAATGTAATTATGTGGAAACTACATTTTTGTTTGTTTTGTGCTCATGTTTTATTTAGTTATCCATAATTGTTTGACTCAATTTCATGTACTCTCTCTTAATGATGACAGTTTGGATCTCTGGCTTTCATAATATGCATATTATTGTCATTTATAATCCAATAGATGGTGAGGCTCGAGGTACAGACTGTATACACATTTTTTTCAAAGTTTTACTGATGATTTGAACAGCTGTGTACATAGTTGGGCATTTTTATGGCCTGAGAGAGTTTTGAGCTGAGCTAAGTTATGGGCAAAAATGTATGGTGATATAACACTTGCAAAACCAAGAGGGAATCCCACCTGCCAGCAGAGACTCTGCATATTTTTTGCATTACAGGTGTTGTAAATGGTTGCAAACCGTAAGTTCTTCCATTAAGCTTTATTTCTGCCTGTGTAGAGCAGCTTGCTTATTGCATAAAACCTCTTTTATCTTTATTATATCCTTACTTTATCTGTCGCGGTTCACAGTCCACACCGGGTAGCAGTAGCCTGGCAGCCTGCCTCACATCATCGCTGTCCACAGAGAAGCTTCGCCGATGTTCAGTGTGGGCGACCGCCACCCGGATCCACTCCATCAGCGGAGGAAGTACCAGGAACGGCCTTCAGGGAGGGAGAGACAAAATTTATGCTCTCATGTTAAATGTTGTAATTAAGCAAGAAATGTTTTACTTCCCACAGGCATGAACAAATAGAAGGATACAGTAAAAAACAACATAAATAAAAGTATAAATAATACCAAACATATAGTACAAATAACATTTATGATATTTCTAACATATACTGTATGAATGAGGAGTGCAAAAGATTAAAAAAAGATCTAAAATTATTACAAAAATTAGGCTGCATGAAAGTAAGAAATATAAAGACAGGAAAAGACAAGAAAAAAAATCTATTTACATAATATTTTACATTTTTAAAAAATGTATGTCACAATGCACAATGACAGTAAACTTAATTCGTTCCATTTAAAAAATGCAAATACACAGATCAGATTGTTCCAGCCCCTATAAATATCCACTAATATGATTAATGTGACCTTTCTGTGTCAAAATGAATTTTTCAAACTGACAACATCGCCTAATCCTTTAAGATCCGTTGCTGGGTTTCATAATACTCGGTGCACTTTATTCACCTTTCAAATAAATCACTTAATAGAGACTCTGGTCTTACACTGATATCCACAAACTTTTCTAATTAAAGATGCCCTTACAGATAAGTAAAAAGGCAGCTACACCAAATCAATATTCATAATTTATATCTAAGATAGTCTAGAACAGAAAGAGATATAGATGCTGCAACCTCCCTAAATGCTGTTATTACCCTCTTTAATCAAAATCAGTAATGGGTCTTGCCTGGTTGACAGGTTCATGTTTCATAATTTATCTCCAGGACTAGTGTGTATGTGTGTGTGTGTGTGTGTGTGTGTGTGTGTGTGTGTGTGTGTGTGTGTGTGTGTAGTATCTAATCACATAACCTGTAAATCATCTAATCTCTCTGTCTCACGTACACACATTCACGCTTTGTATCTGTCCTCTATTTTTTCATCTCCTCTACGGTGCAACAGCAGGCAAATTCAGGTCACTCATTTATCAGATAGTTAACTCTTTTATATTAGCCCCCTATCTCAATAAGTTGTTGTCCTCAGAATATACATATATTTTCATTTTGTCAGGCTGCACTGAGTCATAGCGAAAGGCACACATAAGGAACATTTAACAAGCTTTCATGAACCTTACCGACAAAAGACACACATTACTAGATTACAGGAACAGTTTGAGACTTGTTCCCTTTTCTTGCAGATAGTTAGATGAGAATATCAATACCACTTTCTTTTCTGTGCGCTTAATATGGATCTGGCGCTAGGAGGGCATTAGCTCAGCTTAGCATAAAAACAGGAAGCAGGGACAAACAACGAAATTGGCTCTGTCCAAATTTAAAAGTTATATCCTCTAATCCACCTCTAAAACGAGCTAATTACTGCAACACGTGTGTTTAATTTGTACAGAAACTGAAATATAAAGTATAACATAAAACCTGCAAGTTAACACATTTATGCAAAGTCATGATTGTAATAGCTTGATCTTTTCATTTAACTATTAGCAAGAAAGCATATTTATTATATATTATTGAATGTATATTAAATGATCACCAGTCCAAACAACAGCCAAAATGTAGCTTTTTTTCTGTGATGGTAGCACATTTTCTCCTCAGTAAATATACAGTTACACTGAGGTGGAAAAGCAAGGCGCAGTCACACTGGGAAAGTCATTAAATGCATAGTTTGACATTTCGGACAAAGTGATGAATTTGCTTTTTTTGTTGTTGCAGTTAGCTAAGAAATAGTTACAGCACATAACTCCCTGTAACACTGCAAGTTGTCATTTTTATGTATTTTTTGTACAGACTGAAAAGATATAAGAAGCAACATGTAAATAACTGAGCTTTAGAGGTGTTGGTAGATGTATTTTTTCAACTCTGGGTACTAGCTCATAATGAAAAACAAAGACTAACAGGCTGATATATTGGACTTTGCTATTTTAGAGGACAATATATTATTTCTATGATTGTGATAACTTTCACATCTACAGTAGCAGCAGTAGGTGCTGAGGGACTGCACAGCTTCTGCACTTGTTCGACGTGAACCACCCTGGAACCATATTGTGATTCAGGACTCAGGTCCCGCTGCGCTGCGCTTATTCCATCCTCGGAGGATTGAATTACAAACCGAGACTCAGTACATCTCCCAGCAATCAGCACCTAGCTCCAGAGGGGCAAAACTCAGGGAAAGATGTTAAGTCAGTCAAGTGTTTATGATAAGTGCAAAGTAAGTAAGATAAGTACTTTATTTGCTTCTTGAGAAAGGTGTTAGTGCTGCCTTAACTAGTCTGTCACGTTTTTTTGTGACGATTCTCTGTCGTCCAGGTCATGGTTATAAGAGGAGGGTTGAATCGGGGGCAACTGGACTTGGTTGTAGATACTTGAAGACTCACTGAAGGTGCTTCTTCATTTCTTACTGACTGGCAGAAGGTCATGAATCCCACTTAGTTCGTTAGTGCTCCTCGCTGTTCTTGTTAACACCTGGCCTCAGGTGACTCCAACGACTCGAACGACTATTGTTACAACAACCAGCAGAGCTAATCCCACAGGGATTCCCCGCCAGTCATTTAGAGCTGAATAAGCGAAACGTCTTCATGTATCTACAACTACAAGTCCAGTCGCCTTTGATTCAACCCTCCTTGGATATTCAGTCACATTAATTTTACACCACAATGCGGACGCTCACCGTGAACCTAGAAAGAAAACCCTGACAGAAAAACTGGTAATGAAGCTCTTATCCTTTTCTTTAGTGTCTTTTTGAGGACAATACCAGTCAGAAGAATAGTGAAATCACTTTTTTCCTCCTTCTTATTTAAAAGCTTTTTTAATGGCCTCAAAGCTAATTTACCCTTTTGTGTGAAAATTGGATGTTGGTCATGATGTTACATTAGCTGAAATCTCCCTAAATGTTCGAGGAGGCATGAAACCTTTTGCTGCATTTTATTCATATATTATAAATGTTATATACTTAATCTGTATGTTGTATTAATTTAGTCATTATTCTTGCTTTACTGCCCATGTTGGATGTAA
This sequence comes from Scomber scombrus, assembly GCF_963691925.1. NCBI lineage: Eukaryota > Metazoa > Chordata > Actinopteri > Scombriformes > Scombridae > Scomber > Scomber scombrus. The sequence continues at coordinate 14,199,118 of NC_084991.1, forward strand.
GCTTAGCATCGTAACACCCATAAGTGACGACACTCAGTAAGAACATCAAAGTAAAACTATTTCATGCTCACAGGTGTGTGTTTCAGTATTTTTACAATTTCTATTAATTATTTAACAGTCACAGCTGAGTTATTAACAAATAATTGAAAAATAACATAGTAAATAAACCAGACAAGCGGAACTTTTTAATTAGTTTAGGATATATTCAATTTATAATAGAATATATTATATATTTAATTAGAATATATCTTGTTACCAACACAGAAGGAATTAATCAAAATAAGTGACAATGTCAGCAGCTTTCAAGCATTAGTCTGCATTGACTATTAGCTTCAACCCCCAGCCAGTTGCTCAGCTATCTATAGCTCCAATTTACCTGCTGTACTGAAATTAATCATCTATCAAACATTAATTGAAACACTTGATATCTCGTCAGATGCAGTGTTATTGTTTCATATTACCACAATTCACTGTGAAAGACAAAATAAAAGTTCATGGTTCTCCTGGCCTGGATAAAGAATATATCTAAATGATGATTACGAGTTCATCCCCTGGCTCTGTGCCTTCAGTACATCCTACTCATTAATAATAATTATCCTCTTAGGCTCATGGAAATTGTCCTTTTCTCTGCTCTACATTAGCAAACTAATGACAAACAGAAAAACCTTGGGACATGGATAATATGAGCTTTTTGCAGTGCCTGACCTATCCCTTAAAGCAGGCCACTGGTAGATAGTACACACCTTAAAAGTGTTTTCACAAGATTCTCATGAAGAAGATATTAGTGCTTGATATAGTGCTTGATCTGCTTGTAGCCATCATGACATGGCCTTTTCATGAACTTCCCTATTTAGGATTTTTTTTAACAACAGAAGTACTTATTCTGCAAGAAACATTAATTATGGTCGACATCTGAGTAATTCTGACTAACCAGATCCCAGTTTAGATGATAATAAAACAGACTATTTTCCTTTAAGGCCTTTAAAAAAACCATGCAAGAAGTCTGAGATGCATGTTAGAAAACCTTATAACATCAAATTAAATAGGCTAATTCCATTATATAGTCAGTTAAATTATATTAAGAGTCCATCAGAAAAGGTCCCTTTGGAGCTTTTCTTCCTCAGGACCCTCTGGCAACCATCATTTCTCAGAAAAAGGACCAAACAGAACCACAGACCCAGCAGAGAGAAACCATTTGAGGCTCTTATGTTTGCCATGCATGCAGCTTCTTGGTCCTTCTGTAAATTTGCTGTGAGCACATGTTTAATCAAGGCAGCAGCTTTGCAATATTGACATGCTGTGTTTGACTCTTCTACATTTTGTGTGCATCAGTTTCTCATTCCACAGCCACACTACCCTTGTTTTTACACTTGGACGGTTGAACCCTTCGCTGCTGTTTAGCAGTTGGCTGACTAATGTGACAATTCAGACCTCCTCCCTTTTCTCAGTGCTTGTGCTCTTACTGATGTCTACTCCCTGAAAGACATATTTACTGTTCTAGGTTTGAAAAAGCGGGAGGCCCAGACTGGAATGAAAACACTGAGGGTAATGTTATCCATCGATACAGACAGCGAGCCTACAGCGACAACCAAACCCAGAGCTGCCAGTGTAACCATTCCTCTTCTGGAGTTAATGTTTGGGCCAAAAATATTGAATATAACAAGTTCTGGTACTTTTTTAAAGGGGACATAACATGCTTTGGGTGGTTTCTGTTATTTATACACTGTTATAATGTTGAATACTTGAGGTTGACGTATATAGAAATGCTCCTTGCCTTCAATGTGCCCTTAATGCTTTGTTTACAACATTATTTTCTATCAAGCCAAAGAGCTGACGTCAGGTTGTTATATGCATAAACAGACGTCTATTGTTGCTAAGGTTCTTGCGAGTTCCAGCCTCATATTTCAGAAATGTGTGAATGTATTTGAGAAGTTGACATTTTGAGTACTACTATAATGTGCCTCCAGAGCCAGAGGCAGTCTCTCGGAGGGCACTTTTCAAGAACTTGCTAATAAGAACAGATTGGGATCTTCAGCGAGAGGGGGGGGCCTTAAAGGGACAGCCTGATTCAGACAGAGGCTGAACTGAGGGGCTGCATAAAGGGTCAGTGTGAGTTAAATAAAGAGGCTTAACTGTAAATCATGGTTTCTTTGTTTAAGGCTAATTTAGCTTCAGGTAGATATTTTAAGCTCGGTGTAAAAGTCATCTCAGCAACTTAGCTCACAGGCGCTTATCTGAAAGCTTCACAAAACAACCCTAAAGAGATTATTTTGTCTCATTTAATCATTTTCTGTCTCATATTTATCTTGTTGTGTGTTGTTCAGGCCTTCTCTACTTGTCTTCAACCTTTCAGCAGAATGCTAAATAGAGAATTTTCTCTCTGGGGACCTGGGAGCCTGCTGACATGTCACTCTAGCTGACATTCCTTATGCTCCCCAGGGTCATCAGGATGAAGTTTTATCTCGTCAGAGTGGAGGAAAGATGTTGGAATATCTGTCCATCTGTCCATCCAAGTGAAGTCCCCCTGGTTCCCATCAATCTGCTCAACGCCTAAGGAAGTGTCAGCACTGACCAGCCCACGCAGCATCTTACAGGGATCGCTTGTGGGGCAAAAAACTTGTGCAAGAAAGTAGGGAAGTCTAACCTTTACAGCAGCTGAAATCATTCTAGCTGTACTATGCTGTATGTACTATTAACTGACAGCGGCAATATGGTTGAAAGGATATATGTCTCCATATCAAGATGGAAAGCTTTTGGAGTGCGCTCCTGCTAAATGCAGTGCTTTCACAGTGTGCACCATGTGCCAGAAATGTGGGTGATAGATGTATCAAGAGATTGGATTTTAACTTACACAAACATTTCTCAGAGACAGAAATCATCTCACTGCTTGATTTAAACCCTGATGAGTGGAGGCAAAGGAGCACATATCATAGTGTGCAAGTTGACAATTGCTAATTGACAACATTGAACGACAAAGAAGGATTCCAGGTCAAAAAGGGTCATTTTTTGGCTTTTTTGGAACACACTCCAAAGTCTGATTATCAATAGTGAATATGTCCTTAGCTGCTGACAAGGCCTGCACCATTTAAAAAGCAGCTGAGTAATGGTTACTTCTTTCGTAAGTCTCTAACCTTTGAGGCCCTTCAATTCATTGTGCACATGGTCGATTGTTTAATGGAGCGTTCAGGTGATTGTACAGGTGGAAAATATCCTGTGACTGTCATATTTACAAGGTTTTACTATTTCAGTTAGCTCCAGTCACTGGTAAATACATGCCATGAAACAGACCAATGGAAAAACCACTGCTGGATGGAAAGAGAGAATGTGAATGAAGTAAGTTTTATTTGCCATTATGTGCTGGCGTGAAATGTTACCACTCATACTCTGACTCTATAACTCTTGTCTATTTAATACATGTTTACACTTTTATGGCAGTTTAAGGGTATTTTCCTTGAAACTATTTGACTTGATCAGTTCATATAAAGTGCCTGATTGCACAAGTAGTGGGGAGGAGATCCAGGAATCTCCATTCAAGGGTTGCATCCATTGCAGGATCCAACTACTGAGTTGGATAACAGCTTTTGTCTCCACCGAATGACTTTTAACTAAACTAAAAAAATAAAACTACTGATTCAAACTTGTGAAATTTGTTGGCGGTTTTTACTTTTAGGCAAACTGTTCCAGGATATTGACTAAAATAGCAATGTGAAAGCAGCATCATTTCCAGGTCTGCTGTTGGACTTACCTCTCAGTATGTAAGGTGATTTTGGAGGGCTCAACATTTGGGTTCTCCCATTCCATCTGTGGGCAGTGCATGAAGTAACACAGGGTGTAGAGGGCCTCGGGCTCCCAGTGTACTGTGGTGTTGGTCTTCTGGTGGACTGGAGTCCCATTGCTGGGGTTCTTGATGTGCAGTGGCTGCAGGTGATGCATGGCCCGGGACACCAAATCACCTGGAGGATTCATTTATATATGAGAAAGAACATGGATTAAATTAAGATAATATGATGAATAAAAGTGACACACATAAAGATCCATTGTAAAGATGAAATAATAACATTGTGTACTACACTGAATAGGAGGATCGAGTCACTACAACAAAGTCCTACGCATTACTGTCAGCGTACAAATCCATTTCCTTCATGAGTACGTGACACACGAGTATTCACATCACCTCTGTGATGAAGTAGAAACGCACTCCCTCATTCACACACCCTCTGATTCACCGTACATTTAGTCATACACATATGCCCACACAATCCTTGCTAAGTGGGAAATTGATGCCTTGAAACAAAATCTTATGCGCATTGTGCCTCTCTGAGTAAATCACTTAGAGCTCTTATTCCATTCTCACTTTATCTTTAGATCTTGTTAGCTTATCTTCTTTTGTTCATCTCTGGAAAGCACTTTTAAACCTTGCCAACTTTCTTCCATTGGAAATGTGATTGTAGACTATGGTCCTTTTTTGCTGGTCTGGTGTACGAGCTTAAACTGATTTAATTTTATACAAACCACCTGAACCTTATTATTATTACTATTATTATGGCAAATTAAAAAGTAGCCTACATCAACAATCTGTGTCAACGGGGCCAAATCCATCTTGTATTGCATGACAATGTGATTAACATAATATTATTACAGTTTATTATTTTTTTATAAATGGAAGCCACTAATATCTGAGTAAACAATACAACAACTGACAGGCCGTGCACAATTTATGCTGCACTCACATGGATGCAAGCAGACGGACATCACCTTCTGGACGGCAGCGCAAAAACAAACAAACAGTCCGAGGGAATGGCATGATAATATGTTGCCATGGTGATGTTGCTTACAAAGAGTGGAACAAGATATATTAAATAAAATGATTTTGTGTCTATCATTTTATGTAATTACTCAGCTATAAAATGCAGCTTTCTCTTTATATTCTATTTCAAACTTAAAATTAATGTTATATTCCCTCCAAACTACTGGGTCAATTATTCATTCCAAACATGGATAGTGAAAGGAGAACTGCACCTTGTGTATCTCATAAAATCAATAGCTTCTCATTTATCAGATCGCCCATTTTTCTCCTTGTGGGAGGAAACTATGTAACATCTGATTGTAAAATATGTCATGGAGAGTCATCAGTTAAGGTTGAGGTGTCAGGGTTCAGCAGGTGGCAAAAAGCATTATTTGAATTTACTGTCAGCTTTAAAACTAGTTCTTCAGTAAAGCCCAATCTCAGTTTATTCCTGAATCAGAAAATCAATTACATTTTTCTTTTGGTATTTGAAGGTTCACATAAAAATCCTTATAAATGAAAGGCCAAAACCACAGAGATTAAACAAAGCTTAGAAAACATTTTCTGGTATCTTCCTTGATAAATGTGATCTATGTTAGAAGGAACGTACATCAAACTGTGACTGTATGCAGCATGAGCAAGAATGAATAATAAAAACATTACAGTTCAAATAGTTTTGAACTATGAATTACAAATTCTGAAATCCAATACTTTTGTACGACAGAAGCAGATATGCAGCACTGACATTTAGAAAGTCATAATTCTCTGATTTAAGATTTTGGCAGTTTCCCAGGCGTTAATCAATGAGGTCATTAGAGATGCATTTAAGAATAACGATGTTGCTCTGAGAGGGAAAATACTGCAGTGTGAGCCTGCAGGGTCGATTTCTCAGAAAAATGTATACTCTCATTGATCTAATTATTTGCATGGTTTATTGGGACACTGGGGGTTTAAGATTTATAGGAGAACACAGACTCGTATTCTCTTACACATAGTGAATACAGGAGAAACAATACACAAAACACATACACAGTCTGAAGCTCTGAGCTGAGCTGCAGTGCACCAGTAAACACATCACAGCAACAACATGCTCTTCTTTGATCTTGCTTGATTGTTTGTTCCAAAAATGTCCAATCTGTGGAGAAGTTGGCCTGTCTTGAAACCTCATTCCTTAGACAGAATGACACGGTGACTGTGCGCCCAGGGTTCTCCATCTGTCAGACTAAAGGCCCCTGACAGAGTTCACAGGCAGTCAGACGTAAACAGAGCACGCTGCTCACAGCACAGTTTGCACCCCGGCTCCAGGGAACCCCATCGACAGTTGTCAAGGCAGAATTAAACACATCAATAAATAAACACATGGTCCGTGTCCGTGATTGCAGTAAAGATGTGTGGCGGGTCAACGCTCCGATCTCCAGGTATGACAAATTAGACTAACATCATTAGGTATGGTCACTAAGTGCAGATCAAAGATTACACCTTTTCATACCGTGAAGTTTGTCAGCCACAACCCGTGTAATTATTATAATTAAGGTTATTTGTGAATGATACCAATGTTATGCTGCTAACAGTTGATGCTAAATCATGCAAAAGCAGGATTTTACTGTTGTATTGGGTTGAAGGGAGCTCATTTATATAGTACTGCAACTAATGTTTTAGTATCATTACATACTGATTATTTTTAACTTACTAATAAGTTGATTGGTTGGTTATGATAAATAATCAGAAAATAATGGTAAATAAGATAAACTGAACGTATATAATCACACTCAAATCAAATTTAATGCCTTAAATTTTAAGACTTTTTAAGGATCTGCGGGGACCCTGTAAATGTTAAGTAATAATAAGTCTTAATGTTAACGAATCCTATGAAAATACAAACCCACAATAAAAACCCTCTCAATACTTTCTAACTTTGCTTTTTTTAAAAACTTGTTTCACTCTGATACAAATGGTGGTGTGTGAGGTTTTCCTAAATGCTTTTCTCCATTTTATGTCAGTGAATATCTTTAGGCTTTGAATTGTTGATCAGTTGGGCTCTGGCAACATGTCATGTACTTTTTTCCCCCCTACTCTATACCATTGTCAGATTGAAAAAGTGAAGGGGCATTACATAAAGTTGGGGAACTCACAAGATACTTTCATTATGAAACTCGATAACGTCTTCTTGTTAGATCTTCCCTCTCTGCTGAAGAACCACATCTTTCAAACTCTGCACTTTGAGTATGTAAAGCCGGCTCAAGCACAAGCTGAGATGCTGATAACATCACTACAATGTTATAGTTATAGTTATAGTCAAGTCATTGAGTATAAATTTGACAAAGCTCACCCACAGCCACAGAGAAGAGTGCAAAAACTGTTTCCGCAGGTTGTATGGTGCTCCTCATGACTGGGAAGCTGATTTGTTAAATTTGTGGAGTTTACCCCTTTAATGGGGCTCATAAAAATATACAAATGTATTGGTTGCAGCCCTAACAACAAGTATAAATATGATTTGGGAATTGTCTCCCTGAATGTGCTACACTCTGCAGCTTGCACACTCTGTTTACTGGACATTTTTGGTGCTCTGTAGGATTTATTTTGCAACTTTAAGCAGGCGGAATAAACAAAGCACAGAAAAAACCTTTCCACTCCAGGTACTCAGGAACTCCCCATGCTACTCAGTGTGTGCTTCCTCAATGTGCTGGTGGCTTGAATAGTTAGAGGAATAGTGAGACATCAATAAAGATTAACGAGATAAAACAAAGAGGACATAAATACACATTTGCATTATGAACTCTTCCACCCCTGCTCAGTGGGAAACAATCTAAGCAACACCATAAAAACAGATAACAAAAAAAACACTAACTCCAAGCTCTGACAGTGCTCCCCTGGGGTTTGCAGACCTTGCTGAGGGAAAAAAAACAGAGCTCTATAACCACACCACATCCATAAATAATAGACCACATTTCATTTTTTTAACAAGACAAACTGGTACGTTAGCCACAAACATCAGAGGCAGCCACCATGCAGACGGTTAAACCGCTGTTGTCCCTCTGAGCTACAACCAGTGCCGGGACAAACAGTCAAGCTTTTTCTTTTCCTTCATTAATTGTTCTTGTGACTTTGGTTTTAGTCAGCAAGACAACATTTGCTCCCATCTCCTTTGCTGTAATTATCTAAGCAACACTCCTATGGGGTTCATGCTTCATCTCATTTGAATTAATCATAGGGGACAGCTTAGAGTCCTCCTTTCTCCCAGCCAAGTCCTTCCTTCTTGGAAGGACTCATTACGTTGCAAAACTTTGTTCCCTATTCCTACAGAAAAAAAAATTAATAAATAAAAAATGGTGAAACAGCATAGAGCAAAGACGCATTACTATAATGAAATGTCACAACTTTAGATTCTGTCATTCAGCAGCTACAAAACTCTGTAATTATGTTGTCTCCATTACAAGCAGATGCATGAGAAATAATCTAAATTTAGAGTTGAATGTTTTCATGGAGCTGATCATTTCATCACAGAAAAGTTTCACTTGCAACTCCACATACACAACACAGAGGGGACATAACATGCTCACAGATTGTTCACATGCCCACAAATGGCTGTCTGTTGCCATAGCCTTTGATGCATGTGGTCCCCTTGCATATTTTGGATCAAATACGGGGTAAATTCATGTACGGATGTGTTTGAGAAGTTGAATCTTGAGTAAAAAGAAGAAAAAGCAGTGAAATCCTTCTACTACTGTTTATGTAGCCTCCAGAGCTGGGAGCTGACCAATCAGAATGGATTACGCTCATCACAAGGGGGGCCTTAAAGAGACAGGAGCTAAAACGACCTGTTTCAGACAGAGGCTGAACTGTGGGGCAGCATTAAGGACCAGTATAAGATAACTAAGGATTTTTTGGAACTGTAAATCATGCAAAGATATACCAGTACACCCCCAGAATATAACTGTTCTAGTTTACAACCATGCCAGCAGATCTGTGAGGCTGCACTTTGACACAGTGGTGCTTTGAGCTAAATGCTAACATCAATATGCTAACATGCTTACAATGGTGATGCTTGAGTACTGTAGGTTTAATGTTCACCATCTTTCGGTCTTTTTCAGTTTGAAGTCAATTAGATTTATCCTCTGGTCAGTGTAAATGTCTTTACAAATGTTCCTGGTTCTTCATCCAGTAAAGGACTTAATTATTAAACATTGCAGGCATTTTAGCGAGGCTTCATCATTAAAAACTAAAGACGACCTCATGGCATAGAAGAACAATGATGTATAGCTGTTTGAACTGCACTTTCTAGATGTTAACGCCTCAACTAATTAAACTTTCTGATGTTAATGGCTGCTTTCTTTATTTCATGTCAGTATGGAGCCTAATTAAGGCTTCTCTGTTGTGGACAATGCTTTTAAAATATACTTTACTTCACACTGTTCAGTTTTTGATCTATAAATTTGCTCCCTGCAACAGGTACATGAAAGGATGGTATCATTACAGTATGTTCTCATAATTGAAGCCACAGGGAGTCTGGTTTGAGTTATTATACTTGAAACAGTGTGTTTATATGACAGTAAGCAATTTATTTGTGATAGATTCTTCATGCAATATCTAAACTTAAAAAAAAGCTAATTATGAGTCCAGTAATATCCTGTGTAAAGTAATTAACTAATAACTTTTTCTTCCTTCAGTTGGTGCAGAATTAGGAATGATTTCCTGTAGCTGCTCAGCATTTTGGGAAGGAGAAACTGGAGGCTTCAAGTTTCCACATCACACTTGTGAGAACTGGCTCAAAACTAGTTGTGATGTGAGAAATCATGCTCGTAGTTACACGCTTTAAACTCAGATTTAAGGAGAGTTCAGAGAAACTTTCCCCCCTTTTTAGCAGATGAATGTGAAAGCAAACTCTACACATACATTATTCTGCACCAGTGAAGCTCAAACATCCAACCGAAGGAACAGGAATCAAAGTGCATTTTTGACGAGAGGGGAGACTTTATGTTTAAAGTGATGCTACCTCACGTTAGGCCAGGAGAAAGATGCAAATCAATGTTAAATCTAACACATCCATAATACATTTCGTCCTGCACACACAATCGAGACAAGGCGGTTTCGTGAATTTAAACACCATCCCCCGTTTACCCAAGATAACTGACTTGGTTATCTGGAGGCCTGTGTGCTGTTGAAACAGGCGTAGTTGTAATGAAAAAGAAAATTTGGACACATTACAACTAATAAACAAACACTTGACCAGATGTGATTTAAGTGTTTTTTAGAGGACATCGCTCTTAACTGAAACTACGGTCAACAAGCCGGCCTGTAATTCAAACCGACAAAGTGAGGTAAGCCAACTTCTTATCAAATGTGACTAGAAATTATCACAGCGAGACAACTGTTGTGTTCCCTAATGGAGCACTGAGATGGAAGATTCCTCCGCCGTCCTCTGACACACTCTCATGGCCTATGGCTCCCCGAGGGCTGAACTGAGGACATTTAATCATCACTTGGTAATACGACCGACTCAGGGCTCTGCCATGGGGCACATTAGCAATTCCATGGCAACTATTAATCACAGTCAATTAAGGGACATGTCATCGTCAACACAGAACTTGCAGATACCTTTATCAGTGCTGCTTAAGTGGAAATTAATCACAAAGTAGACTCATTCAGTATGGACCATGTGAAGGAAGGTCAATGACAACCATCTGTGTTTAAATAGACAGGGGATTCATTGACAGATACAGTACAGTAGCTGCTTTTGACACTCTCAATTAATGCTCTCAGCTTGGTGGTTTCATAAAAAAAAGTCACACTTTTATTGTAACCTGGCTAGGGTGCAATCAGCGGCTGAGTGGCCATCTGGAGTACTGGGAGTTTACCCACTGGGCCAGTCGACCTGTGAGCCAAACAGGAATGTTAAAAAAAAAGGTTAAAAATATATCCGCAACTGTTTTTTTCTGTTCCTTTCTACAAGAGGCTCCATAGAGAGGAAAAGAGGAAGGGTTGGACACGAGAGAGAGCATCACTGATCCATCTTCTATCATATGCTAGTCATGTAACACACTGTTTGTGCTCTGAATAAATCACAGCGACATGGAAAAGCAGCATGGCACAAACTGAAAAGGTGAGGCTGAGAACAAAAAAACAAAAACAAAAAAACCTAAGAGAGAACAAAAATAGTGCTACAAATGCTAGAAAATGATTCATTCATTTTGAAGCACTAGTGAATGTTCCAGCTATTGTGCTGCCTTGAACCACTGCTAGAAATATTACACAGTATGTTTACGTGCAGGAAGTGACAAAAACAGCACAATATGACAAAAACAGCAAGGACGAAACGTAGCAAATGAAAGATGGCATATTCAGGATCTGAAAATATCAAATGTAGCTGCTATGCAGAGATAGTGAAAAGATGTAAAAAGAAGTAATACTGGAACGATGAAACATTGTCATTGTGCGTAATCTGGGTTTTTGCCTGTTGACAGCTTTGAAAAGGAGAATGAATATTGGACTTGCATTTTTCAGGGAACCAGAAACCCGACTCCAAATATATAATAATGTTGCTCTGTGTCTGCTGGATTAAAATGTGATAATTTGTTCACATTTTCAGCCTTTTCTGCTGCTCCAACTGACTAAAAACCTCAATAAATGCAGCTCCAAAGTACAGCAATCATGTTAAATTATAATAGTCAACACCAAATTGCCAGCAATAAAGCTCAATTTACTCATCTTTATATCGTGGAGCGAAGTGATTAAACATAATGTGAAAGTTAGCATCAAACTCTGCAGAGCTCTTTTAGGTCACTGTTGTGGTTTTACAGCACATTTACAATTTCAGCGGCTGGCAGATATAGTTAGCGACAAGCTAGTAAAGAAAGGACAACATCTAGCAACTAAAGGGCCAGATATTGTTCTCAGGAGTTAGTGGAGAATGATTTTAGGACTTACGTTCATATGGTCGCAAGAAACAAAACTTAACTTTTTATGGTGATAATATGTCAATATTGTGTTTTGAGCTTGTTGTGCTTCCCTCAAATGTCCCCCCCAAAAAAACAGGATAAACAGATATGAAGTTTAGGTGTCATACAGACGGTGTAACTTTGTTAAAATGTAGCTGATGTACAGTTTCTATCCAGCTGCTGCACCACTGTATCTCTGGAGGCAGGCGCTTTAAAGGAAACACTTGAAGGCAGCAGCATGATACCATCTGTTTTACCCCAGGATCCAGTGACAATTGGGTACAGAATAATTCATTGACACATTAAGTTTTGAATAACAAATGATCACCCACATGTAATAAACATACATTTATTTTACATACTTTATCAGGAGTATCAGGGCCAACCGAGGTCAAATGTCCAGGGCTGTTTGTTTACTTGCAGTTCTCCCTGGAGGAAATTTAACTAACAATGAGGAATGAGGGTGGTATGATGCAAGAAGCTATGCAATCCCTGTCTAGGAAAGTGCTTTCTGTACTCTATATTTGCAAGCACTGGTGCTGCAGAAACCATCATGATTCCTCTATTATGATCATGTCCCACAGCAGCCCCTGTCTGCTGCAGCTGTCCACTCCTGAACTGATCTTGAAACTGCACCAGACAGGCCCAGTGCACTGAAACAAGCTGTGATGGCTCATTTGTTTAAGTCCCAGGGATCCCTGGAACAAGTTTTTTCATTAACAGCCATCATAGAAGTGGGGAAAATAATACAAGTCCCTTCTTGATAATGACTTCTCTCAGTCTAAGGAGGTTTCTGAACCGTAGCTTCATTTTGTCTCATCGTCTTATCTTAGTTTTTCCAGATATTTCCAGTCTGTGGAAATGGAGCAGGAGATTACACACAGTATCTTTCTCGTTCTATTATCGTCTTTCCTGCAACTCACAGGAGGAGACTTCTAAATGGATGACACTTCATTCTGTCTAATGGCTCTTTTAGGGACTTTAATTGCCCCTCTGAGAAGATCTGCAAAAGCACTACTGCAGACTGCTGCAATGTCTAATAAATAACTTTCTTATGTGTGGTCTTGATTATCCACTGTGTCAAATATGATTAAGTGGTACTGCACCATTCATGTTTCAGTTGAGGGCTTATTTTTGTTTCCCATCCTTTTTTATAGAAGCATCACAATCAACATGGCAAGAAACTACTAGTCCTGCTGTTTACAACAACAAACCATATTAAACGTACATATTTAAAGGGGACCTATTATGTTTTTCCTCATTTTCAGTCGCCAAAGTGTCAAATAATAAGGTAAACATGTGTAGAAGTAATCCTGGTGAGCAAAAAGCACCAGCTCTAGACTGCTCTTAACGCTCAGGATCCCATATTTTTTTCTACTTTAATCCCGAGCCAACGTCAGCTCATAACAGATTTATTCATGGTCATCTACCCCACTGCTCTGCTTCGCTAGCATTATGGCATTTTTCTATTGTTTTGGGGGTAGTCACACACCGAATCATGACTTGAGTCGAGCTTGCATGTTGTGAGTGTCTTTGTATTTCACAGCATTGTAGCAACAGCTCATACACAATAGAAAACATTATGCAAACAAAGTGAGTAAGCACATTATGTCGAATTTACAACTTTATAGTAGAACATATTCATTTAAAACGAGAAAAAGAAACCTGCATTTCAAGAAAAACCCCAAACAATACAGGCAATGGTTGTGCAAGGTGAGCGTCAAATGACCCACAAAGCCAGCATTGATAGATTTCCTGTAGTGTAATGTTTCATGTGATGTTGGTACTAAGTAGGTAGCACCTTAAAATAAAAGACATTTGCTATATCTTTAAAGCAATACAGCTATTTTGTCTACTGTTTTAGTGTCCGACTTGTTGGCCCCACCTGCTGTGTGAGATTAACAGACTGTAGAAGATGTTTTCAGCCAAAGTAAGGCCTGAGAATTGTAATTATGTGAAGAAATGTTTTTTAAAGCCTCAACTGAAGTGCATTGCAGGCACATTTATTATTCTAATCCCTTGAAAATGTCAAGCTAATTCTCACTTGTCCTTGTTCCTTTTGCTTAATTACACAAAAATGGGCCCCTGGTGATTGTATGTCAAAACACTCCATCAAAATGATATCCTATTTAAAAAAAAAACCCCAAACAAAACATGAACAGAAGGTCTTTTGTTGACATAATTCATGGCATACTGTGGGAAAAAATGTAGCAGGGAAGAAGCCTCCATATGTGAGGAATCAGTGTCCAGATTTTCACTAAAGTAATACCTGAGTTTTCTATCACTGCACATACTGGGTGTAAGTATTCAAACCTCAACTCATTTTCTTGCATCATTTAACCCTTTGTAGGTCTGCTCAACCGTTTGGTAGAGGTCACTTTGTATGAGGTATGTAATGCACAAAAAGACCATCAGATTGTGTTATGGTTGCTATAGATACAGGTTGTGCTAGTGTATAAACGAAGAATAACACAAATCACTGCTGACATAAGAGATCCTGCTGGAGACATTTTTGAAGTTGAGTTTCATTTTTTCATCTTGTACACGAACAGAATGAGTCTCTAACATGTTTTTAAAAAAGTTTTGAACAAATGAGGTCTGTATAGGTCTGTAAAACATAACATTTAGAGTCAATGAGAAAAAAATCCATGTTTTATATTGTCTTAAAGAGGTAGGAAAAGCAAAGAAATGATTTTTTTACATAGCACTTTGTTGGTGTGACCTACAAAGGGTTAAGTCTCACTGTTTTCTTATTCTAACACACTGAATAAAAACATATAGAAGTAAACTGTGTATGAAGCAGGAAACTAATATTGTTATTGAAGACAAAAGTTCTGTCAAAGATACCAACAGCTATTAAACCCTTTTGTGAAGTCTTCTCTCCTTGAAGCACAAACAGCTACAAACAGCTGCTGGTATTTGACTCCACAACAGCTGCCCCATCTTTTTCTTTTTTTCTTTTTTCTGGAAACACTGAGGTGAGAACTAAGAGCAGCCTGTTCAATTCAACGCCTTATTACCCAAAACTTCCATTAGCCTTCTGGGCCCTTCTCCACAACACTCAATTAGTAAGTCTGCATTATCTCTCAGTTTAGACTAACACCACTCTAAAGGCTGTCTGTAACCCTTTTGATAATGTTGCACTGTTACTCCGCCTTGCCGTTCTGTATAAAACCTACAAACACAGAAAGTGGGGGTATTGTTGCACCGCGGTTGAGCCAGCAGGAGTGTGTATAAGGGTCCATCATGTTGTTTTGTGTCCATGTGGTTTAGTCAAATTTAAAAGGGATACAATTTGAAAACATAGAAATAACTTGCACACGTCCTTTTTTTTTACCCAGTATAAAATTTCTGCTTCTAATCCATTTAGAGAGAATATATTAGAGGATTATGGCAAAAATGTCTAAGTGGTGTAACCATAAAAACTTTGTACCAATAATTAAACTTGCTTAAAAACACTAAATTCTCAATAAAACACCATATCAACTAGTTTGGCATGATCTTACATTATAACTTTTTATATTAAATAAAGGTAATGGAATACAATTGTTCTAAATATTACATTTAATCTGGGGAATCATGTCAATCAGGAAACATTTACTTTTTTTTAAGTAATTATTTGTATAAGTCCACTTAAATACACTGTAGGTAGATATTTAATATTTATCATTCTTTCTGGGTTACACCATTGGATACTTTCAGGAGCAAATTAACAACCCTGATGCTGCGTTTAAGACACATTTTTAAAGATATTTTTGAATTGCTCATCTTACCAACCCTTATTTGTCACTGGCCCATAAATATGCACAGCTAGCAAAAGCACCTCAACCCAATTCACCCCTATTATTGTTTAGAAAGTAGAGTCGCAACCAGATGCTGATGCTGTTGTGTTACACGCCTCTGATTCTGTAACGCCGTCACGCTATCTAAAATCACACACTGTGTAAGTATTATGTCGTCTTTGTATGGTTCAGGGTAAAAAAGCAAAGCCAGCACAACAAGGGGTCTTGTTTATGGCAGTATCTTATTATTGCGGCAGGACTTGGAGTGTAAAGCGGTCGTTAAACATGAATAAGTTCAATGTGTCTCTCAACCACTGAAGTCACTAGTAGTTAAGGAGCTGAATTGTGCTCTCACATGACAAGCTGATGGTTGAATAATTATTAATGTTGAACATCTGCCAGTGGGTGTTGTACCTCTCCGGAGAGGAGTTGCACACTTGAATGCTTACACATGCCGATGCATCCGCCTCGTTGGAAATGCAATACATTCGATAGACTTTAATTAGAATCCAACACATAGCAACGGCATGATCGAATGTCCACATCAACAAGAGACTTAAATGAGGGCCACTGACCACATTCATGAACAGGAGACAAATCTAATCCCCCGCCTAATCTCCACTAAAAGCAAGTTGGTCATTATTAAATGCAAGAGTTCTCACAGCCGAGCTTTGTGCCCTTGTGGAGCGAACCTCTTAAAATCATTAGTATCAAGAAGCTTCCTCACAGTATAAGATCGCGTGTGTGTGTTTGAAGTTGAATAATCAGTTCAGTCATGCGGCTGTTCAATTTTCTAGCCATTTTGGATCAGAATAATGGAGTGCAGTATTGTTTGGGCATGAAGTGTCAGTCTTTCAGTGAATCTTTAGCTCTCTACTGCTGGTCAGATTGCCATGAGATGCAATCTGAGTTGTAGAGTAAAACGGCTGAGATCTTTATCCACTGCCCATCCTCGTGTTCCTTTGTGTTTTTTTAATTGTACATCAGCCTTTAGAAAGTTTGTCAATGGACTATAGAAGACATCAGAACTACCATTAAAGATTTCTAAAGCGAGACCCAAGGTGAATAAAAAAATCCAGGAATACAAAGTCAATACTTGTGTCCTCGAGTATTTTTTTCTAGCAAATGTTCTGGCAGTGGGTTCACACAGAGGGCAAGGCGAAGTTTTGGCATGTATTCATATCAAGTCAAAGCAATATTTCTCCACATATTGTACTTACAGAGAAAAGAAGAAAGGAAGAAACGGTTAGAAAATGACAAACCAATAACTAGGGGACTTTTGCTACAGCTAATGTCTGTTGATGGTCGGTTATGTTCGGGGCAAATTCACTGCAAAAAACACTTCTTGGGTCAAATTTATTCAGATAAAGCAAGTCAAATTTCTTCATGTTCTGCCTAAACATACCTTTACAGTTCCCCATTTAGTCAATTCAGTAAGCATTTGCATCAAACTACGACCCATGTTTCAACAGTATTTAAATCACAACAGTATATTAGGTCGTAACTGTGTTGAAACATTGTCATTGACATCTAAAAACGTTCTCCTTTTCAAGCTGATTTGGCCCCAGTTCCTCCAATTCTTCCCTAATGTAACTTTAAGGTTTGTAAAATCATTTTAATCTGCACTGTCTGACAGTATCATATATTCTGTATTAACTTGTTCCAACTCTTAGTAGTAAAAACCATGTTTCTATGGTGTCATTTTAAAAATGATTTCCCAAATATTTGGACATATTTCAGATATATTTAGTTTCTTTTGAAATAAGATTATGCTCTGTAGGTTTGAATGAGGCAAACTGTTTGTAATAAAAAAGGGAGGACTATGTCTCTGTCCTGCAAATCACCAAAACCATGCTTAATGGAAAGTTAGCATCCTCAATTGAAAGTTACTTTCATATACTAATCTGTTTTACAACTTTTAATGGCATTTAAATGAATATAGTTCACTGTCAAGCTAATCGTAAGCAGACCTTTGCTGCTGCATTTACTAGAAGCCTACAAACTTTCACTTTTCTATCCTTGACACAACCACAATGATACAAGGTACCGTCACAAGAATGCAAACTAAGAAAGATCGCCTTGTGTCTGAGTGACCCAAAAAATGTCATTTTACATGTTCCTTCTCGAAAACTATACTCAAGTTACTCCTCAAGAAGCTCTTTAATCTCGACTCTAATCTTTGCAGCACTAAACTCAGATGAGCAAGCGGGATCCTGTGGCAGGTATCGAGGGACATTAAACCATTATACAATAATGAATCCAGCCTCTGTAATTACTGCAGCATGCACAAACGGCCTACGAGATTTTCCAGCATGTGTCTTTTGTGTGCGATGAAGAGGTGTGTGTGTGTGTGGTGTTTGGGGGATTGTGAGGAGGGTTGTTTGTGTCAGCATGCCCTCGCTGTCCTCCAAAAGGTGCTAGGAGACAGATAAGGAAAATGGCCGCACCCTATTCCAGTGACTGACTGCATTAAAATCCAGTCAACATTTTTATTTTTATTTATTTTTTAAATCATGTCGTCTCTCAGATTGATAGACATGAGGAAGTGAATGGCACTGCAGTCCGACCTCTGAAAGGACGCAGAAAGTGGAGTGAAGAGGACAAAAATGACAGCAGAAACCTTTCCCAGCACATTGAGATACTGTTCTGGCTTGACATGTCCATTAGACGGACAGTGAAAGGGACAAAAGGGTTACATTATCATGAAATGAACTCATAAAGCGAGAAACACAACCTTGTTTACTGCCTGTATTCGTGTTTTTATGATCTTTTATTAACTTAAGAAGAAAATTAGTCTGACTGACTCATTTGTCTTCTTTTTTTTAATCTATCACCTTTACAGAGAAGTGGGTCAGACTGTGAGATTAAGAAAAATGATGCATGGTGAAGGAAAAGTATTTTAACTCTAATATAATGAAAAATGAGACTAGCAAGGCAATACGATGGTCTCAAGATGAAATGTAACACCTCCCTGTGAATCTTCCCGTTCCCCGTGTGTGTGAAGCTATCCCATTATCCCACACTCATTATGTGAATGTTGGATAATGGAGCAGAGACAATGGGAAAATGGTCTGAGTCACAGCTTGAAAAAAAAAACGTGATATTAATGAAATCTCGAAATGTAGGTTGTCAAAAAAAAAAGAATAGGAAGAGGATCTTTAATAAGGATTTATCATGAGATTAATGCCTGTTTATGGAGAGCAACTTGAAGCGCATCATCACAAGAGAACACAAAAACAAAACAGAAAAGTATAGTCAAGTGCATCAAAGCTGAAAAATCATAGTTTTTCATGTATTCAGTAAGCAATCACTTCCAGGAAAAGAGGAAAAATACATCCCCTATCGCTGTGTAATTTTCTGTACCCTTTCAAACAGGCACACCATCCCTGCAGCTTTTGCAGGAGGGGGAGAGGGATTCCTCTATTTGTGAAACCCTCTCAGGCCTGAAGAATAAGTACTTTATTCTCTGCCTATGCACAGTGGAATACACAGTGACTCATTTTTCAGGCTGGCTATTGTCAGCTTGGAAAAATACAGAGCGAGTGATGCACACAGCCTATGACAAACATAAAGATATAATCAAGAAGACAATTACATATTAAGTTGTCAAATGAAAAAGATAGTAATTGATAGTTTGGTCTATTAAAGACATATTTGCCAGGTTCTAATCTTTTGTCTCTGTTATCATTATGATTATTATGATGATGGTGATTATTATTATTTTGTGTGAAAAAAGGCTGTGAAATTTCACTTAAACTGAATTTGAGGTGAACATACGTAAAAATGCCGCCTGCTCTGGATGCTTTGTTTGCAATATTACCTCTACTTCGGATGTTGGATCGTTCACACACACACACACACACACACACACACACACACACACACACACACACACCCACACACACACACACACACACACACACACACACACACACACACACACGTCGGCACTTGTATGTGTACGATAATGTTTGTCTATTATGATTTTTTCCCCTAATCTTAAATCACTACAGGCAAATGATATAATCTCATGTCTGTCCACTCTGCCTGAAAACAAACATCCAATAAAAATGTGGTCACATGAAAAAAAAAGTGTGCATGAGCTGTAACTTAATACAGTTCTGACTCAATGTTATGAAAGCGAATAGTAAACAGTGAGTCTATTATCAATGACATAAAACTAAACACAGTAACGCCCTGTTTTCTTGAATGCCTCGCCGAGTGAAAGCAATCTGAACACAGCACTGGAATGACGGCATTGAAGAATGGAAACTACTTCACAAAGTAAAAAATAAATAGAGTCTCAAAACCAGCTCATACTTTGCATATTTGCCATCCTCTGTGGAAGAGGCACACCCAGCCTGAGGAATGGAGGGCCCCATTGTTAGAGGCCTGCACTGTATTACATTACTCCGTTTATTTGACTAGTGGCTGCTCTCTGACCCACGGGGCAGCGGCTGCGCTGACAGATAAACGGCCTTTCTCTGTCACACCTGGCCACAATATGTCTGTTCAGCGCCTATATGGAGTCTATACGCCACACACAACGCAAAAAAGCAGAGAAAGAAAGTTATCCTTCATGGCCGAGTGTCATGGGGAGATGAGGAAAAAGTACAAACACCCGGAGCATCCATCGCCCAAAATCCGCCATCAGCAATCTGCTGTCGTCGCTCAGACAAAGACATGAAATATGAGTGAGTAAGATGAGCAGGGAGATAATAGTGACCTCAGTTATTTTTCTAACTCAAGAGAATGAAATTATGGATATAGTGATGAATGTTGCTCTTTAACAGCCTCTTCTATTATCTGTTAATTACAGAACAAGTCGGGTGTGAAATTGCCCCCCGACAACCGGCTCTTTGTGGCCCGCGTTACTTTGAAGTGATCTTGTTTTTTCTTCAGATATTGAGTTAATGGGTTAAAATTGATTTCAGTTTAAGCAAATTTGAATGTGCTGATATCAAGCTTGATTTTCACTGCTTTACGTGGGAACACAGCGTCTGACCGTGAAACACCTGCTTGCTGTCATTGATTTGTTCCGGGTCTCTGCTGTGATATTGATCATGGTGCTGGTAGTATTTTTTTTTTTTACATAACTCTATCATTGCTCCATTATTTCTTATTACGAACATTCATGTAATTACCATAAATCAACCGTCGTACCATGCAAATCACTGACAGCTATACTCTGTTTTATACATTGAATGCTACTGATGCTATGTTCACTTGCACTTAAAGGTCCAGTGTGCAAGATTTAGTAGCATCTAGCAGTTAGGACGCAAATTGAAATTAACTTAACACCACTCCTCCTCCTCTTCCAAGTGTAGAAACATGGCAGTGCAATATGGTGGCCTCTATGATAGATGACCTGCTCCCTATGTAGATATAAAGGGCTCATTTTAAGGTAACAAAAACACAACTATTCTTATTTTCAGGCTATTATACAAGTCCAACTCGCTAGATGCCACTAAATTCTACACACTGCACCTTTAAAAGTGCATTATGAAGGGATCTATTTAGGGCCATTAACAAGTGGAACAATTACAGAAAGAAAAAACAGTGTTCAAATGGGCACCTCATTATTGTTTTAGGACAAACTTGAAAAATTGTGAACTTACTCCTTTAAGCTAACTCTTGATGATAAATAAATAGCTCCAAACTGTAGGCTCTCTCATTTTTCTACATGTTAAATACACACGTTGTGACATGAAACTAATGACATTAGCTGTTGAGTAACTACTCAAGTAATGTTATTACTTCTTTAATTAGTAATATGTATTGACTAATTGATTACATTTTTCAAGCAGCCTGGCTATATATCATGTGAAGTAGTTTGGGAATAAAAAGAAAAACTTCAAATTCAGTGGTGGTGAATTGCTTTTTTGACAAGTGAAGGAACAGAGCACCAAAACATTTTTGGAGTCAAGGTGAGAAACCATTTATTTGGGCTACGAACTATCTGAAAGTTTGTGTTGGTTTTTTTGACGTACAAATTGAGCACTCGGTTAAGTTGAAAAGAAATCCAAGGACAACAACAGGTGGTGGAGAGTTTACTGTACGTGTCATTGATGAGACTTATAAGTAGTATCTGCAGCCTAATGCACACCCGACAATCAGCACAGTGCATTACTGTAGCAGTTCACTGACAGTTCCCTCTTTGTTGGATTGCTGTAAAATGGTTCAGTTATTTTCAGCTGCTGCACACCTTTTCTTTCATGAGGCTGTTTTTCTTTTCACACTTTTCACCTACTTCAGTGTGGCACTCATGTCAGCTTTTTGTTGTGTCTATTCAGACTCTGCTGAGTGTCATTAAAATGTATTTTGAGTATTGTTGTGTTTTCTTTCAAACCATTTCGACCTTTTCTTCAATTTCAAATTTTAACCCACCCTCCCACATTACATCTGTTTGAGGGTTGTAAATACCACAGAAATATTATTATATGTTGCAAGAAGCAGAACTTATTAAGAAAAGACTGTTGTTTCTGTCACTGTGTGATCCAATAGAATAATCTGCCATAGGAAAACAACTCCGTAATCATCCGCTACCATCCCTAACAGATCCTTATCATGTTTGTTTTGTGTTATTCTATTCAATGATGCCTCTTTCGGTTTTTTATTTGTTATTCTTGGCATGTCTGCACAGCCAAACAGAGTAAAAAAAAAAAGTTAAACATGAGCATTTATACATCCAGTGAAAGGCGCCATCACGCTTAGATTCTCTCATTATTGTTGTGAAGTTGTTAAAGGATAAGTTTGGTTGGTTTCTTATTGTCACCAAATCTCATAAAAAAAGATCAAACCAACAATGCGTTAATCCCTCTTTTGATATTTCCCAGCTCTGTCTGTGGCCCTCAGACCCATTCCTTCTATCTGAAGACGTTGATCTTAAAAATGGGGTCATAAATACATAGTTTCATATATAAAAACAAAAAGTAATTAACTTCCTAAAACAGATGGACAAACATTACTAAACTGTGTGTTTGTTGGGGACTATTTTTAGCTGCGGATTGATCCATATTTGGTGCTCTAGTACATGACGGTAGAGCTGCAACGATTAGTCAATTAACCAATTAGTTGACTGGAAACTTATCTGCAAGTATTTTGCCAATTGAGTAATTGTTTTTTTAAGCAAAAATGCCAAATGTTAGCTGGTTTCAGCTTCTTAAATATGATGATTTAATGATTGTCTTTGTCATAAAACTGAGTATTGTGTGTGGTTTTGACTGTCAGTTGGACAAAACAGATGAAATAGAAATTATAATTATATATTTTCTGACATTTCAAAAATGACAGATTGTCAGATAAATTGATAAAGATAATCATTGTTAATGGCAGCTCTATATGTGTGCTCTCAAAGTTAACTACATTGCCTGCATTCATGGTAATAAATGAACACGCCACCTGGTTTTTCAACAGTGGAGCTCTATGGCACAGTTGAATAAATATATCAAGCTTTAACAGACAAAACTTGTTAGAGGGTTCATTTGTTGTTGGTCTGAGTCTTTTAATTTTAAGTAAAGTAAGAAAAATATCACCTGACTTACACTTTAAACACATGCATAAACAAGAGAGGCTGATTAAACACCAGCTGCACTTCAGATGACAAACTGCTTTTCCAGATTTTTGCGCCCGTTTGCTAAATTAATCATCTGTAAAGCCGAAAAAAAGTGTCTGAAACGAGGAAGGCAGATGGCGCAACATGCTAAAGGTAGCACCCTTAATGCAATCATCATACACTTGATAAGCAGATTCACACTCAAGTTATTCAGTGATTCGTCCAACGACAGATCAATCTGTTCATATAATAAAACGTGGGGCAGAAAGCATTACCACAGAATCTGCTGAAATCCCCCTAAATGACTGCGAGCGGTTGGCAGCCACTGTGTTACGAGCCACATGTCAACCTCTGGCAGCATTTGACTGGGCGACCCTGGAGGTGAGGAAGCCCAGCTGAGGCAGCGTTGGCTGAGGGAGTCAAACAAACGGCACATTAAACAGGAATCAAACAACAGCCGGTCCTCCTTTATCTACTTTCTGATCCGAGTGCGCGAAAAAGAACGCCTTTAATGTTTTTGACTGATGTGTTCAGATTAGCGAGCATAAACACAGGAGAGGAGCTTTATAATGCATATTTGCATCAGCAATTAGAGGAGGCGCACTCACGTATTTGCTTTTATCCTTAATTTATGCATTACCGGTGCATTTCCTGTTGTGTACATTTAGAATAATTGATTGAATAATACAAGCTCCTACATACAGCATGCTGCTAAAATGCAAAATCTGTTTTTTCCCGCTATTTATATTCACGGTATTCTCAACATGTTTTCTCTCCTCTAATACAGTAATCACCATTTTTAATGAGCTGGTCTGAAAAGGGTTAAAACAAAATTTGGCCTCATTAACTCTGTGTGGATGCTATCATTTCCTCGAATAGATTCACAGAATCTTTTTTTTTATAGAATAGAATACATTATACCATTAAAACTAAAAAAAACCTTAGAAATATGTATGTATGTGTATTGATGGGTCAGTTTTCTCTCGAACACAGCAGAATAATGGATTACTTTAACATTTCAGTAATCACAGTTATAACATTGTTACGTGCATTATGCAGAATTTGAACTGAATTGTTCCATAATGTGTTTAAATAATATACTGTATTTAATAGCTTACTTAATGAGTGATGAGCTGCAAGTGTAAGTATTAGTTTGTGCATGTTGTGCAGTAACTGTTGCCCGGCAACAGCTGCTGTAAGCAGGAGAAGAGTACGCTGAGAGAAAGTAAACTTGTAAACTTGTGAATGTCAGAGGAGACTGGGTGCAAGTGGAGGACTTCTCATTATCTGGAATTTACCTCATGGAGAGTTAAGAATATCACAGTGAGATGAGAGTTATATTCTGGTCAAAAACACACCTTCTGTCAGTTTGACAAGCAGCCTGCTCGCTTAATGTGACGTTAAGAAACACTTTCTTGTTTCTTTCTTTTGTTGTCATGTTTTTATGATTGTTACAAAAGAAGTGAAGTGATGTAGCGGTGTAGATTATGTATGTGAACACTATTCATACATGAGAGCTGAGGACTTTCTGCTGCTTTTTATTAAATCAAATTTGAGGCTAATGATTAATTTCACTGCACTGTAACTTTTACTCCTGCATTTTATCTGTCTTATTAACTTGTTTGTATTGTCTAACCTCTTAACTCTTAAATACATATTTTAATTGTATTTAATTGTCCTTTTCCTTTCCTTTGCACTTTGTCTTAATGTTATCTATAAAGCGTTTTGAGCTGCCTTGTTGTTGAAATGTGCAATACAAATAAACCTGCCTTGCCAGAACTGTTTTTAGTAACCTTAATGATGTTTTCCAATAGCAAGCAAAAGCGCTGCATGTGCCAACCAGCAGTGTTGATGGCAGCAGCAAAAAAACAACAACCCAGGTACCATATATTACATTTTGCTGCTCTTCACCTTCCCATGCAAACCCCACATTCATATTTTAAAAGAATACTTCGCTGACATTTCTGTCCCCTGCAGACTTAAAAGGAGACTTGGGGGGGAAAAACCCTTTGAACAAAACATCCATATATCTTTTAAAACCACTCATGCAGTCACATCAGCATTTATCTTAAAGCACAGCTGTATATGCAGCCTCACAGAGATGCTAACATGGCTGTAGACTGTCAGTCTGCTTAATTAACAATAGTCAAAGTTAGTGCTTTTTTAAGTGTCCATGTCATTTTGTGTGTTGCTGGCATGTGTGTAACTATTGCTGTAGATATAAGATGTTCTGATTTATATAATTTTCATCATCAGAAAAGGGTGTTAGATCTACTGATTTTTTATGACTATAGGCTCGTATTGTGTTAAATTGGGACACTTTCGAAGAAAATCTTGAAATGGTACAGTATATTTTGCCCCAATATAGATATTGATAATGTGCCCTCATGCAAGTCAAAACACTAACATTTAAAACATTATATATGTTTTTGTTTTGAAACTACAGAGCTTAAAATAAGTGGTATAGCAGTAACTGACATCTACCTAACCTTAACCCTAAATAAGATAAAAATGGCTAATTAGGACAAGCAGCAAGTGACATTTACTTCAAATAAGTCAAACATCTTTGCAAAATCAGCACCAGATAATCCAATTCATACTCACCGCAAGTAAGACTAGATTTTATATCTAAAAATAACATTATCCCACTTACTTAGACACTTTTCTACAGTGCACTTTTATATTACATTCATTTTCAGAAAAAAATTCTAGGTACGCAAAATTGATGAATACTACACATTTTCTAAGATAACTTGTGCCTCTTAAGATCAAAGCTGTTGGTGTGAGTGGTCCTTGTACATCAGGCTCCTGCATATTTGGTTAAAGAAGTTCTCCATTCTTATTATAAAAGCATAGTTGTGGTATTGTCAGCATTCACGCCCGTTTGCTGCTCAGCACTCTGTGTTTCAGTGCTGCAGTTTTCAGAGTGTGAGCTCTTCTCTTCTTTCTTGGATTATCTCGGAGGTGGTGCGCTCTTCTTTCTAAATTCAGCCATGGCAACTGTCAGTGCTAATTAGGTTATTTTTTAATTTCTTTCCAAAAGTAAGTAAAGTTTCTCTTCCCTCTGTGTAGAGAGGAGAGCGTCTTTCACAAGCTTCCTACAGGCTGTATCACAAGCATTACACAACTAGTGATAGTCATAGTATTTACATAAATAGACTGTTAATTCTACCTTTAATCAGTGATGCTAAATGAATGGCTGGCTTATGTGCTATATGGGGGTTAAAACAAGCATCCAGGACAAATGGACACAAACACAAAGCCACACATAGAACAAATATCTGCGGGGGACAGGATGATCTAATATGTGACTGTGGAGAGGACGAGGGTGGAGGTGGGGGTTGTTAGAGTTAAAGGATGGAGCCCTTCCTTTCAAGTTGAGGTTAAAAGCCTCCGAGGCAGTGACCTTGGATTTAAAGGTCCCCAGGCGGGACTCGTGAACAGGTGTTAGAACAGCTGTAATAGAACAGTTCCTGGCTGCTGTGTGTCGCTGGGTGGGGGGAGGAGGTGGATGAAGTGAGCGGCGAGGGGACAGCAGAATAGCTTAGTGGGTCGGCCTCGGACCACCATGACAGCCCACAGGGACGAGGAGTGTGCATTCCTTCTCACTAATGGGGCTATTTTGCAAATGGAAGTGGAAAAACCTTGAGCAGGTTTGTTTTAAAGGACAGGTTCACACTGTTAACAAGTCAGACTTAAATAACAATCAGGTGCCCAAACATACACAGAAAGAGGTTTTGCTTGCTGGTAATATCAATCATTATAAATACTTTCAATGTAAGTGATGGAGTACAAAATCCACAGTTATCTTTTTCTGCAGGAGAAAGTAGCCAAGTTACTGCAGTAGCGGCTAACTTGTAAACCTAAAGTACTGTAATTTATGTCACTTTATGACACTTTTGCAAGGAAATATGTCCAGAATATTCCATAAAGGCAGTTATAAATTGAAAATATAGTCCTTGTGTGCCATTAAAATACATGTTATAATCTACTAAACTTAACTTTTCAGTTTTTACAGAGGGTTCTTTATTGCTGTGAGCTGTGCCGTTATCATCAATTGACATTTTAGAAGAAAAAAAAAAAATTAAAATGAAAGTCACAAGCTTTTGCTGAATGAAGTCTATTTAATTTCATGAATCTCTATTAACCCACTATGACCTCAGGCACGATTTAAAAAAAACAAACAATCTAAAACATAGACACTGTGTGAAAATAACCTCCTAGAACCTGAGGCTAAGAGCACTGAAAAAACACAAATATTTCGCCTATCAGCGAATCAGGACACATCAGTCACATGTCTTAAAAATGATTAAATCATCTATAATGCGCTCACATTGCATCCGGCTCTGCAAACATCACACACAGTCTTAAAGGGACATACATGCAAATGTTGCATCCGGTCGTAATGTGTTAAATCCTAATGTTTCTCGCTGAAGTCCGAGTTATCTACCTACACAGACCTGATGGTGAGCTGCCACCCAACTGATTTCGTGTTAGCTTGGTACTACAGTTCCTTTTTTCTCAGCTTAAATGACGCTTTCTACTCTGGTTAAAATGATACATGGAAATTATTTGATGACTTAAATCATAAGAGAGCAAGTAATTCCTGCTGGGTTACGTTTCTCCACACAGCACTTTAACATCCAGACTTTGGAGGTTGGATGTTACGTTTTTTAACAAAGCCTGCATAATGAATATCAGACTGGTGTTTAGAGACTGAATGACCACAGCAATTGGCGGTGGCAGATTGGAACTGCCAAACCGGATTAATTTATTGTGATAAAAAGAAGGAAATTGGCTCTAAAAAGACTGTAAAGGTGGAGGATATCCATTTGATGTGACTAAATCAGACGGCTGAATCATCACATTAGCTTGAGATAAACTTTTAAATATATATTTGCCCTGAAGGAGGACAGTAGATTTTGTTTCCCATCACTTTTTATGGCCAGTATAGAAGGAGGAATTATTAAAGCAAGAAAGACCTCGCTGTGTATATTTGTGCAGACTCGACAGACTTGGGAAAAATGTGAACCCATCCTTTAAAGTGCATAAAAATGACTGCTAGCATGGTTTGCTGTATCTAAGTTGTTAATATCTTATGTCAATATTTAATCTCTTTAAATGTGACTATTTTAATGTCATTTTAAATCTTCAGCAGAACAGTTTTTACAGCTGGGGAAGAATACAAATGTGAAAATATTGTGATCTCTACAATTTCTCCTTCCAAACTATGAGCTGACGCCATCTTTACACTCCTACTGTACGTAAGCATTTTTGAATGTCAGTTCATGCACTTGGCTCTGCATACTGATAGTAAAAGAACACTCACTCAGCTCAGCGATGCTGCCCACCCGCGTTGCGAGCAGCGACTGCTCCAGTGTGCGGAGCTCGGCTTGGGAGTAGCCGTGACCTTCGCC
This sequence comes from Scomber scombrus, assembly GCF_963691925.1. Classification (NCBI taxonomy): domain Eukaryota; kingdom Metazoa; phylum Chordata; class Actinopteri; order Scombriformes; family Scombridae; genus Scomber; species Scomber scombrus. The sequence goes on from NC_084991.1 coordinate 14,227,593, forward strand.
GGCCCCCCCCGAGCGCTGCTGATCCCGGTGAAGGTTCAAACTCTCCGGAAGGCTCAGCACACCTGCAGACAGCACAGAGGAAAGGTCAGAAGGTTACAAATGGAAAAGTAATTTATGTGTCCTCTTTTGGCGGAGGATTTTTCAGTTTTCAGATTTTGCTGATGTCCAATTAAACACCGAAATATCCAAGGAGAGCAGGAGAATTAACAGATCAGCACTTTCAGTTAAATATCCAAAACAGGGTTGGTAGGCTGGATGATAAAACCACATTCATTTCACATGCAGCACCTAGTGAGCAAACATTAGTTTAAACGATTGAACAAGGAGGAAAAGTCACAGGTTAATAACATACGTCTTAATTTCTCTGTGAAAACATCCCAGCTGGTATTGTGAATATGTTAAATGTGATGCTGATTTATTTTGTCTCCGGTGATGTGCGGCAGTTCCTTGACTCAAAAGTTTCTTTCAACATTACCTGCTTCTAAGTGCATTATTCTAGCATAATCGCTTATCATCTTTAAAATAAACAGTGAATTTCGAGCCCTCTTGTAGTTCATTATGAACCTCTGCTTGGCTTTTTGCCTGACATTTAGTCTAGTTTGTAGCTGTAACTTTAATTGAGCCAATTAGGCTGCAAGCCACATTTGTTACTTCAAAAGCTGTGAATTCAAAGTGGAACACAAGCTGCGTTGGGATTTTTTTTCTTTTCTTTTGCGGTTACATCATGTTGGAAATAACAGGTGCACACTTTTTTTCCTGCATATAAGGTGCAGCAGAGGTTCAATCCATTCGGGTTGCTGCAGCCTGGCTATTGTTTAGCTGTGGTGAACGGCTTACGACAGATGGGATATTGTTTTTTTTTTTGCTATAATATGAAAAGCACCCTGCTGAATGCTAATCCTAATGACACAGCTCAAGGGGATACGCTGTTTTTTCAACAAACAGTAATTATAACATGAAGAACTCATTTTGTCTGTTTGATGCCAACTCTACAAAAGACAAAAGGCCCACGCACCGGACACAGCGCAGCAAGCTCATGAGTCTTATTTTGTAGGAGTTTTTCCCTGCATGAGTTCTCCAGCTCCAGATTCCTCCCACTGTGTCCTGCCCAAGAATTCCAGTATTCCCCAGTCAGACACCCGCTCCCTCTTCTCCCACAGCCTTTCCAGGAGGTCAGTTTTTTTTAGAGCCTCCAATAATTATTATAGCAGCTTTTTCCATCGCTCTTTAGCTTCTGACCAGTATTGATGGAGCAGCTGGTATTAGGGTGTGTCTCAAAGGGGAATTCCTCAAGAAATGAAAGAAAAATTACTGGTTTTGCTCTGTAATGTAGTTACAATTATATATTAGGGTAGGAGGATTCCCCTGAAATCATTAATCAGGATGAAAGGTTACATTTTTTCCCTATTTCAACAGCATTTCAGTAACTATATTTCAAAGTGTAGCTGCTTCACACTGAAATATTATCACTTAAATGCTCTTGAACTGGTTTTATGTAACCTAGACATATAAAAAGCATTGCATTTAAGCCATTTGACCAGTTAATCAATTACATCGTCTTCAAATCATCAAATCAGTGCTTACAGGGTCTCTAAATTAAACTATTTTTGGGAGTATTTTTATGCCTTCATTCACAAGTTAATAGAGAGATGACAGGAGATGATGGGGGAGAGATAGACGGGAAATGACATGCAACAAAGACAGAGTGAAACTGGGTTGCAGTTGATTGTCAGCACCATACACCGGGATTCTCCAAATTGCAGATATTTTACCAGTATTCACTTTTTAAAGGAGCATGGTTTGTGGCTATTCACAGATTTTGGGTGAGGATTAAAATAGGGATAGTTAAGTAAAGGCTAAGGCCTGAATAAAGTGCTTAGGTTGTTTTCAAATCCAACATTTTTAAGGTCAAGAGCAAGAATGTAAACACAGAAAGAAGGTCTTTGACCAAATACATGTTCAAACTAAACTCTGATCTAACCAAACAAGGCAGGTTTGAAAATGCCTTTACACCCTTTCTCACCACACCTTTCTGCTGCATCCAACAAGTTTTGATACAACACAAGGCCAACAACTCAACAATTATCCAAGCAGCCATTGGTAAGGTGCAGTGGCGTGCACAGACTTCTTGAAGGGCGGGGGCGAAAAGAAAAAAGGGCACATACAGCGCGTTCTAGCCACTGAAGAGGGCACTTTAGCATGCGTTTTTGCCACCCAAGAGGGCACTTTAGCGCGTGTTTTTCAACAATTGTCCCCCCTTGTGCACACCACTGGTCAGGTGTGTGGAAGTGAGAACATAAGGCAGGATTTGAATATCTTTCCTCTTTACACAACCATTCCCATCACTTTTGATGCAAGGTGAAGTGACTTAAGTTCATAATTACATCACTAAAAGTGATTAGGTCGACTAAATACGTTCATTGAATATCAATAAACACAATTCAAGAAGTTTACAGTACTTTACAACATTTTTTCGGAACAAAAGGTCAACAAGAGGGGAAGAAAAGAAAAGTCTGTAAAACTGCAGAATAAACAACATATCAGTGTTGCCCTGCTGCAATGCTCGGTGCTGGAAACATCTAGGGACAGCAAAGCCCAAAAAAAGTTGAGTTAAAATTCTGAAAGAAGACTTCAGAACGAAAGCCTGATGGCAAACAGAGAAGCAGGAAGTCCTCAAACTTTGGGTTAAAAAGAAGCTGCCAGTCTCTGTGTATCTACCACTGTCCCAGAGTGAAGCAGAACATTTCTTCGGTGTCCTCTAATCACCAAAACCGTATTGGCATTCACAGCTTCCTCTGCCGGAGACTGTGCACTTATATGTTTTTTTAAAGGGGGGGACAGGTTTGAATAATTCACAGGGCTCTCTATAATCAAGGCCTCCCCCATCTTCACTGTTGCCCCCAACTTTTTTTATTTTATATTCTCTCCCACTGCCCAAACTATCCTTTTAAAATAATCCTGGGGTGCCTTTTGCTGAATTATTCATTCCCGTCAGATCAAGACATATAAACAAGTCTGTCTCTCTCTCTTTCCCCACCTCCCACTCCCTCTACATGTTATCTCTCACTAACACTTGGCTTCTACAGAAAAAAAAGTAGGAATATTTGATCCTAGGTGCTGTTTGTGTAATAAACATCAGAGGTGAGAAAGAAGCCAAGCTGGCCCCTTGGAGACGAGGGAAGGGAACGGGCGGGGAACGAGGGAAGACGGGACGCTACCACAAACATCCGATTAAAAAAATGACAAGGGAACGTAAGACTCTGAAGCATTACAGGCATGCTTTATTACTTTATGTCTCTGTGTCACTTTAACCACATCTTTATGTGACCTCCGAGGCAATTGGTTGAGTATAGCAGTGTTTATTCTTGAGAAACAGCCTAATCATATATGACCTGCATTTTCTATTCCGGGGCTGCCTTCATCTCCGTTGCTGTCGGGCAGATGAAGACGGAGACTGGGTCACGGGGACAGAACTACTTTAAAGCACCAAGCGGAGTGCCGACCCCCTCTGAGTCACCTCAGAAGAAATACTGCTGCTCATGCAAGTCTTCATAAATAAAGTAGGGAATGTTGAGCTGTATAGACATATACACACAGCAGCTGTCTGCATAGGAATCAATCATTCATGAAACGGTTTGGAAAATGGATTTTGGAGAAACAAAGAAGAGCAAGCATACATTAGAAAAAAAAAATTCACACGGCCTAAGGCAGAGCCATTAATATAACGAAAAGTGAGAAACTGTGAGGCAAAGATGCTGCTTTTTTGATATGATCTGGCTTTACAGCCTCCAGCTGGTGTCTTGTTAATGAAGACACATTTCAGCCAAGTTTTTGATGTTTAAATGAGCCTGCTGAGTTGAAAATGGTTAAAAGAAAAAGCAAGACAAATATGTTTTTTTCTTCAGTGCTATTATTTTAGAGCAATTAACACAAGTATCAGTTTGCAAATACCAAATAGCAAAAACTGCTCCTATAGCCAAAATAAGTTTTTCAAAATAAGATTTAAATGCAGGTTGCAGTAGGATGGAGCTTTTTCTTATTAGAGAACACCAAATCTTCCCTGCTTAAGCCACTGATGAAGATTTTGTTTTATATATTTCAGCTTATCGTCATGTTTCTGTATCTCAAAAATAATGCGCTACACCCCGAATAGCTATAATGCTATATACGCAATAGGATTCATGCTTTCTTTTTTAGCTTAATGGTAACATAAGCATGCTAACATACTACATACTGACATGTAGCAGCTCTAATATTTGCCATGTTCACCGATTCAGTTTAATATGTTAACATTTGCTGATGTTAAACCAGCATGAATGGCCTCTTTTATCATACTTTTAAGTTGAAATGTTGAACTTGTTAGCAAATAGTTGCTTATTTCCACATCCAGCAGTTACAGAGAAACATTATTATTAATTTGGAGTAATGTTTCTGTCTTCCTGGTGAATCCAACTTGAACATTCACTCTCTTTTAGCTCTGTTTGCTGCGGGCGTCCATGTTTCTCCAAGCAAATTCACTGGGACGCTTTTAGATTGGAAGTCAGGAATACCGACTCGGAACAATCAACTATCGGACTGTCAACAATATGGACTCTTTACATGTGTGGATTTACTCAGATTAAACTTAATGAAATATGAAATGTTTATAAAAGCACAGTATGAATTGAACAAAGGCAGTAAAAATGCTGAGTCTGCATGTTGACATACAGTGCTAACACTTGTTGGTATAATGTTGCTCTTCCCACAGGGAATAAAACCCAAAATGTCAAATCAATCTGCTGTGAAATTTAAGAATAAATTCAGCAGTCCCAGTGTGAGATGGTCTGTGAGATGAGTTCAGTGGACCAAAGGCAGAAAACCTTCTAAAAATCATTACACAATGTTTACTGAACCTAGATGGAGGTGAATGTAAGCATGACCTGACAGATTCGTCTATTCTATCAATACAGTGCACAAGCTTAGAGTCTTGTAGCTTCAGGGTATGAACCCTCCAGGAACTTAGGAAAAAAAAGCACCTATTTTTCAGTGTTGATCCAGCAGGTGTTGAAATAGCCTAATACAACTGCCTGGCAGCGTTTAAAATAAATCTCAACAGTGTTTTTCCGGTTTCACCAGATCCACTGAGAGAGATGAATCTGAGGTCCAAGAGGCACTGGAGAATCTTTTACTCCAAGTTCAGAAGCAGAGTGCACTAGTTTCATAGGAGACAGTACAATATGTTTTGCACCAGGCTTTGAAAAAAATACTGCTGACTTAATGACACACCTTGACATTTTGAATTCTAGTTATTTTTCTACACCTGGCACCTGTTGCCTGAGCATAAGGGGAAAAAACATTTTTATATTTGTGCATTACTTATAAAAAATAGTCTTTTTTCTCAATGAGCCAGAGGCATCTGCTGCTGACTTTACTGAAGTTTGGGGCCAAGTGCTTTCACACGACTGACATTATGTAACCTAAACTTTTATTTTATTTATTTATTTATTACATTTTGGTATATTGCAAATACAAAGTGTAAATGTGTAACTGAAATGATTATATTGCATTTGCATGTGGGTTTTAGCTATTAATTATGTGGCTCTACCTGCGTGCACAAATGCAACACTGGCCAATACATATATGTGTGTGTGTGTGTGTGTGTGTGTGTGTGTGTGTGTGTGTGTGTGTGTGTGTGTGTGTGTGTGTGTGTGTCTTTAATTAATAGCTCGTTATACAGACTTTACTGTCTCCGTGACATAGGAGCACCGTTTGGGGAAAAAAAGCTCTTTTCAGAAGAGAAATAGGAGATGGGTTTGTCTAGACTGTTTGAGATCAACCTCAGGGCATAATGAGGTTCGAGATCAATGCCATCCCATTATATGACAGACGGCCAATCCCTTCTGAATGCCTTCACCACTCAGAGCAAAGAAAGCCCAATTCCTTAATGCCCGACCTTTGAGCAGTCTCCTCCTGAGAAATCTCTGGAAGTCAGACAAAAAAAAAGAAAGGAAAAAAAAAAAAAAACACTTTTAAGAAAATTACTTCCCAATAAAAGCTTGTATCACAATTGTGACAGGATGAAATTTTGAGCTGCAATAAGCCACATGTACGACATCCCCTGCGCTCCTCTAAGCGATAAGTCAAGGTCAGTTGGGTCACTTTGGTCACTTTGAAAGCTACAGTATGAACCATCAGCTCCACTATGTGCAGGTATTGTAGCGCCATTCTAACCCCGACCACATGGTTCAGCTCCCTTATTTTCTTCAGGAATGTCCAATCGATTTTCTGTAGCAAGAAAGTGGAACTCTCCCCTTTGTCAGTGAGAAAACTCTCCTAGAATATTAACAGGTAGTTACCATGGCAACAGGCGAGTGCTGCCTAACAGCGTAGTGATTGGCTGTGCTGAAAAAAGCTGTGTTTTTTTTTTCTCTCTCTCTCTCTCTTCCTTACTGTAAGGAAAGCACAAACACACACACACAAAGAAAAAAAAAACTACAGCAGCTCTGTGTCTTTTAAGCCCCTGAGACAAATACACATGGGTGACAAAAAAACATCTCATCATTGGGGGGGATGATTCACTTGGGTAATTGCTGCATCCAGTATACTGGGGAGACATTTATTCTCTCATCAATAATGAATGAATGTACTCGGGACTCAGAGCACATTAGCAGTGAAATGGCCAAAATGATTAAACGGCTCGACCCAACAGGCTAACTGCAAATGTCAGCCATAGATCCATGACCCAGCTGCTGGTAGAAGCCCATGGCAGCAACAGAAAGAGCAGCTTTTGAGTGGACACGAACAATATCCGATTCTATATGGTCTGATTGTGAAATTATAGCAGCGATGTAAAGGACCTTAATTAGTTATAAATGTTTTAAATGTAATCTTTGAGCTCTCTGTGGAGGTTTGTTGACGTCAGAAGCTCAAACTATTCAGTTTGTCTCAATTGTAAATGCTGTAAATTGCAATGCATCACCATAATAGTTTTATGCAAATTGGACCGTTTGCTTTCTTTAGTTTCACAAAGAATGGCCTCTGCATTTTCAGTGCACTCTCTGGAGGCCGTTTTGGAAAAAAACTCAGTTTTTGGGGGGAGAAAAATTATGCTTTAGTCTGGATGTAGGGCAACAATGGAGCGAAAAAGATGAGTTTACGAATTTAGCTTGTAAGTAGTTTACTTACAAGCAGGGAAGTCCTGGTCATTTTTTTAGGGGGCCACAGTTTCATAAAGTATATGTCAAATTACTAAACAAGTTTTTACCAATGATTATCTGCTTTGGCTTTGCTTTGGCCCCCCTATAACTACCTGGAACTGTAATTGAACTGTTTTTTCTGCCACTATTTAGCTCTTGGCTGTGAAGAATCTCCTCATGTCGATCCCCTTTACAACAGGATGTCAGTGCTGCAAACTTGTTTTTACAAAAACTATCATTTAACTACTAATAATAGCAATTGGCAACGAGATAAGACTCATGTTAATTACTTGTGGATGAAAGTTAAAACCACTGATGCTAAAGTCACTTTGAACAGGGACATTTTGAAGCTCCAAGTAATTTATAGATTCATTAAAGCTATATTTATGTCATGAGATCAGATTAGTTATTCATACATCTCACTGTAGTTAACACACCTGCTATTTGAAGCAGTTCTACACAATGTCCTCAGCCAGTACTATGAAGCATTGAGGACTTTTAAACATATCCCCTGAGCTCAATTTTGGGATAAAAACAACCCACAGGTCACTTCAGGGGATACCTGATGACCCTGACAAGCCTGCTTTAGCCCGCTTGGAAGAAGAAGAAAATCAAAGAGAAGCAGGTTTGTTTGTTTTTTTGCAACTTGACCTCTCTCAAACTCTGCAGAATAAAAAGTAAGAATACATTGAGATAAAGAAACAACTGAAACAGAGGGATATCAGATTCCAGTCACTCAAAGTTTTCCTTGATGCTTGGAGCAGCGGTATTCAACTCATGAAATCAACTACAAGATGCCTGAAGCAGAACTCGCCTGAAAAGAACAGCGTGGATTAGTCTGATCGGCTCTGTGGGACATGAGGTCCGTGCCTGAACTGAATGGTCCAATCATCAAGGACACTGTTGCTCCCTTTGGGAAGGAACAAGTCTAAACCGAGAGCTTCTGAAAGACACTCACGCACATACACAGATTTTTGTCTTGTAAATGGACCTCTGGAGGACTTCTTGGAAAATAGCATGGGACATGTTTAAATACTGTTTTGGAGCTAGTGGTCAGGCTCTGCCAGTGGGGACATTGTTTTGGGTCCCAATGGTTACTCGAGTCCCCATGAGTCAGTGTGTAGTCAGGTCCAAGTCCCCAAAAAACAAACAAGCACACAGACACACAGACACACAGACACACACACACACAGACACACAGACACATACACAAACACATGATTAACAGGCTTCTTACTTCTGTTAAGATGAGAAACAGGGGTCTACAATTATGGTTAATTTATCTTTTTGGGTTTTTTTTGCTTTGCTTTTCCTTTTTGACTCACAGAAGGGGGGTCATCTCCAAAAGGCTGGCACGGTAAATTATATTTCATATTTTGTCTTTTTTTTTTTTTTAAACTCATGTACATTAAATGCATAATTAAGGACATACATTGAAGATTAAATGGAAATAACCCATTGCTAGACAATACTTTTGCCACATGTTGTGGAAAAGGGTTTGCACCTTTTGGTCATTTAAGTTTAAAGTATAATCTACCCTACTACAGTTTTTTTCATTATATGCAGCTTAGGCATTTTTTGAGGATGAAAATTCCCCACTTTGAGTCTATTTGTGAAAGACACACTCTTTTATAATTGCTTTCTCTCTCACCAGAGAGTAAGAAGCTCATCACCAAATTTGTGAGCTTTTCCTCGAAGGATTTTGTATCTGTCAACTGTATTAAAAAGGCTTGGGAAAGGGAAATGGATGCTGTGTAAGCTGCTAATATATGGAGCACTGCACTCTCACATATCCACAGCTGTTCAATTAATAGCGGACAGGGGTTAATTCATTATTCTAAAGTAGTGTTGCATAAATTTTACCTCGATGTGTCTCCAATGTGATATGTAAATAAAACAACGGTATATTGTTTTATTTATTTTGGGACTGTGTGTGTGTGTGTGTGTGTGTGTATATGTGCATTTATGTTTAAGGTGGGTTTTGATTTATGTGTGGTTGTATGATAAATATCTGTCAATGGAAATCATAACATATCACAACATATTTTTGTTATAATGGTACTTAAATAGTTGCATCCATTTTGCTTGTATTGTTTTTTATTTCGTCACCTAACTAGATGCAAATACTCTAAAGTCACCTCTTAGCAAAAGACCATAATATCCATGCATGGACACAAGCCTTGAAGCCTTTGGACAGCTATCTTGGGCACTTGGTAGCACAAGAGGGGAATATGTTTTTATCTTAGTAAATGTGAAAATATATTCAATATTCTTTTTTACAAAATGAGCTATTTAAAAATATCTACAAGGGTTTAGAAGGTCAACAGGACAGGCTGTCAAATAAAAATGGGAGAACTGTGAGCACAGGGAGTACTACTTTAAAACAGACAATATTATGTGGTAAGTGTATGAACATTAACATAATTTGCTCGTTTGAACAAGCCAATTAAGAGATGCAAAGTGCTCACACAAAAGAAACATCAAGGAGGAGGTGTTGTATTTATGCAAGAAACACAATTGTCTAAAATGGAACCTGAGAAATTAGCAAAACTGTTAAATATCCAGGTCTTTTATTCATCCTACCACTTACCCAGAAGAGGTGTTATAACTGTGATAAGGAACAACATCATTTGAGGTAGAAAATACAGTATGTGACAAAGAAAGGGAAGATAGATGGAGAATATATGACACTATTAAATATATATAACCTCTTGAGGAAGGTTCAATTGAGACGATTATTGATTTAATTACAGTGCAAAGTAAAGGGATAATTATGTTAGGATGAAACTTTAATTTATTGATGAATGTAAAAATGGATTCACAAAGTGGTACAAAACTTAAATCCCAGAAGGACACACTTTTGATGAGGATATTCTCTAAAGATATTGGAGTAGCGGATGTACAGCGAACTTTAAATCCAATTTAAAAGGATTACACAAACTATTCCTCAGTTACAGGAAACCATTCAAGACTTGATTATTTAAACTTCATGTTTACTCAAGATCTGTGTGCAGTTAAAAGCATTAAAACTGGCCAAATACATTAGTCAGATCATTTACCTTTGCAAATGATATTAGGGAGTAGGACGGAAAAACGGTGCTGGTATTTGGAGATTTAATAACTCTCTCATTTTACAAAATGAGTTTAAAACAAAGCTAAACATTTTTTACAAGACTATATAATGTATAATGATACACCAGGTATATATCCAGTAATAGTATGGGAAGGGGAACGATAATCTAATTAAAGATAATAATCTAATTAACTCCAAATGGAAGGACTCTGCACATGAAATACATAGATTGGGAAAAACAACAATATGAAGTAGAAAGCAAGTTCATATCTTTCGAAGACAGATGAGAAAATGGGGGAAATGTACAACACACAATATTTCTGATGATGAGCTTCCTGTTAAATGTGATAACTAAGACAATAGTTTGATATTATGTGTATGTGTTTGTGTTTGTAAGTACGTGTGTGTATCTATTGTAGCTGTTCTTTCTTCCTACATTGGTATTTTGATCCTCTTAAAACCACCAGTTGATTTAACTATATCCTACGTACTGATATTTATGTAACCAGTTATTTCATTTACTACATTATTTCCCTCTTTGTCTGTTTCATAATTTTTTAAAAACATTTCTTATATTGCTCTGTAACTCCAGTATTATGTTCTTCAATTTCTCAAAATGCAAGAGAGATTGTGTTTTTCTCTTATCTTGTGTGAGCAAAATATTATGTTGTGTCTCACTGTGAGTTATTATATTATCTTCAGCAAACAAGATCTCTATCTTGAACAGAAGTTATTTATGTGGTGCAAACAATATTCGAATTATAAAGCACGCTGAGGAAAAGTTCATCTGCTTCTTTATCATGCTGCTTGCATACAGCCGACTCAAAATGAGGAGAACTTAGTTCATAAACTTTAGTTTTATTTTACTTTTGTCAGCGTGGAGATTCATGCTTGGGGACACACATGTGTGGTGAATATTCTTCTAAATGCAAGGTACATTTACTCAGCTATTCCTTGAACTTTCAACCGTGTCCAATAGCCTTTTTCAGTGAATGGAGTTATTTTAAAGCAATGCATACAATAAAATACTTGCTGCGTCAGCACAACAAAAACTGTGACTGTCCTCAGCAGGAATTATCGGCTCTGTATGTGAACGGACAGCAAGATTAGTTTATTCAAGGGTAATTCAGATTAGGACCATGTCATTGACTTCATATATAATTAATCACACAGTCAGGGAAAGATGCATGGAGATGTTTATGAAGTGCTAACAAGATTACCTCAAAAATTGAATAAAGGAGCTCCAACTCAAGCGGAGTAGATTATTATTTTAATGTAGAATATGTACAGCATTAGTGTTTGGTGTTAGGCTCTGACCTCATAAAGGCCTAAAGGTGGATGCTGCGGTGAAGGTGAAACTTTTGAAACACTAAATGAACAGTCGGTATGCCGCCATTATGCAGGCAGCTAGATTTGGGCTGCCTGAACTAGCTCGCAGTCGTTGCTTCATTAAGAGTCATAGTAGCTGAACTGGATCCTGAACACAGACCACAACAACTTATTTCTCAAAAATCCCAAAATTATATCCAGCATGTCAAACTACATTACAGGATATGGCTGGTGGTTTTCTATATTTTTCTTATTGTGCAGAGCCAAACCAACAATGAACTCATCTAACTAACAAGTATTTGTGTGTGCATCTAAAGTCTGATATATCTTATTCCTCTGTGCTGTAGACCTACGTTATTGTTCAAAAACTATAAAAAACAAGCCAATGAACCACTCCGCTGCGCTGGGTGACATGCTCCTTCAAGTATGGGTCCATTAGTGGGTTTAGAAATGGCTGCAATGACTAATAAGGGATCACATATTCAGTTTCTAGAGAGTAGCTCTGTGTTAGCTACATACCACAACCTCTTGACTTTGTACTGAAATGATTTGAGATCATTCTGATGTACAGTGCAGTACACTAATGTTAGCAAACCCATTTTTTTTTTGTTTATTTATTCCTTATTTTTCTTTTGCTACTGTTATGCTAAATTTTAGCATGTCACAGAAAAACAATGATGTCTTTGCAGCTTTAAAACACACTATTACCCTGTAATATTCCACTTCTGGCCACAGAGGTCACTGTTCAGCAAAGGTTTCGTAGTCTCTGGTGCGTATATTAAAAGTTCCTCATGGAAAACCATGAGTAGATGCCTTACTACATTTACAAGCAGGGACCTATTTTAAAGGATGTGCTCAGTAGCTGTCTCAAGCATTATGCACACTCATAAATAGCTCCTATTAGATACAAATCTTATATTCATAGGGTAATTATTTGTGCTCTTATTCCCATGAGACAAAAACACTCCCACACATTTTAAGTATTCAGGAGCAGAAAACTATTTCATTGTTTGACTGTAAAAGAAATTACAGATTTCTGACTGTGTAGCGCTGCCATTCCAATATAATGAACTACCCAGGTCACCAACAAGAAAAAAGCTTTCAATCTGAACTTTTTCCTTACTGTAACCCAAGAACATTCTTTACCGTTCAATTATTACATTTTCACCTGCTCTGTTTCCAAGAGAGGTCTGTTTAGTTATGCAAATCTCCCGTGTCCACATGGCAACGGCTGAGCAGTAAATACTAATGAGCACCTTCTACATCATAAATAATAGCTCAGTTTGGTGTGGAAGCCCTTACAAATGTTTATTTCACTGGTTTTCACTCACTCTGCAGACAGACAACACACAAAAGCCATGAGAGAGTCCTACTATTATCTTTATCACACAGCATGAGAGCAGTAAATGGAAGTCCCTGCACTCTTGCACCTAAAAAAGGTGACATGGAGGTCTTACAGTTATTATAAAACAAAGCTGACTGAAGATCAAAGCTCAATATAAAGTAAATTTGCTGCTCCACTCCTTCTGACCGAGATATATTCAGTCATATTTGCCAAATTGTGTTTAGATGTTGGGTGTGGACACAGACAGACATCAAGATGACTCAACGAAATACGTCAGTCACTGGACTGGACTCATCAATGATGACTGTTGTAAAAAGGAACATTTTCACTATCTCCTTCCCTAAAGAATGACTGAAAAAGTTAATTTCACACCATTATCACATCACTGCAAATGTCTTCTGTCCAATATATACTTCACTTCAGGACAAGATAATGTTACTGAAGAAACTAGTGACAAAAATCCCAGCAGACTCAGCCGTGCTTTGGGTTTAAAGTTGCATTCACGCCCTGTTGGCAGAGTGGGAATAATGGGAAAACCTCCTGTTATTCTAAATGGTTCCCTCCATTCCTGGTCATGCAATTAGTCCAGATAAATGGAAGTTAATGCTTAGTTTACAGCATGTGTGGTGGAAAGTAATGGTGTGAAAGTTTCCATATTTATGTCTTGTGAGCACATAATCGGAAATTACAGACGTCTGATTGCAGACTTGATGGTGTGAGGTCTAAAAAATATACTGTGTGTAGTCAGTATTGCACAATACATCCATTTTGAATGTCAGACTTTGGTTAATGGCAGGAAGGAACATCATCATTTGCTATTTCACACGCTTCTCTATTATTTAATGCAAAACTGGATATGTCAGGGCTTTCAGAAAAATAACAGATTTCCAGTTGTAATTACAAACTGGACATCGACATGAATTGAATATTGTAATTAGGTTTTCAGATTATTTATTTAGTTGTAACAACCAGCAATCTCACCAGTTTATCGTCTCTTCTTTTTAGCCAAATGGGATATGCCGTATCTCTCAAAAATCCCCAAAATATCCACAACCAGCTGCAACTCTGCAGTTGAAGAGAGCGATTTGTCCCGCTCGGCTGCTCATAATTACAGTCTGTACAATATTACTAAATGGATATCCTAAAATGGTCACAGCTACCAGTCGAAATTTTTTGCATTCTGTTGTGTAATGAGCATTTAAGCCTCATGGGGCCACTAGTGAGACTTTTTTAATTTTAGTCTTGTTTAATCTTCAGTTGCTGCTCACTGACCTGAACATTGTTCCATCCGTTCATTAGCATTCAAATGATCCACTGTTTTCCATCACACTTGTTTCCAGTGAAATTTCCCTTCCTCTAGTGTAATATCTTCCATCAAGATGTGCCCTCACATCCTCATAAATACACCACAGCAAACAAACCAGTAATGAAATAACATGCAGATGTGTTTACTTGGAATGATTTTGAAGTGTATGCTCATCCACTAAACTGGCAGCTATTCACTAACATTGAAACATTGTATTCTTTATTCTGACCAGCTATGCATGTTTGCAGACTTTCTCTTCGAACCATTATTTACATATTCTGAGATGCGTACTCGCTCTTCTGTCTCAAGCACTATAACTTTTTCAACTTGATTGAAGGTGTCACTCAAAATTCTCCAACAGAATATGAAATAAGCCTCAAACTGAGAGTCTGGTTAGTTTGATCACAACATTCGAGCTTTGGTTTTCTGAAATATCTACATATATATACCGATATGTTTCTGAATCACCGTGATCACCTTTAAGCTTATTACAAGGCAGCAAAAGCCATAGAAATAATCACAATATGGTAATTATCTCAATAATGTGAATACTGAGAGATCCTGACTTTAGAAACGGTGCTTATTTTGTACCAAACTTAATACTGAACTGAAGACTGTGGACATCACAGCACCATCAACTGTGATCCAACTGCTTTCTGATGCATGAACTAAAGTGCATTTCCACTCTGATGTGATGACTAAACTGACTAGCTGAAGTCTACAAACACAAGACAGACCTCCCATAATAACTGTTTCCACCAACTGGCTCAGATTTTTTAGGCTTTGCAAGTCAGGAAGGAGCAAAAACCGACAACACACTGAACGACTGCTCAGTAACAGCTGGAGTTCCCATGAGAACGCCAATTACGACGCGTTCTTGTACCAAAACAAACATGGATAGCAGACAGGCACTAGTACTGTTTCTATGCAGTGCAGTAGGAGCTGAAAAGGCAAAAATAAAAACAAAGGAAAATGTGGACTGTTGAGCCTACAGAGGGAAGGGGGTGAGTGAACTTTTTAAAATGAAGCTAACATCAGATTCTGGTCGGCTTCGGTTTTTGAGGTTATGTTTCAGAGACACTTATTCTCTTAATAGCTCAGTCAGCTTTTGCTCCATGTCAACTGTCCAGTGTCTTTTACACCCCAAACCTTTAAGATTCGTATCTCAACATCAACTGACTCCAACTCGGCCCAATAAGGTGTCACACCCAAATCACATTCACATTCAGACATCATGTGTGTCCCCTCTTTTAGCCTCAAAAAATGCGAATGAACGATGGCGACTACTAATCTTTGATCTAAACAGAGCAATCAATCATTTCCAGTTCATTTCATCCCAAATAACTTGAGCTTATACATATAACTAGGCGCTGTCTTATATGTTGCTCTTCATCTGCAGCGGCCTGATAATGTTTGGGGTCTGCGTACAGCTTCCTTTACCAGAAATGAACTTTGTTCTGTCTTGGTATAGCATTTACCTGTGAGCTGTAACTACAGCATGGAGTATTGCAGTTCTTATAACTATGATCTCTAAACGTTTAAATCCTGACCACCTCCTCCACCACCTACTGGACGAGACAGCTGAGCACTTTCTCTAACAGACTGGTTTAGCTTTGCTGTCACAAAGACCAAATACAGTAAACCTTTCCTGCCTGAAGCAATAACTCTCTACAACACCTGATCTCTGTCTAACAGAGCAGTCTCAAAACACTCAGCTTTACAGTTTCTTTCTCAACCACAGACTCCACTTTGTTTTGCTCCTTCAGTAACTTTGCTATAGTGAAGTTGCAAATCATCACATCTGCACATTATCATGTAATGTATTCTAGTATAATGGGTATTTTTGTGGTTATATATCTATGGATATATATTGCTCTATTCTAGTGTTGATATGTATATCCACTGTGCATTTACTGTCCTGTGCAACTCCTGGATAATCTGCTGCTGTAACACTATTATTTATCCATCTATCCATCAATAGCCATTACCATGAGACATATCTTTTTCAGGCTAAAAGGTACTCGTGCAGAATGCCTTCCAAACAACTTTCTGGTCTTGTGCCGAGTCGACAACAAGCGAACAAGCGGTCCACCAGACACATCGTTGAGTGAAGTCAACCAGAGAGGATATGAGTTTTGGTATTTATGTGATAAATCCATATGCTCTGTATCATAATTTACACTTAGTATTCTGTTAAAAAAACAAACATGAATGTGATGCGTCAGCCTTTGCAGATTGTTTTGTTTAGTTGCTTAATCTAGCTGCAAAGTCATCAGCATGAGGAGTCTAATCCTTTATCGTTTGGGCACCTTTATCATGCCAAGCCAGATGGATTGCAGGTGCCAATGCCAGATGCCCTACTATATTTACAATCTCCATCTAGAACACTGGGATATATCATGGCACAAATTAAATCAGCATGCAACCTTCTTTGTGCCTTGAATGACACCACTGTCTGTCGGCCGGTCTGTTGTTTGCATGTGTGGATATTATTTAAATTGAGTGGTCTGCTTTCCCCATGGTTTAAATTCTGTGCGAGGTTCAGCCCGCGTTCTCAATGGAGCGGTCTGACTCATCCCAATCACAGCGAGTGAAGAGACAGTGGAGGCAGCGTAATGCAATCAGATGCAACACAAATATCAGCCTGTGTTTAACAAGCTGGGACGACGAGAAGAAAAACAGTGATGTCAAAGAGGGTCAGCAATAAGTGCTCTGCAAATGATAAAGCAAACCCTGAAAAACCATTCTCGCATTTCTATTACTCATGAAAACACAATAAACAAATAAACATCAAGGAAAAGTGTCATTCGTCACCGTCATTCAAGGGGTTGAATCATATTTTCCATGACTCACTAATGTGGATCTATACAGGTGGTGATCCAAGAGCAGGTTGTTTACAGAAAACCTTGATATGCTAGTAATTATTCTCCTTAACGATAAGAATAAAGCCTTCAAAAGAATATTGCAGCCTAATTGTGGTGTCATGACGATTAAGAAAATGATCCACCAGCTAAAAAAAGTCTGAAAAAGTTCACCCTTTAACTACAACATCTCGTTCCTAATGATAAATTATAATTTCAGTAGTGATAGTACTGTAAGTAGCTCTGAATTGTCGCACATATCTACAATGTATTTCAGTGATTCGTATAAGTTTGTGCTAATGGTTGTTGGAGGTCAGCGTACAGAAATAGCAACTCTTACTCGCATGTCATTTAACAATTAGATGAGAAGACCAAAGCTATTATAATGTCTATAGCTTACAAATTCAAAAAAATTATCAAATTTGTTTCATTTTAATTTGTTTAAAGTAAAAAAAAACACATGTTGTTGTAGTTTTCGGGGGATACATGCTAATTTAAACACATACCGCAGACATACGAAGCGTATTTACCAAAATGTCAAATCACTCCTTTAAACTGCTACCTGATCCTCTACCATTGCTTCCATGTCAACTTACATACATAAGGCAACATCCCCACCTTCGCTCAAACAAAACACAGCTAACATGAACACAATATTGAACTAAATAATGAACTGAAAGATGAATCATGCTTTGTGATAGCACTCTTATACTGTTGGTTGTCTGTGGTCAAAACTTGATGTGAACGTGTGTAAAAATGTCACCTTTAAATCAAACATCAGGGCTTCTTCCTGCTATGATGCTAAGCTCTGTGCTTTCAAGATATTCTAGTAAATAATATAAATGTAGACCTGAAATGTGTATGATATGTCATGTTTCAAGTTCTATTTTCTTAGCCACTTTTTCATCCCTCTGCATACGAGCTACAGCTTCAGCTACAACTTGTTACAGTACCATTGGCTTTCATTTCCAAACTTGTAGTATTTGCCTGAGGAAGACAAACAACTTCTGCAACAATAATGAAGGAGCATGCAACTATCTTCAAAATTACTGTTATCAGAAATGACTCAGCGTCTTAAAGTACAGGCTACAGAATTGATTTATTTTTATTTGTAGTGGATATTCAAACCCTGTTACCATGGAAAACAGCATTTTGAAGGGTTAACATTAAGCACCTAAAAACATGTGCTTGTTTGGACAAAAACTCTGGACAGTATGAAATATGAGTGAGCCCTACACCATCCAGTAAAGGTTTCAGTCTGTTGCTGAAGGTATTGTGATAGAGCCAGAAATCTCCTCATAACCTCTTTTACTTGGTCTGTCTGCTTCACTACATTAGAGCATCCTCACAGTGCTTCTGCTCTTAATCCAACAGCGTTTTAGCAGAATTACATGATCGATAATGATACGTTTTGAGGGGATTTTTATTTGCATTACACAGACTGATGATACTGTGAAAACATCCTGCTTAATACAGTAAAACACATCAGGTTATTTAAGGTAGCAGCATCCTAATTTAAGGACCCACAGGGGTTTGGGTTGTTTATATAGACAACAACCCAAAATAAGGTGATGCCAGTTGGACTTTTGTGTACTTTAATCACTGATTTAATGAAGCCATGTGGTAAACATCTCACCTGCTCCTAGTCCCAGCAGGGGCGTATTACATTATGGCTATATATAGCAGGTAAATTGATTTAATGGTCAGTTTCATTTTGGCAAGTGATCTCACATTTACACCTTTTTTAATAGTGTGGAGGATACTCTTTCCTCTGGGTTTTTCCTGCGGCCTCTGAACCTGTTTCTCACTTAGTTTCGGGTATTTCACACGGAGCTCCCTCCACAGCGTACCAGGTGTAAAGAGACAGATTGACACCAGCCAGCCTTTCAGCCCCTCCCACGCTGCCATGCGTACCCAAATAGAACACGTCTGTAATTTGGCACGGGCGGTGTTGACATTTGGATCCGCTGCCCTGTGGGAAGGGTAACAACCTCGCATTAGGATGCTGCTGCCATACTGCACCTTATCTGTTCTCCATGTTCTGCAGGATGTTCTCACACTGCATCGGTCAGTGTGACTCAAACAAAAATCCCCACAAAACAGAGCATAATCGATCTGGTAATTCTTCCAAAATGCCATTTGACTGAGAGCAGAAGTGCTGAGAGGCAGCAGAAAAAAAGACAGACCAGCTTCTAGCTATGGAGGTTGTCCCCGAAACAGAGGGCTTGGGCATGATCCCCCCCCTGCGGCCATATCAAAGTACCCTTCAACAAGATGCTGAACCTCCTCGGGCTCCAGAGGGGCCACAACATAGCTGACTCTGCAACACATTGAAGAAAGAGCTTTCAAAGAATATCAAGCAATCCATGACTTCTATTGAATATGTAGAATTAGGAAAACATTTGTCAAAGTTGTCTCTCTCCTCCAAACTGTAAAGCTTTCATTTCATCCCCTTATGCTACACACACACACACACACACACACACACACACACACACACACACACACACACACACACACACACACACACACACACACACACACACACACACACACACACACACACACACACACACACACACACACAGATTTGTAAGTATTAACCATCCTCTGTAAGGACAAATTATGTCTTAGTTCATTTTACTAACCTGGTTATTTGGAAATTGTGTGAAAAAACATTTTGTTCCACTTTCCTCCTGAAGCTAAAGAGTAGTACTTTGAAAAATATGAATGAAATGGACCTTTCTTATAAATTCCTAACAATTACTAGTAAATTTATCAGATATAATTTGTTCTTTAATTGAACTATTACTAATTAACTACACCTCATTTTTGGTCCCACTTAAAAGGTAATGCTAAAATTGGCACTTTGTCACCTTTTATATTAGATAATATCAAATTTGGTTTGATTTTTACTGTAAGCACAGTGATATTGAATTTCTCATAAACGATTTCATTATCTGGGCAAAAATCTTTGTGTGTGGCCGTGTTTGGCAGCTTTCAAAAGTGAAGTGGATACTTTTCACAAATGTCTGAGATGTATGAGTGGTAAAAGAGAACTCTCTGTACTCACAAAATGTGATGTACTTTAACTCTTAGCCAAACCTCAAGAAGGCAGGTTGTAGTGAAAGGACAAATAAATGTGAGAAGTTGCAAAGAATTAACCGTTTTGCTGAAACTGTGATGTTCAGGTAAGATAATTCATCTTTGCTGATATTAGTTGCCTTAAATCGGAGTGCTCAAGCCTCTTCAACAACCACAGGCCATGTTCACATCATGTGGGATGGATGGTAGCGTTGGGAAAGATTCCTACGTTTAAGACTTACATGCACTCACGTGATCGATCAACTCAACACGGTTGGTCGTGTGAGGATTAATGGTATTGTGTATTGAACATATTACATTATATCCATTAAAATTGTGGTTTAATTGCCTTAAATGAAGATCTTTGGCTGACATGCCTACATTGTCTGGTTTGCTTTTATAATATTATAATATAAGTTGGGTGTACAGGAGCTTTAACAAAATCCCAGTCGTAATTAGATGTTGACTTGATTGGTATTACAAGTCACAAACTGGTAATTATGATTTATGGCACCAACATGACATAAACATGGTGATAGTCCATCCACACTAGTTTTTTGTTTTGTTTTGACTTGTTGCCTGATTAAACCTCTCAAGACTGTGTGGGCATGTACTGACTGTGCCTGATTAACAGCTGCTTCACTCTGCTGTTGGTTTTGATGCACTTTCAAGGGCCAATTACAACGCAATCAGCGTTATGTGAGAGTTTGATCACGTAATTCTGATCATAACTCCACCCTTTAACCTGCCAAGAGGTCTAATCACTATAGAAAAGCATCAGTGCTGAAAACGTGTGTGATTTTAAAACACAGGAATAAAGTTATAGTTTAAATTGATTGACAGTTTCAACTTTTTAGGTTTATATTTTTATTGCTGACGTTAGTGGTTGATGACTGTGACGATGTAAACAATCGCAGCAATAATAAACTCAGAATTTCATTATTTTGAGGCTTTTTGAAGTTAAAAAATGATAAAACATCGGCCCTTTAGCTACCATAACATATGAATATGAATGACAGCATTTACCAAATATTTTTATGTATGTGTGTTCATGCATATGGTAACTGATGGCAGGAGCTACCACGCATGGTGCCAACCTGCACATCAGGAGGAAGTTAACCATTCACTTGCATTCATACACCGTTGGCGCAGCAACTGGAGCAATTAGGGGTTAAGTGTCCCAAGGACACATCGACATGTGGACTGGAGGAGCTGGGAATCGAACCGCCAATCTTCCAATTGGAGGACGACCTCCTGAGACACAGCCGCACATTGCACACATTGACTCGATCAGCGTGGCTACGTAACCATGTGGCCCAAGCACAAAATCAAAGCTTTTTCTGGATATAACCTATGGATGACAAACACAGGTGATGATGTCTGTGTTTTCTGCCTGTCTTAACCAGAGTGCCAGTAAAAGAAGAGAACCTCCTTTATCGCCTGAGACTTAATTTGGCATATTACAACACAATGCACACCAGCTACACAAACACATTTTAGATGAAGAACCAAACGACAATGTCAAATATAATTTCCACTTACATCATTTCACCCGTTTTATGAATACAGCTGTTGGTAAATGGCATCCAGAATCCCATTTACTATTACCTTTACAACCAAATGAAATTACTATTATAAAAAAAGGGGCAAACTATCAAAGCAGTCCCCGATAATAAAGGTTGTGGTGATTATTAATGATGAAGAATCTTATCATCTCTCATGCAGATGGTCATTTTTTGCTGCAGGGCAGTAAAAAAACACACTCATTTATCTATTAACTGCAGCAGCCCCCTGTCTGCTGGTGATATTTTAAAAAGCAAGGCATGAAAAACCACTTTGAACGGAGACAATAGCCGTGACGCAAGTCAAAAAACCCATACAGATTTGGAATGGCAGCTCTATATTTGGGGGGGCCATATGACTTGGTCTTGATGTTAAGGCTGGCAACATGGCTGATGCGACCATGCAGCGTGCTCACAGGTCACTGGGCTGCAGGGCATTGTGGCCAGTCGTGGAAGGTTGGGAAGTGGCTGAGGTTACACAGCTGTGACTGGCTGGAGCCCAGGGGCCAGCCTCCAATGATTTCACACATCCCAGAATGCTGCAGTGCCCTGATCCCACAATGAAAGAGCGCTAGCACGACAGAGATGATCAAGAGAGTGTGAACGAACAATGGGGACCAACTACAATGAACCTGAAGGATGCAGAGAAAGTGTATGGCAACAGTACAAAAAGGGAAAGAATAAAAGTGATTGATGTGTGGAGATTGGAAAGGGGAAAGCTGTGAGCACAGGACAAAGGTAGGGAGCCAGGAAGTCCTGTTTTTATCTTGCAGCTTCAAAGCGCTCGCCCTTTTGAGGGCTCATCGTCTCTTCCTGACCCGGAAAAAAATGTCCTCAAATGGAAAAAAACATCATCATGGTAAAAAAAAGAATTAGTCTAAAGATACCTGGTTTTGCAGTTTTGCATAGACAAGCAGCTGCAAGGCAGAATTGTTCACATACTTGCCTGCATACTTAGTGTTTACCTGAAAGATTAAAAAGCACATCTGCCGGAGGGCACAGCACAGATGAATCATCCGGAACTTCTGATTTTGTCTTAAACTAAACGTTCGAGGATGTTGCTATGTTGTTTTTGGTAAGATCACAGCAGCAAAAGCAAAAGTGGTCTATAAAGCTGCTCTAATCAATATTTTTATATGAATAATAGATGAAAGGACTATGTGTAATGAGATGGTGTCACTTGTAGTTTCTCCAAGGTTTCTCTTTTTGGTTTTGGTTTTAGGACTGCCAGCTTTACTGCTTCGATTCACTCTCGCCGCTTTCATCAGCGTCACTTCCAAAACGCAGAAGGCAGCTGTTTTAAATGAAAAAGATAAAATAAAATGATTTTAACAAAATGACTACCTGCTCTGCACCAAACAGCAGACGGGAAAAGTCAGCAATTAGCTCATGAACATAGTGGAGAATTTAGAGACAGATGCTTCCCTCAGGATTTGGCGGAGACAAAAAAATTGAGTGAATATTGGACTTACTTGTTGGCCAGAAAATTAATGCTAATGTTGCTCTGCTTCCACTGAATCTTTAAAGAGGAAAAAACTCTCTTGATAACAACTTTACATGTCAATATTGTGTTTACAGCTTGTTGCACTGCCTGAGAGTGGGCAAAAAGTCAATTAATGCAGGTTTGATTGTTGCTGTTTTCATGTTCATGTTTGTTTTCATGTCTGATGACACAAATATCCCACACTTCAAAGTCTGGTGACGACAAGCAATACATGAGAGGCTTTATTGTCAGCTAATTCTGCAAGGTTAGAGGCGATGATGTCCATATCCTGTTGGGAGAAGCTGTTCTAATAAACAAGCGCTCTCAGGTGAATGAAGGACAATGCAGAGGCACATATCACCATAACAGAAAATGACAGGCCTCTGATAAGACAGGGGCCGTTCTTGGAACTGAAAGTGCACAGTATAATAGTTTGTGGAAGTGTGTGTGTGTGTGTGTGTGTGTGTGTGTGTGTGTGTGTGAGGACATATTGACGGAAGTGTGTGACCGAGAGAGATAGGCCGACGGACAGAGATAGTCTCCGTGTGTCAACCAGGCTGTGGCTCTTCTCACGCTGCCATTCCCAGGCCGGCTGCTGCGGCGTTAGCTCGTAATAACAGTCAGCCGTCTGTCCTCTCTTCCCTTGCTTGCCTCTGAGGGGGTTAACCCGACCTGCGGGGCCCCCTGAATATCACCCAGTCAAAATGTTCTGACATCCCCGGGCCTGCCCAGATGGTCACCATATGTCCATACGTCACGTACAGCGAGCTGGGAGCAGGGGGGCAAGGAATGCGCACTTTCCAAGCGCTGCGGTTTGTTTACTCGTGTGCCCCTCTGGTGTTTGTTATGGGTCTTTCTAAAGGAGCAACTGTAGAGATAACATCTGATATTTTGTGCAAATAACATATGAATAATCAGAACAGCGCAGCAAACAGGGGTAGGCTCCTTAATAAATAAAAATAAGAATCAAATAATCTCCCTGTAAGTGTTTTGTTACACTCATAAAATTGAAAACCGCATCCTGTTACCTTGAAAGAATGAGTAACCAACTCATTTAATGAAAGGAATGGTTTTTATTATCCTTTTGCCAAATTAAATCCATTGTTTATTCAAAATTAATCTTAGTATGGATAGTAAAGCGAATTTCCTTTTTAAAATAACCTTTTAATAGTTGTATATTGCATTAAAGATTTGCAATACAGTAAGTTAAGTTGGTCAAAGTTGAATTCAACAACTCTGAAAAGTCTACTGAACTTTCAAAGAGGATAGTTTGGTTCATTATTTCAATATCTAACTTGAATATCTCTGAAATAAATATGATAAAACTCTGCCTTCACTGTGCTCATGTTGTAGCTCCACATCTATGCAGTGAGTTAACTTCAGTTTCAGTAAAGGTTGTTTGTTTAATGTAGTAATTTGAGGGGTGTTACAGTCTCCTAATCACTTCACACTGGCTTAATGTTTTTGTCTGCTGCTTTTTTTCATCTCTTCAGTGGAGCGTAAACGTTAGTGGATGTTTAAAGTCACATGCTTCATGTAAAGTGTGTCATGAATTATTCGCTAAATTTTGTTTTCATTGCCGTCTGTTGTGTTTTGCTTTCATCGATACATCACCATCCCACCTCAGCCCAGCTTAAACTTTTTTTTGTTTTTTTGTTGCAGTATTTCAAAATTTTTACAAACTTTTTTGTGTTTCCCCTCAGGGTTTGTTCATGCACCATTAAAAACTGCAAACATGAGGATGGAAATACACCTATTTACTGACCGTTGCGTCAAAAGCAGCCAGAACCAGACAGTTTACAAAAGAACCAGGAATATTACTTTTAACCTGCTGGAAACATTCCCGCAACTAATGCTACTTAGCATTAATAATAAATCTTGTTTACCAAGGCTTTATATTAGAGATAAATGTGTTGTCAAATGAAACAATTCATGGATTCATTCATTATTGAATCAGAAGAAAAATGTGCTGCCAAAACATCTGTTGGTGCCAGACTTAAAAATGGGAGGAGTAGCAGCTTTTCTCTGTTTTTATGTCTTTGCAAATTGAATCTCTTGAGTTTGAGATTGTTTATTTATCACATTGGGATTCTGGGAACATGTGACGCACCATTTTCAGTGACATTTTATAGACTGAATAAAAAGCCCTTTTCACAACAGACATCTGAGTTGTCATTGCGGTTAAAGCACAGGTGTTACTAATACCATTAACAATGGCTCGGTTCTTTTCAAGTGTTCCAGTTAAGCCACGTCATTGCGACAGTGAGCCAGCATGCACAATACCAGGATGCTGAAAATGACGGAGCTGAATAGAGTTTGGCAATTTTTTACACCTGTGCTGGTGTCAAAATGTCCTTTGTGACAAAAATAATCAATTAGTCCATAATGAAGCCAACCAAAACGCTTTTGCAGTGTTAGATTTGATACAGCACACACCTACAGAGACTCATACAGGTAGAGAGGGCTTGAGCTGTCAGTATATTAAGATAACAGGTGGGCAGGAGAAGGATGAATGTGAAATAGAGTGGATTAGCCCACACGCGTCTCTCACAAATGGGAAAACTGTCCAAATTGGTTAACTGATTTATTTCAAACAGAAGACAGTGATTCACAATGTGAGTCTTGAAACACAAACATTTCTAACAAGTAAGTTCAAATGTTCAATACGGACTCACTAAAGGAAAATGAATGCACAAAGAAAAGGTGCGGGGGTGCAACACAGAAAGGAGTCTGAGCTTCTTTTTTTTTTTTCATGACGGAGAGACGTGAAAAAGCTTGCCTCAGTGCATGAATATGAGCCGGCTGCATTTACCGCAATTACTGTACTGTCTCTGTGACAGTGATTCGACCAGCTTTATACCACGAAACACCGACACCTGAGGACGAGTCACAGCTGGCAGCAGGTCTGATCATGTCTTCTTCACACTTACACTGGATCAATGGTCTAACCTCAACACAATCATCTACCCTAACAAAAAAAAAATCTGGTTTTGCTTCAAATAACAAGTCAGCATAATTCATATATAATTCATAATAATTCAGCATCTAAAGAATGTAAAGAATGATACGTAATAAAGCAGATTAGCATGGCGCACAGTACTACACTGCCTGATTAAAAAAATGCAAACTAAGTTTACTTTGTCACAACTTAAAAAAAGCTGAGTCAGATGATGAATAATTTAATTTAATCTGTTTTTATTTACATTTAGGTTGAATAATGCAACTCATATTAATCATACGATGAAATAAATGCAAACTCACAACTGACTAAAGTGCATTTTTTTGGATTTAATGTCAAAATGGGTGTAAAATCTCTTTTAATGTAGAATAATTTATGTAAATGACCATTTAGGATGACACTGCAAAGCTATCCATATCTGTTAAGTGCAAAAGAGCTAAATGGCATACAGATACAGTATAAACCCAGTAAAGGTAGTGCTGCATTCAGAAAAGGTTTCAAACACCACAAAGAAAATACTTTTTAGACTTTCCACTTTGAGAAAGTCACATCATCGCTTCACATTGTTGTTATCAAGGATGGTTTTGAAAAGACGATCAGAGCCCTCAAACAATACTGTATATAGAATAAGAAACATACTTTTCCCTGTAAGGCTGCTGTAAATAAACCAAAAGAAAACAATCTACTTTCTTTTAATAAAGTCAGCCTCATAATTGATGAATTATTTTCCAAACAGGGAGACAGAAGTTAAAAACTGCATATGTTTTAATACTTTCACCCTCATACATTATTTCCAAGTGAGTTGACTGAAGTTAAAAATTGCATATATTTTTAATTGATGCAAGTTTTCCAGCATCGTTTAGACCTGAAATAAAGTGAAAACTGTTAATGGAGAAAACATCTTTACTTCTCAGACAGTTGTGCCTGTAAAACAACAACCTGAATGAAGATATGCCATTTAATTACAGTAAACTATGAGACAGAGTTAAACTATTCTATCTACCACAGTATGATGAACTGTTTTAAGGAAAACTACAATTTTTTCCTGATTAAATTATTGCCAAAAAACTTGAACTGAATGTTTTTTGCTGCGTGCAGACACACCACAAAAAGAGAAACACCCTTGTCTGTGGCTTTCGTGCAAGTCTCTCCGGTAACAAATCATCAAACCACAGCAGCACCCTCCACCCTATTACACGGTTATGGCTGATGTGTCTTCTGGGACTCAGGTGTGGTCGCATTATTACGCCTCAGTTCTCCCAGTGAGGAACGCAATGATGTTGCTAAAAGTTTTAGACAGTTGCTGTGCTCCATTCTGCCGGTTCAATTATGTTCAATTATTCTCAACTGGTGCTCACAGATGCTGCAGCAGTTGTGGTTTGTGTTGTTGCTTTGCAGTGCTTGTTCAATTGTGTGGAACTGATGTCATGGTGTATCTCTGAATGTGCAAAGGTACTAAAAGCTGTTGATATATCCCTGAAGCAAGACCAATCAGGATACTTCATGTGCTATTGTTCTACTTGGAATAAAAGGTTATTCTATATTTGATGTGGATAATCAAGAAACTTTTTTTGTAATTTTTCTTTTTCAAATCTTGTGGATATCTTTGTTGTTGGTCCTTTGTGCTGTTGTGTGTCTGCAGGGGAACTTCACATGTCAATCAACCATCAACAAAAGTGACTTTTTTTCATGTTTCTGCAGCTGATTTTTCTTTCTCCAATCAGCCTCTTTTAGCTGCAGTGCTTTTGTTGCTTAAACCGAACCACACACAGGACTCGATAGGCAAAACCAAGTCTAGTGTCAGAATCCTGCACATTGTACGCCCACCATCCACCCCAAAAAACAGTTCCCTTCAGCTCACTTCACACAACGTTGCCGGGGAACCTTAACCAGGCAGCAATTACATGTCCCTAAAAAACCTCGAAGGGAAAGCAAATTAGTGGCATATAATTGTGATTTCTAGGAGACAGGGTGAGACATACTGCACTGAAGAAATAAGGAAGAGGTTCACAACCTGCATCCCACTTGTTGTTTTCAGGTTTAGGGAATATAAAATTGGCTTATCAATAAAGTGATGTGTCACAGCAAATCTTGTGTTTCAACTATATGCAGTCCAACTAAGCATTGACTCTCTGACCTTAACCAGATTTGGTACCCTAAACAAGAGCTGTTTTTCAGTCTTTTTAACAAGTCTAAGTCAAATCGTAAGTTTTCAAAATTGCAAGTCAGCTACACATTTTTTAGGTCTTTGAAAACTAACCATTAAATACCAAATGAAATCAAATTTCCTTTCATATCTGCTCTGTAAACCACTTGATTTGTATCTTATTTGATGATGGTGCCACCTAGTTTTACATTATTTTGAGTAAATACTATTCCATCATCTGCTAACTTAGCTTGAGTCCTTATCTCAACACAGCAAATCAAATTTAGCATGAAGCCATAACGTGGCGTTCTATCATATTCATATTCACACTGAGCCTGACAGCATCCTGCTACACAACACAAGAGCGACTCTGAACATTAGCTTTCTTCCTAAAGTCTCTTTCTTATCTAACTCACAAACACGCATCTTGTCATGCACCTTAGCTTACTGAACGAGCCCCAAAACAAACATTCACCGCTAATGTCATTTAGGGCCTAGGCTAATTAGCTGCTCACCTGCAGCACATTAAACAGCACGTTAAGATACCTGAAAATGTCACTTTGGATCCATTACATGCTTGTTTGGTCTTTGCGCCTTAAAATCCCTGTTAATGACACTATCTATGTCTATCTATGACTTTTAGCTACAGCAGTTTGTTTACTTTGTCTCCGTTCTGTACGATGTAACAGCTAATGCCAGCTAAGGTCAATCAAACACAGACATCAACACCTGGCTGAGACTAAATGAAGCATTTCTGATGTTTTCGCAAATACATTTTTTTTCTCCAGTCTAATAATGTAAAACTACTAACTATTAATATATTTAAAGAAATAGAAGCAAGTTGACTTTTGACTGCAAAGATGGTTAATTAAAGGGGATTTCAGTTGAACTTTAAGAAAACACCTCATTTAAATATTTTACTCTTAAGGCTGTGTCAATTGTGTCCTTTTCAATTCACCAGCCTTGTAATTAAAAATTAAATGTGTCTGTAAAGCCAAGTCTTTGGGGAGTCAAGTCTCAAGTCCTTACTTTTGAGTCTCTAGTTTTAAGTCTATTTGCCTAAACTTAACAATCCGATGGGACGGAGCGATGTGAACCAAGGTATATCTCATGTCCTGTGCTGTGCATGCCAAAACATCCATCATGACTATAGTCTTTTTCTAACCTTATTCAACTTGCAACGGAGAGTACCATGCTCATGTATTGATCTGTTTTCGGTATGAAGCTACAGATTCCAAAAAGTCACACCTGAATTTCAGCAACTTTAATAAGTGAAACTCACTGAAGCAAAGCAGTACAGTAAGTTGGCGTATCTGTTGTTCACAGAGACTTGCTTATCACTGCTCAGCTGTAGGAATCAGGTAGTAACCCCTGATCCTCTCCCTCTCCCGCCCCCCTCTATCTACAATCCCTCTTTACATCCAAGAGCCAAGTGAGACTATATACACGGAGTAACTGGCTGCCACAGAGGTTGGGCTCTGGTGGTATAATTATACCCCAGGAAAGCTGGAGTGTGTCTGGCCCATCCCTTTACAACATCTCCTTGGAGGAAAATTAGCTGAGCATGCTCTCAACAGACAGCCAACAGCTCCAACACCGAGGGAGGGGGACATCAGGCATGCAGCCAGGAAGGTTCGGGAATTCAGTGAAAGTTGCAGGAAACAAAAAAAAGAAAAGGAAAATAGCGCCCCTCCCGTGTTTCTCACATGTCAGATTAGCATAGTAGGCGGAGAGGAAGATGATTTGGCATGAATATTGTGCTTTGAAATCTGAAATCAGACAGTACCGGGCTCCCTGTAACTCCCCTGACAGCTGCCCTTGCATGACTTTGCGCTTGCGGTCTGTTTGAAAGGGGATAAATCCTTGATGGGTGGCAGAGAAGGAGAGCTGAGGAGCTTAGTGTCGAGCTCTGACGAAGCCTTGAAGCCGAGGATCGGCTCTTCATGAACATGACGGGAGGAGTGGAGTTACATGGTCACCGATTCGCTGCCTGTCTGCTCTCACCTGAAGGTTAATAAGGCTCCTGGAAGCCTGAGTCTCTCTCTGACGAAATGTCTGTCAAGAGGCTATCACGTTGCTTTTCCGAAAACAACATAGAATTTCAAACTAATGAACAAAAAGCTCATTTTATCAGTATTCCAAAAAGTTTAGCTCCAGGGCTCACTGCCTGAAAAAATAAAAAGGTTTTACAGCTCTGGAAGCATTATCGTTTTGTAACTTCAAAGCTACACTTATCAATATTCAACAATACATCCAATGACATGCATAACAGTAAATGTTGGAGAATTATTATCCGACTGCAGTTCTGCAGAGCATTTAAGCCTCTTTTGGCTCTTTATTTTGGTTTTTATCATTTCCTATAAACCCGATTTACACTACAAGGTACAATAATTATTGTGAATATAGTCAGTAAATACAGATTACAGCATGAATCAAATCTACAGTTTTGGAAATTACACTACAGTTCTCCTATTATTATTCTTAATAATACTATTCATTATCTATTCATAAATCATAATACATTAAATACCCTCTTTAGCAACTGTATTTATACCTATTGCTGAACAAAACATATCTTAAACCAGGGGTACTCAAATACAAGTCTTATTGGTCCACTTGTAAAATTTCCACCACTTCAAAATGTCCATTAAGGTTGCATTACATGATGATATTTTAGTAGGAAATCTCTAAAACAGAACAGAACAGAACAGCATGTCTGTATTAATGGGAGATGTGACACCATTCATTGTGCAACTAAGCACTTAAACTTGAGCATAAAAGGTGCAATGGGCAGGCAGAGATACTGCTGTGAGTGTTCATTAGTGAGTTCTTCATAGCCTTCATAGTTGAAAATGTTTGCTTTAACAATTCTTCTGCTGGAGTCTTGCTATCACCACTTTAACTGGTTCAGTTGTGGTTTTTACTGTGTTTTTTGGGATGGTTTTGTTCAAATTGAGCATGTTTGGTGTCATAGTGGAGTTTCACATTCTCACTCTATTTACTGCAAATGGTGTTGTACTTCCCTCAGGCAGAATGAACACATATTTCTCAGTCCAGCGATCCTAAATGTTTTTCATTGTCAATCTTTTTTTTTTGTATCATCTTCTTATGAGCAAGACATTTTACTTTATCAACCAGAGCTCCTACCAACAATTTACAACAACTTCACTTACTGTGGTGACTAGTGGGCGGCTGAATGATGACAGCTGAAGTTGATATGATAGTGATTTGTCACTCAATAGTGGTTTGGGTCAGGTTGTAGTAAAACTTTGTTCCTGTTTTAGATTAAATTGTTATTTGGAGTCTACTTTTGGTGTATGTCCAGAACCGTGGAGGAACAACATAAACCTCAGGAATTTTGGGATGATTAAGATAAAAGCAGAAATTAGAGGCATAAAATCTTTGTTTTTCTTGTGAATAACTGGATAATTGCACATCTAAACATCCAAATAAATCAGTCTGTAAAGGAGAAAAAACTCTATGCTTGTTAACAATACTTAGACATGTATGCAAACTGATAATTGTTTTGTTTTAAAGGGGTTAGAGACCCTCATGGAGATGCTTTTTCATTAGCTGCATTCAGCATGGCAGCATCAAGATTAGACACAAGGACCCAGAGAGCAACAACAAGCAAACTCGCCTGTCAGGCACGCTGCTGACAGCAGATGGTGACGGGCCGTGCTGACTCGTGGAGAGGCCAGGGGCCGCCCAAGATCCTGGGTCAGAGCTCCAGCGGGTGTCACATCAGGGCACCATTACTGTCACTGCTGTGCCGCCCAGGGGGATTGTGGGTGACAGGGCACGCTGTCAGCTGTGCCTTTGCAGTCCAGGGAAAAGTGGACGTTTCACCCCTCACCTCTTCTATCACCTTTTAATGGAGGTGTCAGGTAAGAAAGGACCCCGCCGTCTCCAAAAATCATGTTCTTATGAAATGATGCCGCAAGTTAAACAAAGAAGAGGAGGGGGGGGGGGGGGGTTGCAAATTTCTGCAGGGCAACAGACTCAAAATGTCTCTTCAGTCCTGCTGATGCTTTTTTTTCTTGTTAGTGTCCTGCTGCTATCAACCCGGATTAGCTAGATGGCATTACTGCAAAATGAGACAATTACTGTGCAGAAATGGCAGATCGTGATTGCACAGGAGCAGGTGCGTCAGCTGTCAACCGTGGAATCTCCAAATTGACAAAGAGAAAACAATCAGAAAAGGGCATCATGACTTCATCGGTCTTCATCTGTCTCTGGCCGTGGATAGCGTTTCTATTCATTATCTGGGATGGAGCATTGCTGTAGAGGAGATGAGCAAAGATAAACAAAAAGAGAAAGGTGCTAATGCGATTTTAGAGTAATATCGGCTTTTATCGAGCAAGTACGTGCAACTGTGCAAAGGCAGCCACACATTGCAGGGACATGTATCCTCTTAAGAAATTGGGTGGAGCTTACGCATGAACTGACATCAATAGTCCTGTTCCTTACTGTTAGGCTTGGTTGACTTGAGCCAAGGTTATGTTCTGTTAGATTGTTTATGCACTTCATGCACTTTTGCTTTGTTTTGTTCTTTGGTTATAATGCTTTTGTAATCTAGTTAAACAAAAACTCACACACATTTCACTGATTAGTTGAATTACTGTTTGGTAACGAGCTATAATATCTGATAAATGCTGTTTTTTTTTACCTAAATGTTGATCTAAATGATTCCCTATAAAATAAATTGCTATGAAAAAAGAAAATGTGCAATAAATCCATAATGAAAGCTAGGTAATACAAAAGTAATACAAGTAATACAATAACACACCATTGGGGCAGGGACTGAAAGCTCCCAAAAGGAAGGATTTGGGTTGTAAAGAGTTTTCTTATCAAACGTAAGCTGATCCAATCAGCCTAAATTACAATCTGCTTCACTCTAAACTCCATAAATTTACCCAAATCAGTTTCTGGCATCTGGTATAATCACTGCTGCAACATCCCAGAGAGGACTTGGAAATGTTTTGCACCTCACACAAAATCTTTCAAATCAGCTCTCTCCCTCTCTCTCTCTCTTTCACTCCCTTTTGATGCCAAAAAAAAAGTGCAAAGTTGTATGTTAGTGAAACTCCTATTTTTTAAGCCTTAGAAATATCTCATGACCTGTCACAGGAGACGGCAGGCTGCTCTTCATGGGTGAGCAGTGATTGAAAGGTGGGCCTAGTGTAAATCCTCACAAGCTGTTTGGTTGGAGGCAGATCTCGGATCAAACAGACCTGCCTGGTCCCATATCCTGCTACGGCTTCAGCTCGAGGCGGGCAGAGGAAGAGCCAAACTGACAAAGACAGTCTGGTTTATACATGAACTTCTGCATGAATTAAACATGCAGACAATTACAGGAACTCGGAGCACACTCTCTGAAACGTAAACAAGTCGGGGGAAAGCACCTGAGCAGCACACAAACAACTGTGAAAAAAAAAGGTAAAATTGTCACCTCACCCACGCATGATGCAGCCCCCCTGTCGGGTCAGTCAGAACATAAATCTAAATTCAGCTACCTTCACTGAAACGGTGAAAAATCCAACATGACGTACAGTACATTGATGATTCAGGAGGCAAATCTGCAGAGTAAGGACAGCTGAACATGTGCTTCAAATTTCATGCTAATCCTACTGAGGGGGCGACACGACTGCTTATTAAAATTCATAACTCTGACATATAGTTGTGACGTCTTCCCTTGAGCTAATCAGTAAACGTCGTGATGGTGATATGACTCATCGCCCCAAGTTTCATTAAAACTAACAAATTAATAGAGAAACAAACAGATAAACACAACAGATGGATTGTCCCGCCCTGATAGCATCAGTGAGGGAAAACAACACATACTGTATCTCGTATGTAACTAATTTAAATATAAAAGTGAGTAAACTACGCCTACACTGCAATCATCTTATGCTAAATAATCTCCAGAGGAAACACAATTCAATTATTTATACAGAAAAGCATTGATTTATGCTGATATGTCAATTAAAAGCCCTATCTGCATAGTAACAACCATTACTCTAATGCCTCTTAATCTTGCAAATTTACATCATCAATAAAAGGTGCAACGAATAAAGTAAGAGTGACTTTAGCATCCCTATAAACCAACAATCTTAGTGACCCAGTTCTAGGCAGAAATTCCCTCTGCACATTTCTTTTCAACTGTGTCCCGCACCATATGGCAGGCAGCCCAACTCCGTGGGAGTGGAGGTGGGAGTTTGGGACAGCCAAGAAAACGACAAGTCCCAGTCTGCCAGTGCATTTCTGATATAACTGCAGGGAGAGGAAATTCCTTCTCCGCATAAAAAGAGAGAGAGAAGAAGAAGAAAAAAAAATCCCCAGCTTTTTGACCCAGCTGCAAGCAAAAAAACCCTCTACTCTGCAAGTGTCTTGTACTACAAGAGTGACGCAAGAGGAGGATCTCAAAAGTCACAATCTCCCCGCAGCATCCTCTGCAGACCCACCTCCGTCGACCGGCAGGGCTGTTGCCTAGTTACCTGGCTCTGCAGAAGTGCAGTGAAGCATCATGGGCTAACGTGGGGACCACTTCACTACCCACACTGACTGTGTTACCATGAGGGAGGGAAGAAGTGTGTCAAGTTATTTTCTTCTCATAGGATATAGAAAAGAATGGCACGCAGGGAGTGCGATAGTGGACAAAGTCACACATATACACAAAGGACTGAGTCATATGGTTGATATACTGTATATTATAACACTGTTCCAAGATACATCATGATATGGAGAATGTATGCACAATCACATTGATGTACAGTGTGTTTCCTGTTTTTAAATTATAAAGAAATCTTCAAATGTGTGTAAAATAAAACCTTGAATAAATGATTTATTTAGATTTTGATCACAAGTTGTTTGGCATCATTCATACAGATCATAGATTTTATCAAACGAGCCCACAAAATTATCATTATATCATCACTATCTGTAAAATTGTTGTGCATATTTGAAGCACATCTCCAAAATGTTGGCAAAAATTAAATGTAAGACGAATTAATGAAAAAGTTACAATTACCTAAATAATTAAGCACCAGTAACTCTCATTACTTCCCACTTTTTATTGTTAATTGAGCTCTAAAATCATTATTTACTAATTAGCACTAATGTTGTTTGGAATCATTGCAAACTGCAGCTGTGTTAACAGTGTGAGGTATGAATAACCACTCTCCGCTCACACTATAAAACAGTATGATTTGAATGAATTTGTGAATTAGAGCCTCAGAATTTCCCTTTTTAAAGAGATTTTAGCTTCAGTGGTTTTAATTTTAACCCACAAGCAATTTACATTAGTGTTAGCATGTTGCCACTTGCTATTAGCCTACTAGTAGCTTAATTTTTTAGTACTGAAATCTTTCACACATAGTTCCCAGTAAATTACTGGGATAAACTTTCAAGCACTGGTAGTGATTTTCACTATTCACACATGCAGCTACATTTAGGAGCATTTCCATCTTGCATGTTTTCACACATGTCGTGGCAATGACGGTATAGATGGGGCAAGGGACAATCTAGCAGATGGCAACCATGTAACACTTATGTATGCTAACCACCATAAAACTCAACAGAAGAAGAAGATGAGGCAAGACCGGATGCATCTGTACGCAGTGAAGCCGTCTCTAATTATTTTCAGAAACATTGCAGGCATGGAGCTGTTTTCGTCTGGTGCAAATGTTCTTGTAATGTATTTAATATTCAACAGGTTTGTGGGACAAATCACCTGTGAAAACATTAGCAAGGCAACCGTAAACAAGTCCTGGATTCAAATACATCATCAGCAGAGACTTATGACTAGCTAGCTCGCCCCATGGAAGAGCATTTTTCACCAAACCAACGTAACCATTTACATGCTTGTCCCTGCAATGCTACTGCTTTCATTAACAACGAAACCCTGCAATGCTACTAGGTCTTGAGGTAGAAATTGGTAGTACAGATTTCCCTGAATATATTCCCTGCTCTCATTCACACATAACCCAGTGCAGGAAATGTTCCTGAACATTTCAGGGATAGACTGCATGTGTGAAAGGGGAAAGAAATTGACTGCCTGACACCCCTGGCTATAACAACAATATAGCTATAGCGTTCTGCATCATGCATCCTGATAGAAAGCAGTGTGTGGAAAAGAAAGGAAAACTCATATAAACAGGAGGAGTGAAAATTGCAGTTTCATCAGCTTGGGAGACAGAAAGTTAGCTGTTATTGTCTAACACGTAGTTAACTGAATGAAACAAAGTCATTCAGGGTCTCTGTGGGAATCCACGCAGACAACCAATACAAAACTCAACGCGGTGAGTGGAATAGCTATTAATAACCACCACTGCAAACGATACATGCAGCATTTTATTAGATCCAATAAGACACTTCTATAGGGAGACATTGCAATCCCACAACACTGTTATTGTATTCTGTTGTGATTATTAGGCCGCTTGTATTATCTTCCCTGCTGTCGAAGGCTCACTCCTGTTTAAACAGAACCTCTCGCCGTGATCATTTTCACAGGTAAATGCATCTCCCACCGTCTCTGTTGGCTTTATCAACATGAAATAGGTTTCGATTGCTCTGAACATGATTTCCAACATAACACATAGCCAGTCACTGTGACCAATGATTGATTTCACGGTTCTTTTCGAATAAAGCAGAGAAAATGTAACGCCTCATGCATTACCCAGCTTGATTAGCATTTGCATGAAAAGGTAGACTTAGCTGTTACAATAATATATCTTGTCTCCATTAGATACGTTCATCAAGGATATAAATGTGTATGAACACTAGTGCATTGCTGTTAATTGCCCCAAAATGTACAAATTACAAAATAATGACCCTACTCAATCACTAAATTTGAAAGTAATGAGTGCTATTAATATTTATTTTTAAGCAGAAGCAGGTGTAGAATGAGAAGCCAAATAACAACTTCCACTTGCGCTGTTATTCTTCTTCTAATTACTCTCAAATAAGTTTGTTTTTTAAGGAAAGTCTTGCAGTAGAGAGACACTAAGAGTGGAATATTTATACATACTGATTATTACTCCTACAGCATGTTGTATCAGTTTGACAACATGCTGTTATCTAAATAAATGTGCAAAATTTAGCTCTGGAAGATGTCCAGAAATTTTTAAAGAAAAAAAATGCATTGACTGTTCATTTACAAAGATCCTAGCAGGTCATAGCTAAACAACTAAAATGATCCATATGAGCACTTTCTGGCATCCTGTTAAAGAAAATTATTCACATGAGTGTTAATTGATCTGGGGTTTGGTTAAAATTAGGAAATTAAAACCACTTGGCAGAGTTTGAGGGGACATGGAGGACATGATTAGAAGAAACCACCATTGACTGGTTGTAGATGCAAACTGCAATCATTGGAAATCCACTAAAATCACAAAAAATCCAACATTTTATACATGTAACTCATATGTAACTCACAACTCTGCTACTTCCTGAACTCTCTTTCACCCTTTTTCGATATATGGGCCTGAGGGCGGACAGTCATTATTCACACGACCACAAAGAACACCTGCTAAGAAAATCTTTCTCCACCAAAAAAGTCCTCCAACTTACATGACAAAATACATTATTGATCCATGCACTCCAGAACAACCCATAACAGCGTTTTCTAATCTGGTGCCCCTTTCGGTGATTAGTGAGGACATCATTAGTCTCTGCTTTGTCTGTCAGAAACCATTACAAATCACTGTTAAGACATACTTATACTTTATGGTGTTACAACAAAGTGGTTAAGGTACGTTGAGGCACAAAAACCACTTGGTTAGGTTTAAGGGAACCTCTTATTCTTGGGTTAAAATACTTGTTTTGGTTAGTGAAACATTACAGATGGATTAAAAATGACTACTTCCTTAAGATTATGTGACCTTTATCATCATGCTTACAATAATAACCACGAGGTAAAGGTTAGGGGATGATCCACCAACCTGCTCTACCTCGTGAGCCATAACCACCCCTGAAGTGGTAGATGGTAATAGGTGAAACAGGCTTGAAACATCCGCACATGATTATGTTACTGAAAATGTTGTTGTATGTTCTTTTGAGTGTTTCAGATGAAAATAGCTCCTCTTAACCTTATGCAGGCTGAAAATACCATGTTTCAGTGAGTGGTTAAGAGAGCCTGACAGTATAAATTGATGTATAAATTGAATGCACATTATATAAAGTCTATATTCTGTATGGTTTTTCTATGCTGTGTTACATCCTGTGCACTTAGTGTTGCATTTTTAAATAATAATACAGTAATTAAATGACTTTGGGTGTATAAAAGGAGCTATAAAACAGCATTTTTCAAAGCATAGAGGCTCACATTTGTGCACAAAAGATATTGCCTCTTTTATCTGGGAGGATTGGTTGATGAGAAGAGAAAAGTTTGTCCCTTTAAGCCCTGAGATTTGACGAGGCTCATGACAGGTCTGTGTCCATCATCAAAGCTCATCAAGGTGGTATTTTTTCTTTGGTATCAATAAAGGTGCCCTTTGGCCGTTCCCTCTTTAGCTCACTGCAGCCTTCTATTATTGTTTTTTGTCCCTTTTGGTGGAGAGATGAAAAGAGTTTACCAAGCATGAAGACTGATGACCTATTTCATATACAATAATTCCACGAGAAGTACAGCTGTAATAAATGAGCCAGGCAGAGTTTTGTGCTTTCTATTACTCAATACTCCAGGCTGGGGGAAAAAAGGCTCTGTGGTTTAAAAGACAGCAAAAACTGTACAATCTGCCTTCAATGCTGCAACTTGAGAGACCCACTCTCCTGCTCTGATACCTCTCGCGCTAAAGGTGTATGCCGATGAGGCAGCAAAATGAATGATTTGATTTGAAAGTAAATCAGGACAGCTTAGGCTAGCTGAAAGGAACAATTGGGGATAATCTCCCTTTCACTGCGGCGCCAGAATATCCTTCATTTTCAAGGCCTCGCTTTCTCTTTGACTTTAAACGGATGTTACTGCGGCGCTAGAGCGGGCAACTCACCTTTGTTGTCATTTACTGAGCCCTCTATTCAACCATAAAATCCATGCCTCATTTGGTTATAATGGAGGAGTAAAGTCAGGAAATATATTTCTTTCTCTTTTTAACGAGGGAAATTGCATTGTTTTGTTGTCTTTTCCTTTTTTTTTCTTCTGCAGAATAACGACTAAGTGAAGTAGTCCAGGAAATCTGGTCGTTTCCCACACCGCCTGCTCTCCACATGTTGGACCAGAGCCAGGAACTGCAAACACATGCTACTGTACCCACTGACTTCTTTTTGCACCCAATCTCATAATCCTTCAGGCTACCTTCCTTTATTGTTATTTATTCATGATGTCACCAGCCTCTGCAGACTAATCATAACAGAACTGATTTTACATCGAGCTGAGAGGACTTCAAAGTTTTTGAAAGAGATTAGAATGTTGCATGGGTGGCGCTGTAAACTCAAGCATCCTCAAGTAACAAGCTGTGGGAGTAATTGTATACTTATGAGGTGCTATCGTCATCTTTCTGAGCCCTTAAAAAGGAAGAAGAGAGAATTTAGTCACAAAGCATAAAGCCAAAAGCCTCTTATTTCCCCCCCAACACCTGCACTGTAGCAGCAGCTTTGCCCGAAACTTTCTAATACTGTTTCATTTTCAAAGCCTGTCAGTTCAGCGGTGAATAAGAAGTAAATAACAACAGTGGATTTTCTTGAGAAGGTGATATAATGTCACTTTCTGCTCATAGTTGTCATTGTTTGACTTCTCTTCTGTGGGAATAAAGACCAGGAACAACTCAAACGAAGGAAAAAATGACTGAGTGCATTATTACTATGACATCTGGGCTATAGCTGTCGGATTGTAGGGATTAGGGTTTGTTGATCAGCCCACTACTTTAGTTCAGACTGCAATATCTCAATATCTATTGGATGGATTGCCATGAAATCCTGTACAAGCTTTCACGCCCCCCAGAGGATATATTCTACTGACTTTGGTTATCCTCTGACTTTTTCTTTGGTACCACCAGAAGGTTTAAGATTGAAGAGAGATATCTCAACGTCTCCTGAATGGATTCACACATACATTACAGACATTCATGGGCCTCAGAGGATCTATCCTACTGACTTTGGTGATCCCCGGACTTTTCCTATAGCACCAACAGGAGGTTAATTATTGTGGTATTAAATGAAATGGCTAAATGCGTGTCTAAACTTGTCTTCTCACATCATCATCCCCTTAACATTTTAGGGTGTCCAACATTTTGGTTTATAACTAAATAACTACAAAACTAATGATATTCCTATCAGCCTTAGCTGTACTTCATGTTAAGCAGATGTTAGTGTGCTAAAATACTAAAATAAGAGGGTGACCATGGTCGATTACCTGCTAAATTTGACATTGGCATTAGCATTTAGTGTGGCATCACAGAGTTACTAGCATGGCTGTAAACTCTCAGGCAGGCCAATCCAGCCCTTGTTTTTTGGGCTGAATCTCTCAACTTGTCATCTGACCAACTATGACCAGTTATGAGGTCTGTGTTTAACAATCTATTGTAGTGGCATATGTTACAAGCTATTAATCATAATAGTGATCAGGAGTCTGTCTGGTATTGGTGATTGATGTAGGCAGATGTGTTCTTATCAAACTACAAGAAAAGGTTTTAGGAACTGAAGATCAATAGCTACAGCTGCATTTATGGTATATAAGAGATATTTGTACATATGAAGTTAAATATATAAGCAATAAACCATGAATCACCAAATATATACTCTCCAAATGCTGAAAATAAGCAGCAGTTTCACATTGTAATGAACTAGTTTATACTTCTTGATTTGGTTTATGCTACATACCAGAAAAACACTACTAAAATTAGGCCTGTGATGACTCTCCTTGCTTCTTTTATAAGATGAAACAGAAAGCACGAGATACAGGGCGCTCTGAGCAGACTGTAGCTGGAAGGCTTGCGGATCCTGGTGAAACTAATGAACTGAGCTCGAATTCAAAGACAACTTTAAACCTATAGAAGATTTCAACTTGAGAATTTATTGAAAATATCTGAAAAATCCTCTGTAACGTTGGAAACAAGAACGCAGCATAAAGCTGTTGGCACCGACAACATCCACTGCCCACTGAGGGAATCACGACTGCCAATTACCAGCAAGATACAATCAAGCCTGATGCTCAAAAATAACATTGTAAAGCATGTTGTATTGTCATTTGTTTTTGTTTTTGTGGATTCAGTCAGTGTGGAAAACTACACAATCAGTTTTCTTTTGCAAAGCTCAAACCTCCATTTTCAAAAAGGTGCAGTGTGTAGAATATAGTGTCATCTAGCAGGACGGACTTGGTTATATATGGAATATGATATTAATAAGTATGTTTTAATTAGTCTTTAATCACCTGAAAATAAGAATTGTTGTGTTTTTGTTACTTAAGAATGAGCCCTTTATATCTACATGGGGAGCGGGTCATCTTCCACGGAGCCCGCCATGTTTCTAGAGTAGCCCAGAGCAGACAAACCAAACACTGGCTCTAGAGAGGGACTTTTGGGTTTTTCATGTTTTTTGCAAGTTTTTTGGCCAGAAAGGGGAGGAGGAGGGTGAGGGGAGGGGTATTCAGTTTTTTTCGCAATCTGCAACCTCACCACTAGATGCCACTAAATCCTACACTCTGCACCTTTAAGCCTTAAAACTGGAGTGCGGGACTTTAACGTATAAATGAACGCCCATTACATTCAAGCTGACTAAGGCTGTCTCAGCCAGGTAAATCTCTTGCGATTTTCATGTGTTGGCAGTGCACAACAGTTTACGTCAACCAGCAAAGTTTGGATTGCTAGTGTCGACCGGGTCGGACTGTCCTGAGTGTGCCCCAACCACGTCACATAACCAGGGCGAGTGCCAGTTCATGTAATAATCGTCAGGGGTCTGCAGCAGTGTGTGTGTCATTACTCTCTTTGCTAAAAGGGGGATACAAAAGTTCCACACTGCAGGTTTAGAGTCACACTGTACACTACTC
The DNA here is from genome assembly GCF_963691925.1 of Scomber scombrus. Classification (NCBI taxonomy): domain Eukaryota; kingdom Metazoa; phylum Chordata; class Actinopteri; order Scombriformes; family Scombridae; genus Scomber; species Scomber scombrus. Next base: position 14,269,897 of record NC_084991.1, read on the forward strand.
CTTACAAGGACTGTGCATCCTTTTATGCACACTTTGTTTTTCTTCAAGTGCACTGGGGGAGTCCAGCTTATGTAACGTCATCCAATTAGCGAGCTGGGTCAGTTCACGGACCAGCCATCCATACAGCAACTCTCCTCTCAGGGCGCGACCTTTCTCTTCTTTTTTTTGTTTTTTAGCTCTGAGTACCTCGGCGGCTGAACGCGTCTGGCACAAGCCAAACTTGCAGCCACAGCAGTGGACAGGGAGGCTGCCTTGCTGGCTGCTCTGGCATCTCACGCCTGACCTCACCCACTGGGTTAGCATAAGATATACATAGATGATCTGTAAATATACAGCGGGGGAGCCAAGGATGTGGCTTTTGGAGAGGAAAAGAGGGGGTGGCAGAGGGATAATTTTTGAAGTAACATAATGCATGTTTTTTTTGGTTTTTTTGGTAAATTCTATAGAAGACTTATAGATGAAGCAACTCTAGGATGTTGCATAGATTAAATTAATAAGCAACTACTGTGACATTGTGTAAAAAGGCCAAAATTCACTAGTTCTAGTTTTGCACTTGTAAATATGTGTTGCTTTTCTTTGTCTTATATTATATATACTGTACTCTCTTATATGGCTTGTATATATAAATATACAGTGCCGAAGCCAAGAATGTGGATTTTGGAGAGGGAAAGAGGGTGTGGTGGAGGGATGATAGTAAAAAAAAAAAAAATTGCAGCAAACAAAAAAATTTTTCAATATATTACTCTATCCTGTGTCATCACTTACACAGTATATGGATTTAAAGCTGAAATTGTTATTATTATTATTGCACTTATATTACAGCCACACTTACTATATTATTAAGTATGTGCTGCTTTTCTTTGGCTTTGTTTTAGTGAGAATTTACTTCTTTCCCATGTTTCATATCATTGTGAATGTATTGTCTCTGAACAAAAACAATTTGAAGAAGTTGCCTGGTGCATTTTTCATTACTTTCTGACATTTTATGAACCAAATGATTAAAACTGATAATTAAAATAACCATCTGTTTCAGTCCTACATGGGTTTAATAGAACGTTGGCTAAAAAACAAAACGGAAAGCAAAATATGTGAGAAAAAAGAAACTTTCCCCTCTTTTTTGGCGACATTTTTGACTCACTGTAACACGGGGCCCCATATGCTTTTTGAGTTGTTTTTCCTTATTGAGGTCAGAGAGCCTCGGCGAGAAACAAAAAGCTCCATTAAAGTTGCTTTAGGCTGCTTGTCCGATGAATTTACTGCCTGTGCCTCACCTCATTATTCACCAAAAACTCACAGTAAAGTGCTCAGAATGAAATCTCCAGACAGGTACATCCTTTAATGAGCACCGATTCTCTCATTCCTTGAACATAAAATGAATTTCTCTATTTTCTCAAATGTGACCTGTTAAGACCTTTTTTTGGTTCATTTGCATAAGGTGTTAAAGTATTTCACCACCACCTGCTGTGCAACATGGCCCCGCTGTTTCATATGTGACACTTTAACTTTCCTGAAGTTAAAGTACTTGCTGCTGTATCTATATTAGATACGTCTGCAGTGCTACTCCCCAATTCAGAGCTGGTTTAAAATGATGCTGTACACACATTGCTACTTGGCTGGAAACCCTAGGCAGGAAATGAAAACAAATGGCATGACACCATTAGCTTTCCTGGAGCATGGGGTATAAATATTTCACTTTGAAGGTTTTACATCTTTGCTCCAGAAGGATCTCATCCTGCATCTTACACTCCTGTCCTAAATCCACTGCTATTACCGATCTGCCCCTACATACCCCGAATGGGTGGAGGCTTTACATAACACACACTCTCTCTCTCTCTCTCTCTCTCTGCAAACAGACAGACACACACACACACACACACACACACACACACACACACACACACACACACACACACACACACACACACACACACACACTGAAGCCAGAGCCAGATAGCTGCTATGAAAGTACCACAGCAGGCCCAAATAGAACAAATGCCTCAAATAACCCTAGTCATTGTATTTGCTGTAAAAAAAAAAAAAAAAAAAAAAAAAGAAGAAAAAGGAAAAGGAAAAAGAAAAAGAAAAAAGGGGGTGGTCTGTGTTTTATGTAGCAGCCATTAATCACTCTGGAGGAAAAGAAGAAGCCCCTGGTTTTATGTACAGGCTATTCTCTACAGCATTTACAGTGACAAAGGTGTTTTCTATTCTAAGCCATCCACAAGGTTGAACCACAGCGTGTCTTGTAAATCTGTTCACATTAAACTTATCAAGTAGTCAAGGAAAGATATTATTTTTCCAGATAGAGATCTGTCCCTCCGGGCAGCAAATTATCTAACCGTGAATCTCGGCGCTGAAGATGAAAGAAATGCGGCAGGGTTTGGTGTGCCGTCAGAGATCTTTTCAAGTATCTCATTTCACCCCGATCAATTTTCTACAGAATGTGTTTTAATTTTCTAAATGCTGTGCTAATCCAATTTGTTGGCATGCTGGTTTATGGCAGCCTAAGCTCTAGTGAATGAAAGGCCCTCGAGGTTTGGTGCATGTTCATGTGCGTTCCTTGAGAATAATAATTAAAAAAAAGAAAACCTATTGTTTCTGCATTGTAGTTGTCACAAGGACATTTTCATAACTTTGTATTTATCTTGCAGCTACTATTAGGAGAAACTGCTCATTCATCTGGCTTTGCTTTCCACAACAACACGCACCTGAAAGCTGTTTTCGTTAATCCAAACAGTAAATTTCTGGCTTAATTTTGTGTTCTGTTGTTGTGCCCAACTTCCTGATATGATTGCTTGCAGCTTTGAAAGCCAAACAAAAGTATCACCTGGAGTAGAGTTATTCTGGGTGGGATGAAATTGTTTACTGTAGACTAGCGTTAAAACAATTAGTCAATAATTACAATTGGTCGAATGACATTTGATAATGAGTTCATCATCAGCAAGTCTCCAGTACCAGCTTCTCAAATATTCTGCATCTCAGTTTGTATACTGAATGTCATTGTCAGACAACACAAGCAATTTTAGGACCTCACCTTTGTAAACGACATGTTAATGGATATTAAATTATTTTTAATTGCAGCCCTAATTTAGATGGATTTTTTAAATTACAGCTATAAATTAAAACTCAATTTTGTTTTTGAACCAGGCAAACAGGAAGAGGGCCCAATTGCAGGGCATGTTGAATGAAAAGATGCTTTAATAAACCAAAATCCAAAAACAGGATTATAGTCCAGCAATTTGAGCACAGTCCAAACAAGCAAAATAAGCTCCAAAGGGGAAAAATAAGGCAGACAGGTCATAAACAGGCTCGACATCAAAAGCACAGGTGACAGATAGTAAGGCAGGTAAAAAGTAGCAGGAACAGATAACTGGATTGAAGTATGCAACAAAGCAACATAAAGGATCCTGGCAGCGAGTGGATGGCAGAATAAGCTTTGGGTTTGGTGAGGTAATGAGCAGCAGGTGAGGGTAACTAGGAAGGGGCAACAGGTGAGTAGATGGGTGAGGGAACCTGGCAGAGGAGAGTCCAGAGGCATCTGGTGGACTAGTAGAGAATGCCAAAATTAAAGGAAGAGAGAGTGTGTGGGGCTAAATGCAGGGACAAAGGCAGAATGGGCAGTGAGAAACGAAATATCGTGACAGTTCTTTGCTGTATCAGTGATTTCAGACCAACAGCGTTTTTGTGTCATTGTGCAAACAAGGACATTTTTCTAATGGAGGGTAGCTGCGCTCTCTGCACGCACTGCCCTGATTTTGAGTAGCAACTTCAACTAAATTGAACTTTGACCCTAAATACAGTACGCAGACCTCCTCAAAACACATCAAACGGGATTCTGGCATTGACGGGAAGCGGGAGCGATGACAGCTAAAAGTTTTACTGCAGAGAGAAACAACTTGTGCATATCTGAAATTCTGTGGATACAGTATGTAACTCTATACTCTGATCCTACTGGGATTTGAGTGAAAAATCTCAAGCAATGCAGGAAACATCAGAGAGGATGGAGTTACCAGAGTAAAAAGTAAAAAGTTTTAGGATTATATATGGCCCTATATTCCACATATTAAGTTGCAGAAACTGTTCTAAATTAAAATTAATAGAAAAGACGACCATAAGCATATTGTAATTTTACAATGGTTCCATCCACCAATGCCTAACCAGAAATGTCAATTAATCAGTTTGGTAAAAAGAAAAGAAGCAAGAAGTTTGTAAATGCATAAACATACAACACCTTAAAATAAAGTTGAGAAATACAGCAATTCATGAATTTTTCAATACAAATAGAGACCGTCAAGATTTAATTCTCACACAACCAGCCAGATTAATTAAGGTTAAAGTCAAAATCAATCCAGATTTGCATGTACTTGATTAAATTGCCCAGAGTAATTAAATATCTTCTTGCCACAGTTCGAGCAGGACTCTACAAGTAGGATCGTTACCACATTAATATTTTCCCCATATTATTGCAGAAAATCCCTCAGTATGAATACAACACAGTGAATATAACTATAAAGAGACTTTTGAAATATAATCATTGCCGCAGAAAACTTACAGAGCAATAACGACGACATCAGAAGTGCACTTCTGGCAGGAGCTGTTGAAACAGATGTTATTATATCTAAATTCAAGTAAAGGAAGTTGAACTTGAACAAATTCAGGTATTTCATGCTTCTTTTTTTCACTATATTTACGTATGATGTGGCCTGATTCTTTCAAATCTCAGGGACAGAACAATGAAGTTAGGTTGGTCAGTTTGGGCAACAGGACAATATTTCTGATTGGAGGGTCAAATAATAATCGTGTGTCACTCTTAGATTACTTAAGTTTGGCCGTAATAAGATATCCTGCTATGTGGATGTGTATAGATACATATATGTGGATGTGTGTACATGTTCTGGGGATATATATACACAGTTATATTATGTGTAAATGTTATGTATCTGTGTGTTTTTCATGCAAGGCACATACACACATGATGCAGGCTTTAAAAAACAATTTTCCCTTCTAGGACAATAGAAGGCAGTTTACATGTATCCATGTAAACTGCCAATATTTTTCTTTTTTTTTTTTTAATTTGGTAGTCTTTCTTTCTATTTGACTCTTTTCATGCCAACAAAATTCTAACAAGGCTAAATCCACTGCCAAGCAACCCTGTGAGGCTGTAATAATTGAGAAACAACATAATACTGTTAAATATTTACCACTAATGATGATGATGAGACACAAAATGTTTGGCCTGAGGGTTGTGCTCAAGGAAAGGCCATATGTTTACCTAAAATAAGACAAAATCATATGTCCTCTCTACTGTGGCAATAGCTTTTGTTTAAAAAAAAATCAGACTTGGCTCAGTTTTACTTTGAACTAAATATTAATGCAGTGTTAGTTAGCTTGCCTGCTAACGTTCATGAGCATACATTCTATTAGTATACAACAATATATAATATATAAAGTTCCCCCATGTAAATTTGTAGGTATATTGGTAATTAACATCTTAGCCTGTTAGCATGCATACAAAGGTGTTGCTTGTATGTGTAGCAAGACAACATTTAGCATGTAATTCACGCTAAGAACAGTAGCATGCCATGTTAGAAATAGTCTACAACTAATACTTAAAGAGGTGTTGAATCATGTAAAAATTGGTACAAAGTACAAAGTTTTAACCTGTGGGTGTTGCTAGTTGATGTTTAAGATTAATCCTCTAATGACTATCATTCTCTACACTAATTGTATTGTAAACCTATCAAACAGTTTATTCAGATAATTCAAGAAAGAAATGACACCACTAATCTGGCTAAAAAGTCGTTTTGAAAAAGTAGAAAATCCCCTGAAACAGCAGACAGTATACTGAAACCAATTTAAATTAAATTCTTTTAAGTGAACTGACAGCTCCTTTAGGCAGAGTGAGGAAGGTCTCACTGTAGGATTTACAAACCAACGTTCCTGAAACTGTTGAATATATAATACTTTTAAACCACATTGGGACTATCTCACTGCTGTGGTTTCGGGTTACACTTTGGGGGTTTATGCTGTATAGGTGCATATGTTTGTTAGGCTTCTGAAAGTGTGGAATATCTTTGTAGGTGTTGATCACCTCAGAGTGTTTTCATGTCAATTTTCCGAGTACCAACACTTGACATATGGAGGGAGGTAGTAATGTTATCAAAAGAGAAAGAGTTTAAGATGAGGTTGAAAAATGTTAAGACCAAATCAATACAGTTCAAAACAGGCTGTTGAGTTTATTCCCAAATACAAAAAATTTGTTTCCCAGCAGAGATTTTAATCATCTGCACAGCTCTGCACTACGCCTTTAACTAACCTTTTTAAAAAAGAATTGGCAGGACTCGAGCAAGAAGCAGCTGGAGCGGCGTGTTGCCACTCCTGCTGCTCCATAATGTAGTGTTCAGCTTGCCAAAAAAGTGTCTGATCAAAGACTGGATGTCTTCCTCAGAAAGTCTTTGTTATCTCCCACCTCTGACCTGAGTGCCTTCCTGTCCGGACAGATAAGAGAAGATCAAAAAGGCGACATGATATCACTGCACCGCTACAGCAAATCAAATTGTGTTTTACAAGTGCCGCCGTATGTAGACAGCATACTGACAACACCTTGTAGACATGCGGGAGACATTGTAATGTCAATGAATGCATAATGCACCCAGGTTAAATGTAGGTCAGAAGCTTGGAAATAGCTTCTCATAAGCCTCAAAGGATCTTCAAGGTTGCAACATAAAGAATACTATAGGAGGAGACTATATAAACCTATGTCACTCAGGTTATTTTATATAAGTGGAAGCAGTCCTGCATTCAACATTGTACTTGTGCCTATGGAGGTTATATTCCTTTGTTACAGAGCCAGACTCAGTGCAAAGCAAACTTATTTATTTGCCCTCAGAAGCTTCAATGTTTTTCACATTTCTTTTTTTTCTGCATTGATCGTGACATTGTTCCATCTGTTATCCAAACAGCTAGCTTGGAACGCTTCTTCCTTTTCTTTGCATTTGGCATATATTGCCACAACTAGTACCTATTGTATTACTAGTGTATGTAGAGCAAGAACTAGTTTGCATTACTCATGAGTGCGCTGCTGGTTTGAAAGATTTATTGTTTGTGTGACTTTTTTCAGGTTTTAATGATTTGTTTTTGTATTTGTAAATAGGAATGATCGGTGGGCCGCTGTGACTTGATTGGCAGGCTGTAGTTGGTCAGTTGGTCGCCAGTTGAATAGTCTGGAGTTAAAGTATCAAAAGTGAAAGTACTCAAGTGTTATATTAATCAGTATACTATATTATTGTACATATGATATGATTACTATTGAATCCTTGACTTTGAGCAGCATTTAAATATTTCAGCTGGTCATGATGGAACTCATTTTAACTAGTTTGTTTTTTTATGCTACAGACTGAGAAAAAGGGAGCACCAAAACATACTTGATGTTTTGCTGTTTGTTTGTTTGTTTTAAAAAAAAAAGCAGATCCTTGAAAATCTTTTTCTAGCTCATCATACTTCACACCAATTACACACAAGCAAAAAGTTCAAAATCAATCCCTTTAGGCCCAGATTAAGGTGTGGCAGCAGCTTTTTCCAGCCATATTAAGTCAATAAACTCTTCCAACCAATTGCTCAAGTTAAAACAGGTTGGCATACTTATCTTCCAATTCATAACAATTTTCCATTTAGCAGCATGACAATCAAATGTTTCCGAATCTAATTTTCCTTACAGATAACCCATTTATTTTATTTCCCAGTATACACAGAATATGACATTTAGACAACCTGGAGGATCTCTGTGAAGGCATTTGTTACCACTGACTGGAGGGAGTTCAGTGCCGGTCATTCCCACACAGACAATATATCAGGCTGCCTCTTTTACTGCAGCCATGCCAACATTTGTCTGAGTTCATTTTATTACATTTTACTTGAGTAATATACAGCCTATATAAACGTTTTATTTGAATGATTATATATCAGACATATTTTGACGTTATTGAAATAGCCCATATTCTTTGCCCGTTGGCTGCAGAGAGGGGCCTTTCTGTCAGAAAAGTTGTGTTGGTGAGTAACTCTGAGCTGTATGAGACTCACAAGTTTAGTAGACACCAGTCCTTTCCCAAAAGTTATCATTGCCGCTGACACGTTATGCTTTTTAGCTTTAATTATGGGGTATATTTGTTAAGCCAAGAAGTAGGCATCATTTAGGTTATACTGTTCTTTTAGTTTACTTTATGAAACTATTTTCATATTGCTGATTATATCTTGCAGACACTTAATGTTAGAGCTCTGCCACTTAATGGTTTGCCTCCTGGTGAAAGTAAAGGGTTGTGCCAAAGATGTGAAAAATGGAAGAGAGGTTCCAGTAATTTTGAGCCTTTTATGGACCAATTTTGCAACCCCATGTGATAGGAAATCTGTTGTTATGAGATAAATTATCTTGGTAAATGTGTAGCACAGAAAGACCACCCCATATGTCTTGACATTTAAAGTTTCTTTAGGCTTATTTTAGTTTCTTTATTGTACCACAAAAACGATGAGAACAAGCTTGAACCAGCTTAGTAAGGCTGACATGATGAATGACAATTTGGGGGGAATATTCATCTTCAGCACCTCAGACGCCCCCCCCCCCACTACAGATACATTGGCAAAGAAGATCATTTCAACTACTTAGCCGTGTGTACTGCTCTTCATTTAATCTATAACAATCCATCATATTTGGTAAGCTGATCATAGGTTTTTGTAATGAATAATGATGCAATACCATTTTCTGCTGATTCAATTTCACACAACTGAACCGCAATTTAATATCTCAGATTTGATATAATTTAATATTTTTACTTGTTCATGAATAAAAGTGATTTAGTTTTGACTGGCAATACTGACGTTAAAAGAATAAATATCACTGTTTATTTAATTTAAAGTGCTCAGAAAAAAAACCCAAACCAGAAAACAACATGTAATCATGGAAACAGGTAAAATGTTGACCTTTTAAGAATGTTTTGTCAATTGCTATTTCCGTGTTTTTTACAGCTATATCAATTTTGCACAAATTGTACATAGGATTTGATTTGGATGTGCAGTTTTATACAGCTATTGAGAGAGAGCTATATATTGCTGGTGTATAAGGCTTTGTCCCACCTTAAAGCACTTGACATGTATCAGGATGTATCATTATGAAATGACATTCAACTTAGTGACAACAGTTCAACTAAGTGCAAGTCCCGGAGCCGGAGAGAGCAGCAGGTGAGCCAACTGTCAATCAACGCCCACATGGCTGACATCAGAGCTACTATAAGTCTTCAAATCTTATTAACAGAGAAATAGTTTCCTAAATGAACACTAGCCAATTTATTAGAGGGCCTGAATTTGCAATTGAGACCATATTGCCTCAGTATTTCTAGACAGAAGTTGATGCTATTTGAGTGGGAGTCAGTTGGAGCCAGGGTTATTTTGGAGTCAGTCATGTCAGATTGGCTCACAGGAAACCTCAAACATCAGTTGCCGTTAGCTTAACCACTATTATACATCAGTGCACAAGGTATACATTAAACTAAAGGTAACCATAGAAACAGTAGATGAACTGTGATCTCCTTACCTTCACTTACATGTAACGTTATTAGTCTCCATCATGTGCATGGTGTAACAAAAACAGTGGTACGCCTGATTTGTTGCGACAGGACTCCATCTGTTTCTAAGTTTCCACCAACAATGACTTCACTTTTTCTCCTCTAATCAGCTCTGATTGTTTTTCCTTTACATTTTATGTTCATTGCCGACAAGCTAATCCTCAGTGACAGCTCCAGATCCTGTAGCATACTATACTTTTCTAAATATCCTCTTAAGTTACAAGTTAGAAGCCAGAGACCATAAACCATCCTTAGTGCCGGGAAATTAAGAACACAGCAGGATTTTAACTTGGAGCTTGATTAAAGTTTTTAAACTGCACTTGGGAATTTTTAAACTTTTCATCTCAAAATTGAGTGCGGCCCCCCAATGCCAAATCTAAATTAGTCTGCACAAATTATTTGGCAGGTAGTGATGCGTGTTATTACATTACAGGACAAGGACAATCTGGAATCATGTATTAATTCATTTGCTAATTAAAAGAAATATTTTGTTTTTGCTCATTAAAAGTCAATGGTTTTGCCTTCCTGTGACAATTGTGCTTAAAGAACTATCTTTTTGAGTCTATATTGATTTTAGGATCCCCCTCAATATTAGTGTCCTTTTAGTCTGAGCACTTCTGCTGCTTGATTCATAAAGCCCTCCGCATGCTGGGTTAGGGCTTTCACTTTTACAGTAAAAACACTGGGATGTCTTATATAATGCTGCGTGAGCTGCCAGGTGAATTAGAGGCAAGCACTTGACGGGGAAAATGTTTATAGACAGAGGAGCTACGCCGCCGACAGAAAACCCCCTTGTCGGCCCACAGAGAGTGAAAAACTGCCTGCTGCAACGAAGCGTCCTCATCAGCAGATCTGGAGTGTTGCCACGGTCAGGCTGGGTCACAACTCAGAGGGAGCTTACTTTAATCAGAAGCACGCTTCCTTCCCCACCTCCTCTCAAGTGCTCGGAGTGGATTGTTGTATGCATGAAAGGAAACACACAGTGAGCTCGGCGTCACTATAGCAGAAGCTCCGTGGGATTCATGCACCCTCAGAAAGAGCAGATTGATCTGATACCTACACCAATGACGATGTTTATTCAGCTGGAACGGTTGATATTGACTGTGTATTACTGAACAGAGGACAGAGAGTGAGACTGCTACACTTGAAGCACTGTGACTACTTTGTGGCAAAAACCCTAATTGTGAGAGGAGGATCAGCACAATACTCTAACCATTAACTAATATTGATTGTACTGTACATTTCTTTTATCAATGGCATCCTTTAAAGTTTACAGCTACTGTATATGTGCTGCATCTGATTTGATTTTCCCACACTAAATGCAAATCTGTGCATGCCCTTCTACAATTAAACAATCTATCACTTATAGACCTGCAATGATTAGTTCATTAATTAATAAGTCGATTGATAGAAAATGAATTGCTAACTATTTTGATAATCAATTAAGTCAGATTAAGTCAGTTTTTAAAGAAAAAAAAACAAACTTTTCTTTATCCAGCTTCATAAATATGAATATTTTCTAGTTTCTTTAGTCATCTGTGATAGTAAACTGAACATCTTTGGGTTGTGGACTGAAAACAAGAAGTCTTAGTTTGCATCTTAGACTTTGGGAAGTGGTAATCAGTATGTTTCACTATTTTCTGACATTTTTTTAGACCAAACAACTAATCGTTTAATCGAGAAAGTAGTCACAGCCCTAATCACCCTGATTAGGGACAAGGTAAACATTTTGTATGAGTGCAGTGACTGTAACTAATTTAATCGTAATTTCAGCTGCCAATATCAAAGGGACAAAACCTTTTAAGACTGCTTACTGATGTATTTATTGGCCTGGTATCCCACGAATTGCATCCATATTGAATGAGTTTGCACCTCGTAATTTACGTCAACGTTAGGCGCCAATGCAGGAAGTCATGTCCTTTATGTAACGAGGTGTGAAATATCTCAACACTTAATTGATGGATTGGCAGAAAATTTGGTGCAGACATTAATGGTTTCCAGATGATGAATCCTGATGACACCCTGACTTTCTCTAGCATTATCGTGAAGTTTACATTTTTAGTTTTGAGTGAAATATCTCAGCAACTATTAAATGGATTGCTATGAAATTTTGAAACAGTCATATTGCCCCCAGGATGAATTTGAACTTTAACTTTGGTGTTCCCAGCGGCACCATCAAGGCCAAAATGTCAATTTGTCCAATACTTTGGTTTATGACCAGATATCTAAAGTACAAAACTCATTATATTGACATCAGCTTCAGGCGTTCATTGAGTTTAGTGTTAATAAATGCTAGCAGGCTAACACATTAAACTAAACTGGTGAACATGGTACATCTGCTAAATATCAGTATGTTAATCATGTTTTTGCAGGTAAGCATAGTATGATGGCAGATCTGGCAGTAGCAATTTATTGTAAACGATGATACTTATTTCTTTTTCCCTTCACTCTTTGATCTCTATTGTTTTTCTTCATGGCTCCCTCGTTTTTGGGGCTTATCAGAACATCTGGAGCCCAAATGATAACAGTTCAGTGCAGTTCATGGGCTTGAAAAGAGAGATACAAATATCCAAACTTGCAAAGACCTCATTAGAACAGAAAGTCACACTATGGGGACAAAATATGCATTAAGCAATAAAACCTGTACCTGGAATTGCACTTCCAGAGAGTGAAATATTACATGGTTTCCAATTTACACGGTTCATCAGATAAATTTCATCGAAGCTAATGTCACCTAACTTAATATCCTGAATTGTGATTTCAGAAAACAAATGAAGGCATCTGATATTAGCTAATGAAATGTCAGGGCCAAAATTAAGCCCATGCAGGTGGTTATTAACCATGAATTATTAACAGTCGGGGTGACAGGTGCAGAATAACAAAGTGTGATAACAAACCCATAGGAGTGACAGTGGTATGTGTGGAGCGCTTGTGGGAAGAAAATGAGACCGGCCCGTACCTCGGTGCCTTGCAGTGACATCCTGCTGATTTTTTATTTTTCAGCAGAGAGCGATTTAACACATCGAGTCTTGTTCAGGAAAGCCCACTGATTAAAATTGACTCTGTGTATTACCCGGTGGCCTCATGCTGATATCCAGACACCTATGGCAACACATTTGTAGTCACAATCTGCTGATCACCAAACTCAGATTGAGTTAAAGTTAAATCAATCAATGTTAAAATGAGCAGTCATTTAGTCAGGTGACAAAGCAGGAAATGTAAGATGCAAAAGAAGCAAAGTTGCAGAACATGAGCCATTTCCAGTTTCTCAAATGTGAAGGTTTGCTATTTTTCTTTTGTTTACACCATTTAAAAAAAGTATCTTTGAGTTTTAGACTGCTGGTTGGACCATAAAAGCAATTTAAAGAATAAATCTCGGGGTCTAGGAACTTTAAATGGGCATTTTTCACTTTTGTCTGACATTTAACTGACCAGAAAGCATCACAGCAAATAATCCAAACTGCTCGAGACATCAGTGCCTGACATTGACAACATCTTCAACTCACACTGACTGATCTGACTCACCCCAGTAATCATCTCTTTAATCTCCCACACTGCAGCAGGAAATACAGGAACATCTTACTCACACATCCTGAGTGAAAAGCAGCATCTACACCAAGGCTGTCGCTTAAATGAACAATGCCCAGAAACTGTTACTCTCAAGCGCCAATCCTCTAGCACATCCTGTATGCAATCATGGATAACAAGGACAACAACACCATTTCAAGCATAAAACAGTGTGTCTGAATCTAGGCACAAAGGGCACCGTATAAATACAATTTTAGCATCTAACTTTATGCTCCAATGACATATAGTCAGCAGCTTATCAATATTTTCTAAAACTCTGGGTTCCCCTAACATGACTACTCAAATTTATTTTCATTTGCTGATTTGCAACAGCATGACTTCACGCTCTGCAGTGCTTGGTTTAATTTACTCATCGGTTAAATTTCTGTGAATGAAAATTTGCCCACGAATAAAGCAGAACAGTCAGCCTCACATAGCAATTTGGGGTGGGCGTCACTTATGTTGACGATCAAATCTCACGAACACACATCACCTCTTGAACGGGCGGCATTTATCAGGTTGAAACGTGTGATTAAAAACAGGGTTGTGGAGTTAAAAGAGGTCGGTGGTCACGACTTGTAACACTTAGATGAGTAAAGCTCACATAAAAATGTTTTAAAATTGTTCTCGTATGGGACCCACTGATGATAAAACTCAGCTCAGTTATGTTTACGCCATCGAGCAGCTGATGTAATTATGACCCAGGAACGTGACGCTCTTCAGATGTCAGCATAAAGTGACTTCATATCAGGAGGAGGTGTTCTTCCCTGCAAAAGAGTCACAGCTTGGGTGTGTCTTTCCCGGCAAGAATCACCAGTTTTTTACACAATCGTTGGCCAAGGCTAGGGTGTCCTGATCTTTCCTGAACCTTAACCAAGTGGCATTGGTGCCTAAACCTAACCAGACTTTAACCATGCGTTGTCACAGTCTGGAAAAAACATTATTATAATATTTTTTAAAAATGGTCCTGCAGATCGTTCTGATCCCTGTCTGTCCTCTAGAGGGCACTTAAAACACTATTTTGGAAGTCCTTAGATATACACCTCTTCTGACTTGAATATTCAATCTAAATGCTTAATCAATTAATAAAAAAAACTGACTTGTGCAGCACTAAAACACATACAATTAATTTCCTAACTAGCATTTGTCATTCGCTTGTAGCTATCTATGGATTGCACACACAGATACCACAGACAGACTGACAAGGATATTAAACAGACTATTGAATTCTGCTAAAACACTGCTAATTACCAAGCTCTGCTTCCAACAGCGTGCTTTTGTATAATAATCCGATTAAGAGGGCTTTTCTCATTCCGCTATGCAGTAAATGCACACACACACACTGACCAGATGCAAAGAGAACTCCAAATTCAGCCATAAAAAAAAAAATCACTTATGTGGGCTTTAATTGTTTTTGACATTTCAGGGTTTGGATTAAAGTTTCTTCTGACCTACAGCGAGAAAAAAAAAGGACTGTAGCCAAACAAAGAGAATAATGCAGAGAGTACAGTTTGTACAGACGGATTATCATCACTCCTGCATTTATATGGAGTAAATAAAGAAAAGCAGAGTAATGTAAAGTCAATGTTTGCTATTATTCTAGACTCGTACTCTATTATTCAAATGCATGGAAGCAGGAGTTTGAGGTTTCTGTCTGTAGACGGCTGATGTTTGGCTTTTATAAGAACTGTACAGTACAGTACATTAATAGATCTAAAAGCTCTAAAGTGTGTTTTTTTGTTAAGCAACAAAAGGAGAAAAAAATATCCATTTCCTCTTCTTCCCGGGAGACACAGTGACCGTCTCTCCCTCCCCTCTTCCTCAGCGGTGCTTCAGTAGTCAGCCTCATCCCTCCACACAGCAGCAGCAGGATTAGACAGCAGTGTTGCCATGCAAGGCTGGAGCCAGAGTTGCCCCTGCTAATGGCTGCTGTGAGATGGAGGGAGGTAGACAGGGTAGAGACAGCTCATAAAGACGCAGGCTGATGTAAGGCATGCAGGCGGGAGGGGAGGGGAAGTGAGGGAGGCCGGGGGCCCCGCCAAAGCACAGGGATACCCCCATAAACCTGGACCATAACTCTGGCTGACGGGAGCCTCTGATGCCAGGGCGGGTCAGGACTATAAAGATCATACTTTCCCTTTCTGCCACTAGTTCATGAGACACAGCAACTACTCTATTTGATGATCATATGCTGAGTATCACCACTCTGCAACAAAAACAACAAAACTGCATCTAATATGTTGCTCGTGTCAATAATAGAGTCCTAAACATATTTTCTTAAAAATGTGAAAAAATGTAATCTTATATGAATCATTTTGTCTTTCTAGAAATCAATGTCTCCATCTTTAAATGGGATTGTACATTATTTGGCACCTTAAATCTCTACAATCTAGAAACAAGAAACTCAATTTTGTATAATAATTGACTCCACTGCAAATATTTTCACTTTGCAATAGGAAAGAAACTAATTACAGACTAAAATAACAAAACATTGTTGATTAAATGAAGCACTTTAACCTAAGTAGTATGATTTTGTTAAAACATTCATTTTAACCCATTTAAGGACTCAATTACAGACAAAAATCACTTAATAAAAGATATTTTTTAAAGACTATATCCACATGCTTTAAGTATTGTGTAGTTTCTTCTCAAAGTGTCATGACATAAAATGGAAAAAAACAAAACATTATAGGACACTAAAACTCTCAACTGAAAATGAATTAGACATAATCTCATATAGATCTATGGCTCTAATGCAGGAGAACTGTACATACTACACACAGACTTCCTGTATGAGCCAGATTCAGCTTTTCCAAACTTTCTTAGTAATAAGAGAATGAAAGCAGGGAGCCACTCTTGTTTTATCCCTCCTCTTTATTTTGTGCTTTAATTGCACCACTGATCAAAAACTGTAACATTTTTGTCAGTTCGGAACAGTTTGACGCAAATTACAGCCTATGCCAGGGTTCATGATAAAAACGACAGTGTTAATGGAGTAATTGAATTAGACTACAGCTCATTTAAGTGTGGTATTCATCAGCTGTATGGTAAACTATACCTCTGAAAACTTCTTGGTAGAACTTAAATATCTATTATTTCTTTTTTTAGAAATATCCAACAAAGGTAGATAATAACCGGGAACCAGCTCTGTAAATGATGAGTATTTAAACACGCAGAACTGAAGTGTTTCTGTGTCAGTATGCATGATTTAAAGATAATATTTTTTTAAAAGGAGAGCTGTGCTGGTACAGTGAGATCAATGCATGTTTGCCTGCAGGTAGTGTCCACTCTAGCTGTATGGGTTGAATGATTTTTGCCATCACAACCCTCACAAGATCAATAATCACTCGTCCTGCCTCACTCATCACTGCAGCAGCTGTTGAGATTGTTTTTCACTCTTGATTATCAGGCGAGCTGCACTGACTGCTGCTGGGTCGACGTTTAGGTTAATTGCACACTGGAAGGCAAGGTGGGATATAGTTAATAATTAAGTTTATATTTAACATATGTACAAAACAATCATTTCACTCTGTGCAATGTTTAGTAGCAGTGTTGCAAATATTGTGGAAATATCGTGAGAAGTCATCATAATTCAATCAAATCCAGACTGTAGTGTAGTTGCCATGTGTAGATACTATATGAATAACTATTGAATGATAGGCAGTTATGTTTTTTGTCTCTTTAAAATCAATATGAACATTTAAGAAGGTTTATTTGTAGAGGATGCAGCTGCATGTTGGCATGACACAGCTCATGAGCTGAAAACATGGCGATGCTCCATATGTGGTTTGAGGCTAACCAATGCTCAACCCCATGAATGTCAGAAATAGTTTGTAACTGGTGAAGTCGAAGCCAAAGCGTGTTTCATTTGTAAATAAACTAGATACTGATGTCGATGCCTTCAGGGCTCAACATGACACAAAACATCTTAATTTATTCAACTGCAGGACGCTATCTGAGCTTCATCTAAACTAGAATTGGGAAAACATCAGAAAATAATGAAAAATCCCCATCACAAGTTTCCAGAACCCCAAGGTGATGTCTTCAAATTATGCAGTTTTATCCAACAAACAGACAAAAACCCAAAGATATTTGATTTACCATCATAAGAGAAAAACAGAGAAATTCAGAAAATTCTCACATTTGAGAAGCTGGAAACAGCAAAGTTTAGACTTTTTGCTTGATGAATGCAATCATCAATTTTCTTTTAATCAACTAATCAACTGTGCGGTCGCTACAAATGTCATGCATGGTCTAATGAACATTAAATTGTCTTTTTGTCAGCAATTTGGAAATATAATAAAGCAGTTTTTGTGGCATTTGTTCATATAAAAGAGAACAAGAAATGACTTGCAACAAAGGTCTCCAGCTGGAATTGAACCAGGGACTTTAATCAATCAAAATATGTGAGCTGCATCTTAACCATTAGGTCCCTGCGACACTACAGTAATCTAGTATTTCATTTCCATAAAGCAGGATCAAGCCTGTATGTAAACCAGGCTTTCTCTTAAAGATCTGATGTCTCAAGCAAACCCAACCCTGACGACATCATCAGGGTTTTTTTCTCACCAAACAACTTCTTAATAAAGTATAACAGGTTAAAAAGAAACTGTCAGAAAATCAAGGTCAGGGTCACTTTTTGTTTCAATTCCTTTACAGACTGTGTCTATCCTCTGCAGTGCTGTGCTTGAATGTTTAGTGTGAACACATGGTAAGAAACAGGCTGTTCTGTATTATGTTGAATCCAACCAAGAGGATCACCCACTTATGCATAACCTATACTTGGCGGTACATAAAGTGAGCGAACAGGGCAAGGTCTAATACAAGTATATAACTAAGGTTAAATAATAAACAGCTGAGAGAGGCGGGTAGAAGCATACAGTAGGACTCTATGATTGCCTTTTTAAAAAGGCCATTGTTCACTGTCATTGCCAAAATGGCACTGTCCTTTCCCTCTCCTTTTCAGATCAATATGAGAGCTTAACAGAGCATATTTCAAAATCCAGCGAAATGAAAATCTTCGGAGCGAATTCAAATCTCTTTGAAAAGCCCCAATTTTCCTGGATATCCCTCTAGGGAGCTGTTGCTGTTCCCTCTCTAAATCCTCAAGTCAAGCTACAATGACTCCCTGATCACTGCAATGTGAGACCTTGTGAGTCACAGCTGATTCAATTGATCCCCTTCAGGAGAGTCAATCCTGACTCGGTGAAGCCAACAGGGGCGGCGATTCCTGATTAATACCTCAGCTGGACTCGCTGCAGCTGTCTAATCTATTGCTTCAGAAATACAGAACGATGCCTCGCCCCTCTAGAGGAAGAAAGATAGATATCAGTGATGCCCTCTCACACCTCACAGAGAGGGAGTAAAGGAAACAAGCTTTTATTTCTTCTTGCCCTTTTTTTCTTTAATTTCCCTCTTGTTGTGAGTATTTGTCTCTCTGCGTGTGCGTGTGCATGTCTGTGTCAGATGATCTGTTGTGAAGTGAAAGCGAGGGGGAGACTGCGACAAATTCTAATTCAGCCCCTGCAGCAGCGCTTCACTCCGATCGATCTTTTATCCCTCAGCTGCCTTATCTGTTGGATCACTTGTCTGAAGAGTAAAAAAAAAAAAAGCTGCCTTAGCAACAGAGGATAATTAAGAGATTGGACAAGCCGGGAGATAAAAGAGAAGGTTTATGTCATCGCAAGAGGAGGGAGAGATCTTGTTAGGGCGTAAGAAAAAGTGTTGATATACCTCCCGGAGGATAATATATTCAGTGCACCTATAGATGTAATTCGACAGGATGCATTTGTCTGTCAGTGTGGAGAAACAGAAGAATAAATGTACCATATGGCACATTAGATTTGTTTATCCATCTGTTGCTGTAAGCATTTGTCAATTACTTCTTTTTGCAAGAAGTTTCGATTCATATTTGGCCTTAAAAATGTGTCATTTTTGGCATCATAAAGGAAATTAATTACATTGTGTGTTTCTTTTTTTCCCCTCACACTTACTGACTTTTTTTTTTAGAAACATAACCACCAAAGCTGTAAATATGAGA
This sequence comes from Scomber scombrus, assembly GCF_963691925.1. NCBI lineage: Eukaryota > Metazoa > Chordata > Actinopteri > Scombriformes > Scombridae > Scomber > Scomber scombrus. The sequence continues at coordinate 14,289,115 of NC_084991.1, forward strand.
CTCAAGTCAGAATTACAGTACATAAAAAAAGGACTTCAGATGGCAAACTTTGACACATAAATTTAACTGCAAATTGTATGACAGTCTTTACCTTTGAAGGAATGCAGATAAACCACAAAGTCCAAAACAGAGAAAGTGTTACCCTATTTTAGCTGTGTGTATCATCCAATTGTATATGTCCCTGCGGTTTCACCCTCCATATTTGTTCTGCAACAATTCAAACTTACAACAACGAACATTATCCACAACACAATCTGCAAGTATTCAATTTGTCTGTGTGTGTTTTTTTAAGGACCCACAAAGATATGTTACTAGTCCACGTTTTGGTCCAACTGGCTGCTGATGGAAACATATGTATATAAAAAGCCCAAATCATCTTTAAATTGTATCCTGATATGAGAAATGGAAAGTTATTCTATTATAACTGAAACAATTTAGTTTATAGAGCAAACTGATAAAAGTTCATAACTTCCACCGAGCAGTTCATGATGTACTGTTACACCTCTGCTGTGCAGGATCTCAATGTGCCCTCTTGACTTGAATGCTGAAATTTGGGAAAAGATGAAGACCTCTCCTTCTGTTCACTCCCAAAAATCGAGTTAAATCTCAGTTCGGTGTGAGAAATGGAAGTGGACGTGATAAAAAAAAAAGAAAAAAATTGCAGAGGACACAACCTCTATGTCCTTACTGGTATATCCCCAAGACACATCACTGCACTACTATCGAGAAAATGACACTTCAATTAGGAAAACACTAGAGACATGTCAGGAGGCTTTACATCTAAAAGGAAGCGAGAGACTTCAACCCACTGGAAGATTTCTTCTGTCTAAGAAAATTCAGATTTCAAGTCATAATTGAAGGTTAAGATGGAGTTTTTGGTTTAGGTATCATCCTGTTTCCTCAACACATGCGCTTATGCAATAACACACACACACATACATACATACACACACACACACACACCTCTTAATCTCTTCCCTGACAGTTATGAGAGGGAGGCAGAGTCCCGGCGAGACATGTAGACGGTAGATTTTCCAACCGTGACCTCTCAGCTTTGCCCGCCTCACCCCACTGATGTGAGGAAGGCTGACAGCCCGGCCCAGTGCAGGGCCACAGCGAGGCCACAGGGGCATTCTGGGAAGAGACCGGCTTCTTCCTGAGTGCTTCAAATCTTCCAACAAGCTGGGTATACGAGAAGAGAAACCAAAACTCTGAACATCTAGGTCATAAATTCACTGAAATGTGGATCTAATTCACTCACAACTGCAACGTAAATACATACTGCACCCTGTAAGGAGTAAACATAAAAAATAAACGTATATCTGCGTTGTGTAGTTGCTGTCAAGCTTTACCGATAAGCAGATTTACAACTTTGTTATAGTGTTATAAGTTATAGTGTATAATTAGTCCTTAATTGTTTTCAGACAACGGTGGAGGAAATTAGATTCTCATTTCTAGCCAGCAACCGTTGTTTTCACTGTCTATAACGAGAACTGTCTGCACTGTCACTAGAGAGCTAATTAAGCTAACATTACCGCCATAAATTGGTTGAAAACGCTGTCTCTAGCTAAGTTTTTAATGTTTCAAGTAGACTTGCTTTAAAAGAAAAGTGTTGTGATAAGGTTTACTATGCACTTTATTAAAACTGAGGCTAAAGATGTATGTCTCACGCAAAAAGTTAGCATCCTTACCTGTTATTGATCTTTTTAAAAAGGTAATTGTATTCCTGGAAAGATGCAACATACAACTCTTATTCCATTCAAATATAATTGTTTGACTTGTACCTTCTTAATCATACTTGAAAACTGTGGTTTTATGTTTAACATTACAAGAGATATGGTTTTTAAGATGAGGACTAACTAGGAAGATGTGTTTGGCTAACGTAACGCTATCTTCTGTAACATTGGCTGGTGTTACTAGAGTTTAAACTTCCCCAAATCTAATAAAGACCAGGACAGAGCTGCTAATATAAGCCTATAACTCTGATAACATCTCCAAGTGGCTTCTTCATGGTGAGTAAATATGTATAAACTATGTTACTATTGTAGTTAGTAACAATACTACAACTAGTGGACAAATGCAATGTTAAATCCCTTCTGTTATCCTATTTTTGGTTTTGGAAAGGAGTAAGAGAGGACAACAACCTCCAAACTCTTTATATACAGAGTTTTTGTTTGACTACATCCCATCAACGTGAGAATAATACAAAATTTGATGGCCCCCTGTGTCCAATTACAGTTGCTAAGTTATAATTGGGAATTTGTGGGCTTTTGAATTAAATGCTCCAGGAAAAAACATAATAAATACCTTGTCTAAAAAGGTCAGAAATATCTAGAAATAAACAAATAAATTCTAGAAAATGCTCTTTATATTTATATATTTATTTTCACAAACTTTTTATCCACTTCCTGCATCTTTGAGTGCCTCCGTGACTTTGATCACTGACCCTCAAAAGGCAGCTATCCAACAATATCCAGCTGATTAAGTCTGCTTGCTCTACAGCCAAAAAGCCTGTGTAACCCTGGCATGGGGGATCTCTCCGTGAACCCCCGGTGGCCAGCGTACCCTTGTCCTTCACCAAAAAACATGACAGGAAACACACACAACGAAGGCAACCGCAGCTTGTGCACATTCATGGTAGCGGTTCTGAATTATTCACTGGGCAAGTTTCAGAGATGCTTCTGAAATGCTCTGCAGAATTTTGGCTCCCACTGTATCACCCGCACTGACATGTTACGTAACTTTGTTTACAAGTGCAAAGTGTTATGGTCTGTGGAGCTGCACTGCAAGAAAAACATAGGTTACTCTTGAGATGAAATTAAGGTCAACAGGTGGGGGAAAACAAGATAATTAAATACAGTTCTGCAGCAATTAGTGATTAAAACAGCACACTGGCTGTCCGTGAGGATTTTTTTTGTGTGTGGATGCCTGTCATAAAAAAGTACATAAATAATCAATAAAGAGCACAGAACATTCAGCTGAATAAAGAAGTTCTTTGCCTTTCATTTTCATTGTATCTGTAATAGCAGTGGATCCTGTGTGTGTGCTCTGGCATTCATTTATTCAAGAGGCTCTTTAAGGCAAAAGCAACAGCAGCCAACATCCATCGAGTTAAATCATATTGAGGCTAAATAGAATTGAGAGGCTGGTTGAATCTTTTGACTAGAACTCTGCCTCAAACTGACCGACCTGAGTCAGACACACTCCATTAGCTAATTATATCCCTTTAAATGACAAATGCAGAAGTCAGAGGGCAGCCGCCACATGAATACTAACAGGATTTAACCATGAGGTTATAAGCAGATACTCTAACAACCTATGGCAAGGAGGGGAGGACGGGAGAAATAGAGAGGGAAGAGACTAAAAGATCCCTGCAGCACCAATGAAATCAAGATCTAGCTGTGCCTTTTGAATGCGATTAGCCTGGAAGAATTCAGAAAAAATAAAAATAGTGAACAATGGTGGGAAGTGGGAGTGAGCTGAGCTGAGCAAAACTCTATCCTCTAACGTTGTCTCACATCAGGGGGAAATGTAAACTCTTTTTGCGTTCCTCTGGGGATTGAATGATAAATCATGTCGACTGTAATATTCTGTGCAGCAGCTGCACCATTTCAACCATTACTCCAGCTGGCTGAGGTCACCGGTTGAAATACCATCACACCTGGGATACAGGTGTTAACAGCAACACCTCATGCACCGTGCAAGCCAAAGCTACACATCTTTTTAATTTTCTTTGTGTCTCACAGACTACCAGAAGGTATTTCTGTTGTAAAGAAATCGCACTAGACATTTATTTCACACATGTAATGATTTCTTATGGTTTCATCAGGCATCAATATGAACTGAAAATGTAATCTTTAGGCCTTTTCGGTCTATTGTAACGAAAACTAAGGCTGGTGGGTGGAAACGAATGAACGGTGTGGAATTGTTGGTTTATTTATGGTGGCACAAGCTATAGTTTCATTACAGCAAGCAGAACTATGATATATCACCCTTCTACAGCTACTGTGCTGTATATGTCAATGTACAAAGAGCAGGTTTTCTCTACTTCTCCTGCTGTGTACTGATTAACTTGAGAGAGATTGCATGAAGTGACTAATTTAGCGAAGTGTTGTGTATCATTTTACTCTAATTCATTACTATTTAATTCTTTCTCAAAACAAGTAGGTGGATGTTCTGAACTCTACTGATTTAGTCATTTACTAGAAGTTTTATTCATTCACCAGTAGTTGTTTTTTTGTTAAAGCTGCAAGAATTCGACCTGTCAGCATGAGGCGGATGGTGTTTATTAACCCCGTCCTCCTGATACTCAGCACTTTAAGTTACCTCTCCAGCATTTGTCACACATCCTGATAAGCTGTCTAGCTTTAAATGGCAAGTAGCCTGCAGCTGAGCTATCCGGCATCTATTATGTCCCAGTGAAGTCAGCCAACTTGTGATTGTAAAATAATACATAAACCAGTGTTCTTGAATGAGTATAATCTGCTGTAGGTTTGCTTTACCCCTCTTTTACTCTTTGCATGAATTTTTTGTTTTATTCTGTGACTCCTCTGCTCTGATTACTCTGTCACAGACACTCTGTAGACCCTTTTTTATTACCACAGCTGCAGTAGCTGTTGGCAACACCTTAAACATCCAACTGACAACCCAACTAAAAAAAGCCAAGTTTCAAGCAAGCCAAACTGTCACAGCTAGAAACCGTCTCATGTATAATCCCCTTTCTATTTTGCCACAAGCCCAAAAGTTTCTCTTTCCATTAACAACTACAAAGCTGAAATTTTGACCACTAACTAAAGACGAACACGACAACAAACGTTTTACAAGATAGGGCAATCCATTTCTGTGAATCTACAGCTTCCTCTGTCCATCTGTGTGAGGAGCTGACGTTGGCACAGTGGTAATCACTATGATAGAGAGCTTCTTGCTATGATAAATGCTGCATTCATCATGCTTATTTCATCCTGCTGCAGGGCAGGATGCCTGACAGATAAAGAACCCAAAATTTACTTTCCAATGACCAATCTGCTGGTGGTAGGTAATCTGAGAAATTTACCATCCAAACATAGTTTTTACTGGCCATTAAACTGCATCATGCATCTTTAAAAAAAAACCTTTTTATCCATAAAAACCTTTATGTTGTGGAATGAAAATACTGCTGCAGCTATCAGGCTTCACACTTTTGAATTTCAATGTAATGATTTCATCACATCCGCATCACAATGACAGAGACGGTCATTTTGTTGTTCCTACACAATCTCAGCCGGTCTGAGCACAGGAAACGGCGATTTCAGCCTGGCAGTCATTCCGGGAGTACATTACCACCCAACTAGCTGGTGACCCCATTTTATTTTTTCGCCAATGCCGATTTGCCTGCAGTCGGCACTAAGTGGGCAAGAATTTTGGATGGTGGCCAGAGAACACAGTGAGGCTGCAGGATCAAAGCTTTAAATCCCTCCTGGAGGACACATTAAAGCAAATATAGGAAACAGTGTAACAGCAGCATCCATAACAGCTATAGGGAATCGTAACTGGCAAGTTTTTGGAAATGCAACTGAAAGAGCTGGAGAACGGATGTTTGAAACAGATGCTCCAACATCATAATCAACATCCTGTGCTGCAAGTGCTCCAATTTGTTTGATACGAGGGAATAGATGAGCGGGTAAAGATTTATTTGGCATGTCCCTATCATAGCCCTATAATAAAGTTTCCTATAATTTGGTACTAATTATAAGACAGAAAAGACACATTTAGTTCAGTGTTGAGTTTGTTAGCAGTTTCCAACGGACTTTGCTTCAAAGATTTAAATCCAAAGTTGATATTCATTCATAATTATTCATTATTGGAAACTTTATTCTCTATATAATGTATACTGAAGTCAATCTTTGTCTGTTTCAGCTCATTTCTTTTCTTGACCTGCTGCAAATGACCAAAATGTGTCCTTCATGCCACATTCACATTCTGACAACGTAGAGAGGTTGTATGATAACTGAGCTAGTTGTACGAAAAAAATGACATTATATCCATCAAACCTGGGTTTAATAACATTGAACGATGGCCTTTGGGTGACTAAGGTGCCCTGTTTGTTTGGTTTTCAGGCATTTCCATATTATTAAGTGCCAAGTATGATATATCAGAGCTTTCAGAAAAATCCCAGTTTCCCAGTCGTAATTACAACTTGGAGGTTGACCTGAATAACCATAATGCTTATTTATTGTTGCGAAGCCTACATCTACTTCCATTCTTATACAGCACATATGCACATTACAATGATAGAAGCAGGCTTTTAGGATGACTAAGACTAAGACATGTGCTGGGCATACGCTATCTCAGGTCACTGCAGTTATGTATGAAATGTTCCTGGACCTTGGCTGTAACTCTGGTTTAGATTAAAACTACAGTGAGCTAGTTAGCTGCATATTGGTTCTTACAGCTCGTGTTTGAGCAGATAAACACACTGTTTAATCTATTCATTACACTGTTGCTCTTGTATTATTGATTTTGGAAACACTAAAAAACACCACGCTCCAAACACATTACGAAATATCTGTGTGACTACAATCCCATTCACACTTTTATATGTAAAGAAATCCAAAGCTTGAAAGGTCTGCAGTGGTGCTTAGTTAAGGTTTCTAAGCTGTGAATGGACAATAGCTGGTCAGGACAGGGGTCAATTAATTCTAATTAAATGGAGGTGCCCCAATTGATCACACACTCTATTTTCCATATAATTAGCACCAAATTAAATTGTCCGTCTCAGAAACGTTCCTATGAATTTTAAATTTCCTTTCAAGCAAATGACAAGAAACTGACATGTAAAATACAGTCTTACCAAACAGTGGCACCAATAAATGTCCAGTATATGCCATATTCTTGGTAGAGTTAAGGATCAAAACAATAAATCCAACTTTTACAGCAGTGGTAGACACTTTTTTTGGCCAATAATTATAAAACGTTTCTGCAGAATACCAAAAAGCATCAAAATCCAACACCTACAGTAACATTAATGCAGAAAAGGAAAAGTTTGCATCAACGCTGACCTCCAGAGAACCTCGAGCACTTAATAATTTGATAAGTCTGAACTAAAAAATGCAGCCAGCTGTTCCCAAAAAACTCCAGCTTCCTTAATTTTCTTTCAAAGTGCCCTCCTGATTGCGGGGCTGTTTAAAATCTCTGTGATTTAGAAAGCACAGGTGGTGGGAGTTTTTGATAAGAGCAGGTCGTGTACTGCTGAAAGTTCAGTTACATTAGTAACATGCAGCAAAACCATAAACTGTGTCGTTGTTTTTTATCTGATGCACCACTCACAGAGATACCTGTTACTACAACAGCAACACAAACAACGTTACAAAATGCGAAAGAGAGAAGACAAACATTGACAGATATGATACACATTTAGATGCAGGTAATAATGAAGTGGAGATATAAAAAGAGAGATAGTCAAAAGGATGCGGCTGGGGGATTTTTTTATACTTAAAAGCAGCAACTAAAGCATGTAGCGCTTCATTGAAGCGTGCATTTGAAATAACGAACCTCTTGAGAGTAAAAACATGAAAAACATTTTTAAAAACAACTAGGCAATGAGATATCACATTTTCTTAACAGTTAAAATAACAAAACTTAATAAAAAGCAATAATCAGCTATAGCCCTGTAATGAGATGTCACACACTGAAGTGACAACAATAGAAAAGGGATTTTCTCTCTGCTTTCTCTCTAATCTCTTACACAACATACTAACAAAATAGCATGTTTGCTTTTTATGCTGCCAACTTCAGAGCAATGAAATAGAGCCAGCACATCTACTGGCTTGAATACAGTTGGAAAATGTACAGATTTCAATTTCACAAGTTGTTAGGCTGAGGTAAATTGTTTTCATGCTTGGCAAGTGGCCTGAACCATTACACCGTGAGTAAAGTGACAGAACACACTAGGTCCTATGTTAGTGCAACACAAAGAGGCTTACCTGTAGTGGACAGCAGCGAGATCAGGCCCAACCGCATGGAAAGAAGGAGAGATAATTATGTTAGCAAGGACTACATCCTTAAATTCGGCTAATATTACAGACACACATAGTAGGATCATTTGCAGTTCATGTCACTAAGAATCACTGAGATGCTAGCTTTGGTGCTACCTTATATTATAAGGGTGTATCACTAAAAACATTCAGCTACATTTGCTCAGTGATTGCTCCAAGTGGATGGCACATAAATGGCCTGGAGGTAATTATCTATTCAACGATATCATGAGCATTAGGGTCTGATGGATGCCTCAGTTTTCTATTTAAGGCCCCCTGAGGAAACTATTACTGTTCATAATCGGGACAAAGAAATGCTCGAACCATGTCAATGAATTATTCCACTTTTTCTAATTTCACTGGTAATCATTTTTTTTAAAAAGCTGGCATGCATGGAGGTGAATTCCAAGAGTTTTCCAATGGAAATCCACTTTTAGGATGGTTCACTGGATTATCCTTTAGGTTGGTGCAGCAACAGAGAAAATGGATGAAGGGTCGTAGCCAGGATGATAGAAATACTGAGGTCATGAGTTCAACCATTTTAAACTATTTCCGTACCTTATTCAGGTACTTTTTCTATACATATATATGAGATGTATGTGAATGTGTGTGCCCAGGCTGGATTACTAACAAGGCAAAGTGGACAACTGCCTCAAGGGCCCCTCAGAGGCCCCAAAGGCCCCAGGTTCATTGTGTGGCAATGAATTTGTGGTCATTTTAATAACTGGTTATGAAAAGAAGAGGGCCTTAGGGCAACTCATGCATTATTACATAATTTTTTTCAATTAAGTTTTTTGAAGTAAGTGAAAAATAAGTTTTTTGGGTCATTTTTATAACTTCATTAACTGTAGGAAATGAGGAGGGAGAGATTATGTGCAACAAAGGTCCCTGCATGGTGTTGAACTGGGGACATCGCGGCTCATGATTGAAGCCCTGTGTCATGTGGAACACACAGGGTCCCATTGGGGCCCACAGTTTAGTTTTTGCCTCAGGGCTTTTCTCCACACCTTCAGTAATACAATTCTGGTTGGGAAATAGTCTATTTATTTAATATGATTATTTGCCTACAGTCGTCAATACACAAAGTGATATGTGCCAAAAGTTGGACAAGCATTCTTATGGAAACCCAGTATCAGTGTTAAATGATGTTAACCTATCATAAGGACCTGCAGGGGCAAACAGAAAACTCAAATTGAATAGATTGAGTCTACAAAGTATGAAATGAAATCTACTTATGAAATATCCACCAAATGGTAGTCGTGGGATGTGAACTCCCCTCACATTCCTAAAAGTCCAAATTTCCGATAAAAAATAGAAATAGTTTCCGATGCAGCTTCAAATTTCAGGAGTTTTTCTTGAACCAACGGCAGAATGAGACATATCATTACACCAAATTGTGAAGAAACTTGATTTTAAAATACATGCAGTATTACAGCTCAATAAGTAGTTTTTAAAACAAACCTCAGGCATTTTTAACTATGCAGTACACTGGCCTGCGGCTAAAATAGATGTCCGATGCTGGAAGGAAGAAGCAGCACAGAGAGCAATCGTCCATGCACCAACTCTCCGCCTTATGTAAGTTACCACCCACTGAAATAAAAGAAAGCCTGTCTGTCAATCAAATGGTCAGATGATGTGGGGGAGTACAGGCGAAATGACTGTGCTACAGAATAACACACACTGTCGAGGTTCATTAATACTACTGACACCTTTGGAGTAAAAACCATTATTCTGAAGTATAAAAGAAAAAGGATAAAATAACAGCATAAAAAAGGACTTGAACTTTGAAGTCACTGCATCACAACGGGGCTTCACAGGCGCTATGCCAATTTGCAGTATGTGTTCCCTTTGAAATAGGCTTGACAATCAGCTCTTCAGTGCTTTCAGAGCGACATGAGGGGAACCGGGTGTCAAAGGGGTAAAAGTGTCACACATTTACATCATGTTGTTAAGACTAACGCCTACAGATATATTTATGTTGTAACAGAACCTGAAGAGAAACTGAGTTCATCAATTAAAGATGATAAACACAGATTAGCACAAAATTGAAGAGACGAAACTGACCTTGGATCAAATTTCTACAACAGTTTCAAACAAACACGTTTCACAAAGAGATTGTTTTCAATTTTTTACTGCTTTGGCAAGCCGGTCTCTTGAAAAATATGCTGATTGATACTAAGGTGCTTTGCCAAATATGTTTTTGAAGACAACAACATTGCTGCCTATGTCATTTGTCACGCTCTCTTACCAGCTCTAATATCAGTTCTCTAGTTGCCAAGAGAAGATATTGTACAGAAAACAAATTGCAGCAAATATGTCAGTGAACAGTGACCTTTATGCAGATACGCTCAGTATTAACACGCTGCGTTGGCAACAGTGTTTCTGGACTGCAGAATGTCTAAAGAAACCACAATCATACATGATTCAAATTTTTTTAACAGCATATCTGCATCTGGCCACACAATTATATTTTAAATGGTTCTTGCTTCACATTGCTTGCAAATTATGACGTTTACAAATGGAGATCCACAACATTCATAGAGTTATGCACTGTTGCTTGATTTTTTTTTTTTTTTTTAAACAGTTTTTGTGGTAATATACTTTCTTTTTGTTTTGGAAAAACACAAACAACAGTGATGACATTCAGTACCAGAGTTTAAATTTGAGAGAAACATATCAGACTCGCCTACAATCTGAACCCAGAAGGGCACATAAATCTATATCATTGAGCAGCGTTACAGCCTGGTCATACCAACCATCTTGACAATGCTGACCTTTGAGTGAGCGGAGAGTCCAGAGAAACAGAGAGAAAGCTTTAAGATTCTTAGCTGAGTTGCACCATTCATTTTAATATAACCCTTCTCTGCTGCCCCAATGGTTTACACACAAAATATGTCTACCTATTGCCTTGTTAGCAACTGCATTAGCTAGCTAACTACCAGTTGGCAAGCCAGATAGCACTAAAATGTTCACCGAGCCTCTAGCATCACCTAACTTGAACCGACTGACAGATAAATATCACTATGGTTGTGACCAGCACTTAAAGAATGTAATCTTGCTGTTTTAGTGATCAAATATGTTTCTTATCTTGTCAGATTTTGGGGAAACACAACATATGCTGCCAACTTACAAATGTCTGCAGCAAGTGGTGGATCTGTACTTTATATTACAGCAAGGAGTCTTTAGTTTGGATGACTGCACAGCATGGACATATGTTTCAAAGTGTGAGAGGCATTTAGTACCCTTGGATGCATCCTGGGACCCTGATGGTTCCCAAATTTCTAAAAGATAATGATCATGTGCCTGATTTTATATTTTTAGAACTTGAAGTGATTTCACGGACATCTAGCAGCTTCTAAAAGTAGTTTAGGACTACAGTAAATACTATATATGATAGAGCTTCTACATTAAGCTTTAAATTCTTCATCTAGGCAATTTCAAGCACTACAGTTTGGTCAAATATTTGATCTCCAGATGAACTGCTACCTCAAATAAAAGTCCCATAGAGATGTTTATCCGTTCACTCTTTGTAATATATATCAGCTCAGAATTTTAATGAGTAATCTGACTGAAAAGGGTAAGGAGAGCACACTGCTTAGAAGTGGAGGCAAGAAAAAAAAAACCCTAACAGATGTGTCAGATCATCCATGTCAGAACCAGAATTTCCTGGTGCAGCGGTGCCGATTTGAACAGACGTTAACCTGGATGTCAGACTGTCAGACTGAAGCACGTAGAAAATCCTTCCTGCTATGTTCCTGGGTCCAATTATCTCCAAGAAGGAAAAAAAAAGACATTTGCTTGACTCCCTGTGGATGCAGAAAGTACCCAAGGAGACAGACCTGAGAGGAGACTTGAATACTAAGTACAAATGGAAAACACTGAGGAAGCACCTCAATAAATCAGCAGAAGGTCAAAGATTTTGCTTGTGGAAAGTGTGGTTCAGGAGGTCAGGTGATCCAGGACGCGACCGGGGATGGAGCTTAAGCTTGTTAAAACGTGTCGACTCATATGGAGCAAGGAGTTTAAAGGTTATGCCTGTCCAGAAAGCTCTACCCATCTCAATTGAGTCAATGAGGTGTAAAATATTCAGCTCTCTCTCTCCTGTATAATAGGAACTGAGCGAAGGACACGGAGAGCGATGGAGGACAGAGTGACAGATATTCTCTAGCTGCTTTGAAATTTTACGACCATTTGCGGCAGATAATACCTTTAATTATCCAGGACAAAATGGTTAAGAACAGGTTTTGAGCCAGTGATACTTGAGTTATTCCAAAAGTAAGACTCAAGAAAGTGTAGAAAGTTTGCTGAAATAGATCAGATAGACTTCAACATTGGAGGTATTCAGTGCTGAGTAAGGGAAACTGGAGTGAGAATATTAAAAAAAGTCAGAAAAGAAATAAAATAGAAAGATATTAAATATATTTAAGTCTGCAATGTATGACATTTGTTATCCTTGCAGTTTTGGCCTTTTCTATTCGTAGTTGTTTCCCAATGGACTAGAGCATTAATCAGAGGTAAAATGTGTCTCTTTTTGATTTGAGGTTTTAACCAACCTTTGAGAAGACAGTTTATTGTCTACAGTTGGACTCAGATGGTGTTTGTCAAAAGTCAAAGAAAATGTAAAAATAGCTTTGGTATTGCCTTAATATTGCAACTGACTTCTGTGCCATATGAAGTTTGTCAACAACAAGTCCTGATGGCCCTTTTGGCTTGAGGGCAAAAGTGTTCCTGGAGCATTTTAGACCTTTTTTTATTTTATATTTTTAACAGCTGAAATAACAAGTGAACTGCCACTCGACACAGTAATCGCACGGTACGATACACTTCTGCTTCAACGAGTGTCAGACCCCATCGAGTCCAAAAGATGCAATTCAAAACACAAACCTTTCATTTATTTACACACAGAGTATATTTTTTTCACTCATGCTTGTCTTGAGAAGTGTATTTCTCCTCTGACAGCCACTACAATTACACAAAACGTCTGTTTTCTATGTTGCGAACAGGGTTGGGAAGGTTACTTTGGAAATGTAATAGGTTGCAGATTACTAGTTACTTTATTTAAAATATAATAAGTAATGTAATGTATTTAAATTCCCTTAATCAAAGTAATGAAGCTTATTACATTTGATTGCTTTTCTAATTTGCTAACAAATGTTTTCAGCGGTTAGGGTAAGTGTTTCCATTAAGTTTAGGTGTTTTTCATGGATACTGACATGATTTATAATCGAGATAATTTCTTATAAAGCAAGATTTAGTTCATGTAGATTTTGGAATATAAAATAAAGATATTTTATGAAAAAAGTCAAGTCTGGCATTAGCTTAATTGGTACTGTGGCACCATTTAAGCTCATGTCATGATGTATTTACAAAATATAAAACAAATATTGTTTTCAAAGAATTAAAAACAGTAATATATGTATTCAGTAACAAGTTAGATATGAAAAAATGAGGGAAAAACCCTCCTGAGCTAAATCTTAAAGGTCTGACTTCAGATGTAACCCCCTTTGTAATCATCAACATTTTCATAAGTAACTAATTCAATTACAAATTTTTTTCTCAGTGACTGTAACGGATTACAGTTACTGTTACAGTTTAGTTACTCTAGGATGCTGCTACATACGAACATACTACATTACAACATAATGAGGAAAGTGTTGCATTTCTGGCAGGACACAAAATGTTCTAAGTATCTGTAAAATGTTCAATGCCAATATGTTTTCCACTAAAATATCCGGTCTTAAAGTCTTAACCATATACAGCAACTAAAGCATGATTAAACTTTGAAAGTATACAGTATGTTTAAGCAGTACTAAGCAGTTGAAGATCGGGGATGATCGTCCTTGTATAAAGCGCCTCATTAACTCAGTAAAAACATTGCCTGTCAACATAATCCAGGCAGCAATTATCTTTTCACCATAACGTAATTAGATAGTAGTTAGTATTATATAAAAGCAATTTCTAGCAGACTTGGTTCCATAATCTTTATGGATCAATACATAAAACGCTCTTCTTCCTCTTCTTGTATTTTTCTTAGCCTACTTGAAAACAGTTATTGTCCATTAAACTAATCAATAAAAAAATAATCAACTCTATCAGCAGATGGAGATTGCTCAGTGTCAGAGAATTAGTTCATATTTTCAGCTACTAAATTGGCCCTGTTTTGAGGCTGTTTTGTCAAAAGGTCAATACAAAGTTTTTTGAGGTTTATTTTTAATATGTCAGCTTGGTAAAGACAGACTTTGGCGAGGCGCTGACGAAGCATTTACGCACGACTGATTTATCAGGCCCAGAATATGAATCTGTCCTGGGAGCCTTATTTCTCTCCGTGTTTCCTTCCTTTCTCCACTGTGAATGTCTAATAAAGGCAAAAATGACAACATGACTGTAATTTCTGATAAACTGCAACTGTGAAACCAAATGCTAAAGCTGAATTTCTCATCCTCTTGATTAAAACCCAGGGCTCCTGCAAGTCTGCTGCCATACCGAGTGAGATAAGCACCTGTAAGACTGCCAGAGAAACCTCTCTACTGTACTGTAGGTACCATGTCTCTGTGTCCCCTGTGGCTTTCTGTGTGCAGTTTTTTTATGACCAAAAGAATGACAGCATGACCTTACCAAACCCTAGCAGCTGACAAAGTGATTTATATTTGCTGCTGATGAGTGAATTTGGCAGATTTCCTCCCAACTGTATAAATACCTTCAGACAACCTCCACTCTTCAGCTGAGTGCGAGCTGGAATGGTAACAAAGCCAACAGCTTTCTCTTTGAATCAGGGCATCGATATGACGAGGATGTATCCACGGAGAGTACGGAGTTCGCAATACATTAGATTTCTGCTGATCAGCAGTGCTAGAGGAGAGATGAGATGTTTACTCTGCATCCCCCCCTCTCTCTCTTTAATTCACTTTCTTTTTGATGGGAATTCCTTTAAAGACTCAGATCACCCATATTGCAAAAGACATCATGCATCAAATATCACATGATCAAAGTTCTACACAACTAAACAAACATTATCCACTGAGGAAAACAGTCAGATGTGGTTTAAAACTGTGGGAAAGGTGGGTTAGTAGCTTTAAGAAGTTTTAATAGTCAATAAATACTTAATAGTTGCTTTTAATGGCCTAAAAGTAGTCAAATGTAAAAATACTAAGCCTAAAAATACTGGAATAAGCCTAAAAAGGTTTTTACTGTACTGTACTAAATTCATAACTATGTTTGAGTGTTAAGTCTTTAAGTTCTGAGTAATTATAGTACTAACTAGTTTGAAAATAGTCATTTACTAAATCAAGTTGCACCATTAAAAGTTTAGAAATATGTTACAAAGTAATGTGTAAACTGGCTGCTAGGAAACATGAAAGCAATGTGTAAACCACTATGTAAACTGCTAGCATAACAAGCTGTAACATAACCTCCAAAAATAACTGTTTTAGGGGCCAAAAGTTAAAATAAATTTAACAACCAATTCTTTTTGAATTTACTCTTATTTATATCTGTATACCTGGAAAAATATGCGTTTTAGAATTAGTAGTATTCATGCAGTTTACAGTGAGAGTGAAATATCTGATTATGCTAAGTTAACAAAAGTTTTTTGGTCATTTACTGCAACTTTTTTGATTTTGTAATTTAAGATTTTTGTGTTTTTGTGTTTTTGTGTTAATTTTAAATGTTCAGGTCAGATATGTCCACCGTATTCCATATCTAAACAGGTCAGGTATTAGCACTCGTTAACCTTAACATTAACTTTGTCATTCAGATCATTTAGCATTTAACAGTTGAACCTGGTAGTTAGTAGGCGCAAATACTAACCTTTAAGTAAGAACTGTGTGGTGCAACTAAGTTTGATCTAGTGTGTCCATAATGGTAGCACCTGCCCTACTTTTCTTGATTGTGAATCTTTAAAATTAAGAAATGTCTATTTGGAAACCCTTGGCATTGGATGAATATGTTTACAAGTTATGGATAGTGCAATAGCAGAAAAGTGTCACGTAATTTTGTGTTGAAGAAATAAAACTCTTCAGTCCTATATCTCTCACATATGTTTTGGGGGGTTCTTTTTTTGCATTTCAGGAGATTTCAACCATTTAAAATAGCAACATATCTGGTTTAACAGAATAGGTGTACAGTTGTTTGTTATCACTGAAATATATCAACAGCAGAGACAGCCCTGTCTGAGCCACCACCTTCGTCCTGCTTACCTACTGTGATAAAGCCCTGTGAGGTAGAAACACTCCGACCACAACCACTGGGAGCACGACGCGCACATCCCGCCTGAAGCCAATGCTATACTGTATCTGTAGCCACTGTAATTGAGCTTGTTAGCAGGAGTTCACCAGAGATAAAGGGCTGTTGCCTCAGTATGAAGCCGGCTGTGACATCATGGATACAGGACCCTGAACATCCCTATCTTTTGAACTCTTGGTCTCACGCTCCACTGAGCTCTGACTGAGAGTGAAGCGGTTGAACCAAAAAATTAGACTGCAGAGAGAAACAACCCAAAGAAGTTGAAAATTTAAAGCTTGTATGGATGAAACTCTTGAAATTGAAATTTTTTGGTAGTGGTGGCAAATTTACAGTTAAAACATAGGAAATGGTCATCTTTGCTCTACTAAACATCGAGCCACACAGAATTGAGGCAACACTAAGTATTGATTTATTCCCTTTGCCATTGGGTAAAGTAGGGTGATATGATTTAAGTGGTTAGTAGCTGTATTTTTTCCCACAATATGGCAAATATACAAATATAATAATCAGGTTTAAAGTCCATTGTCAACCTTGGAAACCACAGCTAAGTAAAACATCTCACAACAAAGTCCATTTCGTAGCTGCTCTGAAACTTTTGATCATATCTTCATCAGCAGCAGATGGAGCAATTTAAGTGGTCAGGAAAAACAATCAATTTAAAGCGCTACACATCTTGATAACTGGAGAAAACTCCATCTGATAGTGAAGATCCTGTGGTGAGATTGTTTTCTCAACACAAAATCATGATTGAGTCACATCAGACAAAAAAAACCCAACTCTCCACATATGTCAAATTAAGCCCTCATCAACTCATTTTGGAACTTTTCAATAAAAATCTGCTATTTGAGAGAACTTTTGAAAACATTATTACTATGAAACATAATTAACAATTATTTTCATTATCAATGGATTATTTTCTCAAATTTTAAATTAAATTAAATTCTCAAATATTTTCTCTTGTTTGTATAAAATGTTGAAAAAATGACGAAAATAACTTCTTAGTGGCCACAGTAAGACTTTGAATTTGCTTGTTTTTCCGAATAACAGTCCAAAACATCAAGATATTCAAATCACTTTCATATATGACAAAGAAAAACAGCAAAGTGTCACATAGGAGATGCTGGAACCAGAAAATGTTTGGCCTTTTTGCTTGAAAAATGGCTGAAACTACTATTCAATTAGAAATGGTTGCGATT
Organism: Scomber scombrus; assembly: GCF_963691925.1. Lineage (NCBI taxonomy): Eukaryota > Metazoa > Chordata > Actinopteri > Scombriformes > Scombridae > Scomber > Scomber scombrus. The sequence goes on from NC_084991.1 coordinate 14,306,564, forward strand.
AATTTTCTGCCAGTCGATTAATCAATTAAGTCATCCCTTCCCTTGCACCTGACCCATAACAGTTCTTCTTTATGCCCCCGCCTCCTCCATCTCAGTTTATCCAAAATCAAACTCTGCTCATGATATCTGTGTGTTCAGCACAGCTCTTTGTTGTTGCAGTGGACATGTGCGATCACTGCCACTTGCCCAAAGGAAGTTATGTCACACTCGCTCACACGGGACATTGATCACAACCAGCATGTGCACCAACACTTGTTTGGTCCACATAAAGTCTGTGGGGAGAGGGTGATTACAAGCATGTCCGTCATGATTTCATCCAGACATGCCATTATCTGTTTATCGACTCTTCATTAGAATTTAGTATCAGCATTTCTCTGCATACACCAAAATTGAATCTAGTTCAACTTGTGTTAATTTACATGCTTCTAAAATGTTTATGTCTGAATTTAGATGTTTCCCAAATTCCCAGAAATATCTTGGCTCTTCATGCATTATAACCAATCCCATCTGCTTTGCTCTGAAGTGATTCAGCTGAACGCTCTGATTACAGCCACCCAACGATCATTGCAAATGAGATCAGGAAAAATAGATATTGACCTTCCACAGTAATGCACAGACCATTTACAGGTGGTGAAATTCAATTAGCAGTGTGGCGTGAGACGATGACTGAAAGGGGAGAAACAACGCACAACTTTATGCACTCATATACTGTGGAAGCAGCAAACGTGCTGATGAAAAAAATCCTGAGAGACGAGAAGATTAAGGGTAGAAAACGACTAGAAACAAAAAGCTGACAATATAATACAGCTGTTCAAAATGTAAATAAAACACCTCCTCAGTACATCCTGTAAAAACGTTCTTACAAGATGAAAAAAGCCATGGCAAGGCTAACAAGTTTGCTGAAATGTAATAACCTGCATTCCTTATATGGAAAGCCCTGGCTCCAAACAGAAAACATGGCGCCGACCATGAGCTTCAACTCTGGGCTTCAAATGGGCTCCAAGCAAACAGGGGATGTCACAGCTAGCTATGTCCATCTTTCTATACAGCTTTGCTTTGAACAATGCTGATGTGCAGGTATTATGTTTACCATGTAAACATATTCTGTACCAAAATCTGTGCCAATTTATATAATAATTCTTCAGAGGAAAAGGCAGGGGATTACCAAAGTCGGTATGATTCATCCTCTGGGAACTGTGAATGTGTGTACAAAATTTCATGACAATCAATCTAATAGTTGTTGAGATGTTTCAGTTTGAATAAAAGTGGTGAACTCACTGACAGATTGACATTTCTATCTCTAGAGCCAATGCTAACAATGGTAGCGTGTCCTCCACCCAAAGAAGCTAATGCTCTCTTGTCTCATTTTCAAGATTTATCCTCAATAAACATCCTTCCATCCACCACAGTTAGGTTTTCTTCCCTCTTAACTTCTTCCAAAAATTAAAAGTGAATTGTCAGCTGACCTCCAAATATCACCTGTAAGTTTAAGCAAGGGAAGTGCACACAATACATCACCCCTGACCCTGCTCACCTAGACAAAACTATCCTGGGGAATAGTGAAGTGGCTCGTTCCGCCCGACACCACCCACCATCTCAACATCCTCTTCCCTCAGGGTGTCTGCATGCTTAGCCAGTCATCCTAATAAGTGAGAACTGGCCAAGGAGCCATCCCCAGTGGGCGTCTTGCACTGTCTGCTCTTGCATTATATGGGCTGTGAGATCCTTTGTCCTTGTACTGTTTGCATCAGCGAGTGTTCTCTCACTTCATTACAATTCAGTGGTATGTATCTAAGCTCCAATTTCACCAAGATAAATTCAGCGTGCATGTGATGGATTCGCAGACAGCGCCAGTGTAACGCTTTAAGAAAAAGTCACATCACTTTGAAGGCGCTAAATTGGAGCAGAATTGAATTTCAGTTGGAAAGAAAGACCACATTGAAAAACTAGATTTAAAAAAAGGAAATGTTATTGACATATTTTTTATTGTATTCATGACCATGGAGGAAGTTTATCACTGTGGAAAAGCTGGTTAATGACCCATGCATAACTATGGTAATGGGACTGAACTTGGAATTTGATTAGCTAAAGGCATCCCAATGACAGTTATGTTTTTTCATATCAGCACATCAAGTAGTAGTAGTTGACATTACAGAGGCAGTTCATTTTCACCAGAATCTGTATTTGTATGGGAGATAGTAAGAGGACATGTAAAATTCCTTCACTAATCAAAGTTTGATTCTTTGGCTTCATTTATTAAATTTGAACTTGTGTAATTCAACCAATGAGTTGTTTTTGTCTGTAGAGCAGCTACGCTTCACTTAATGAGTCCTTCACCTACCTCTGATTCATGAGCTAAATAATTAATAATCATAAACAAAGACTTGATAAGAGTTCTTCGAAATGGCCACAGTGACCTCATAATTACTCATAATTTATCATTTCTGCAACTCATAAGATTATGGGATGGTCTTGTGTGCGCCCTGTAACAAGTGTGCTGTGGCACTGGCGGTATCCGTTCTGCCACATTAATCGCAAAGTCTACAGGGTTGTTTTGATGCCAGTGTGGGGATGTGTTGGGGGGGAAATCAATTTTGAATTACACTGTGTTTGGAAATAAGCCCAGCCAAAGTTCCTATGTTCAAGTTTAATTGCATGATGTAATAGTGAGTGATGAGTAGTGTTGTGTGTGTAGGGGGAAGGGAGGAGTTAGTGCATGAGTATATGATGTGCTTCAATCTCTGTGAGGACCATTTTTTTGACCCAGATAGTGATGGTATTTTTGAAAATAGGGCTTCAATAAGGCTGTAAATACATTTTCGTTGGTGATTAATCTGTCTATTATTTGTTTTCAATTAATTGATTAGTTAGGAAATTATGTAAGCTCTGATGCAACCTAAAGTGTCCACAATCCAAAGATATTAAGTTTACTGTCACAAAGCACTAAAGAAACCAGACAATATTCACATTTAAGAAGTTGGAGCTAGAAAATTTTAGCATTTATTTTCAAAAAGACATTATCAGAATACATTTTCAACTAATCGACTTATCAACTATCAACTCATCCGTGCAGCTGTAATGTAATATTTTTGCAGAAATTTAGACGAGAAGATAAATACAATCTTCTTGATCTTGATCTACACAAAAATGACAATTGTGTATTGGTATTGATCCGCTCATCAGACTGTCCTAAAATGTCAAACTATTCCTTTAAGGTTACAATTAGGTTCAGAAGCCCCCTCCACCCTGGCTGCTGACTTTTAACCTCTGCAAGCTTGATAACATCCCAGCACCACTGATAGTTTAGGGCTTACGTATCTAGTTGTGATTATAAGGCAACGGTTAGGACATACAGACTGCATTGTATCCATGAAAGTCCTCACAAGTAAAGAAGAACAAATGTATGTGTTTGTGTGTGTATAAAGTGAAGGATATTATGAGGTTCCGGTGAGTTTAAATCCCCTATTTGACCGCAGGGATTAAACCTGTCCCACTCTGTTTTATGACAGTCTTTTCCCTACAGGAGAAAGACGATGATACATGATACATACGGTTCAATTTAGTGCAGCAACAAAGCATGAAACGGGGGATTCAAACATATTGTTAACAGCGACCTAGTATGCTCATTTCCTGCTCTATATTTTTCTTCTAGGTTTCCACTTGTGTAGCTTTGCATGATTTCACAGTAAAAAAAAAAGTAAAAAAATTATTTGTCTTATACTGGCCTTTTATGCAGTCTGTTTCTAAAGAACAGAGTGGGCTCACAATGAGTCCACTCTACTCTGATTGGCCAGCTTTCCTGAAGCCAGCTGTGGGGCAGCTGCATCAGAGTGACCGATGATGCAAGCATATTTACTGCTTCATTTTAAAAGCTTTTAAATGACTAAATAACAGAGGACTTTTATTGTAAAGAATTTACAGGAGATGAAACGTGTTCTACTTATTTTTACCTTGCCATACTGTATAATGGAGTCATGGCTCAGCGTGACTTCCCCCAAAAACAATGGAAAAATGCCATAATGTTAGTGGAGCAGATGACCATATAAATAAATCTGTCACAAGTTGACGTTAGCTTGGGCTGAAAGTTTAATAAACAGTTTGAAAATTAGCATTTAGAGCATTAAGTTTACTTCTACATACATTTACCTCATTATTTGACACTTTGGCCACATGTAATATGAACATCTGACATTGTAACATTATACATATGACTTAAAACAGGGAAAAGTATAAAAAGGTCCCCTTTAAATGCTTTTGCAAATATTTTGTGTTGTAGAACAAAAGCACTGTCTTTAGTATATTTCTCTTAGTAGTATTTTCTTTAACTGCTGCATGGGAAGTAGTTTTTTTATCTGTAAAGTTCCAGCACAAAAATGTCCTTTGAAACCAGTAAGCTGAGATGAAAATGACGGCAGCAGCAGCAAAAGACACTCTGCCAGCTCTGCCACCTCGTTGTGGTGCCGAAGTTTGGAAGACTTTGGCGGGAGGAATAAGACTTTCTGATGTCATCCGTGACCTGGGTCATCTCTAAACCCAGAGCAGAGCTGTAATGGCTTCCTCCACAGGCACAGTGCTGTGGCCAAGAGAACTGGCTGCCACTCAAATTAACAGGCCTTTGAATTTAAAGGGAATCTGCTGAGAATGGTATGAAAATGAGACAAGGAGTAGCAGCAAAGCTTCATCTTCTTAAAGTCGTAAATGTGTTTGTAGCGTCATTTGAGCAAAGTCCTGGGCCAAGACACTGCTGTGCTCACTATAAACCATAATCTGATTAAAATTCTCCTTTTAAAACACAAAAACATTTTCACCACGCAATGAACAATGTACATCAATCATACCAGCAGATTCATGAGGCCTTCCTCAGTCCCACTTTTAAATTAAATAAATGGCGGTTTCATATCCTCACAACCCCAACCAACTATGACTACTCCCACACTCAGTAATGAAGGTAATGTTCCCATGATTGCCCTGAATCTTAGTACTGGTTTGGTCGCCATGGCAACACGATCAAATGAGCTGCAGACCAAGGCAAAAAAAAAGACTTTCAACAAAGATTTGTCTTTACAGATTTACAGCTTTTAAAAAATACATTAAACTGTGGTTTCCATCAATTTATGATACTGATTGCTGAACAGTTTCGCACTTCTGTCCCTTTTTGTTCATAATTACTGCAATTCCTAGGAGGGGTCTTTGCACAGTCTTTTAGTTTCATGTACTACTACTACTTCTGTGTCACTAAGGCTGACAGTGAAAAACATGCATTTAAAGATGACTCAGCTGAGATATACACATTCATTCGGCCCGAGGGAAGTATGAGATCAGAGAGCTTGATTTGCAATGAAACAGAGGCCATAATAAAGAGTGGGAATGTAAAACGTCACTATGACACCAAACATGCCTTTGTTGAACAAAACTACCACAAAACTGAACCAGTTGAAATCTTAATATCAAGAATCCGGCAGCATAGTTGTAATCAAGCATTTTCAACAATTAATGCAGTGAAGAACTACTCAGTAAACCCTTACATACATCTGTGTCATGGCCTGGACATTGCACTTTTTTACGCTCAAGTTCAAGCACTTAGTTTCTCAATGAATGTATCACTTCTCCTGTTTATAAAAAGATGCTGTTCATGTACAGACTTCCTGGAGTTTCTGTACTGACATATGTAATGCAGACTTTCTTGACCTTTGATGCAGTGCAAAAAGACTTATATATGAGTAACCACTGCTATATAACATAAGGTTTACATTGCTGTCAGTAACTATGACTGTCATATTCAAACAAACAAACAACAACTAACCTATTTAGAACAAAAATACATTTTAAAACTGCAGGCAATCGTTCCTATTCAGTGTTAGAATGATTTTTCCACTATGGCTAGCATTGATTTGCCCCAAAACCCTGAACAAACATGCTGTAAAGTGAACAAACAATAGCACCCTGCACTTGATGCCCGCCCCCCCTCAGGTTATGCTGTTGCTGTTAGTTATTACACACACAGTTTTTTTAGACACTATTTACAGCAACTTGGCAACAAAAGCATGAGAGGTTAAAGTGACTACATGTGATCAACCAGTGCTGTGAAAGCATGTGACAAAAACAGAATATGAGAGCTGCTTGTGTGTAAAACCACCACGAGTGCACAAGGAAACGTTTCCGCAGGGCTCGTGTTCATGTGAGGCTCGATGTCGATAGTTTTGCTTGGTCAGCTCGGCTTGTGTACGTGTGTCGTGGTTGAGCAGTGACTTCCTGACTTAACGGCGCAGAGCTACTGAGGTTTATAACCGCCCTGCAGATTTAAGGTCATGGCCTATTGATCTTTAAAGAGCACATTTAGATGGGCTCTCACTTGATCTTCAAGCTTTTGATGACAAAGGCGGCAACTCAAGATGTCTTGCAAAGTGACAGTAGAGTCCAGTTCATGACATTTGTACATTATATACTTTCTCTTACTGTTCCTGTCCAGCAAAATATTTTTAAAAAATTGGACATTTAACATCATTAAACCCACTTATTCTGAGCTATTTTTTGACATGCACTTCTTCAATGTCATTGTCTTTCATATAGACAAGATAAATTATGCTTTTATGCATAAATGATTGACTGAGATCACAAATAAAAATTAAAAACTTCAACAGAGAGTGAGTCTTGCTCATATTTCATCACGTTGAACTCTTGCTGTTTGAGTGATATCGGAGAGCCAATAAAAGTTTTGAATGTGTCAGCCTCTTTGAATGTTGTTTCACATCTGCACACTATAATCACATTTTAAAAATGGAGGTTTAATAGGCCTAACATTAATTAAAAAGCCATCAGGAGCTGCAAAATGTCTGCTGCTGACATCAAGGTGACAGGAAATGCCTGATATAGTGGAAAATAGTGTCAGTCAGTGGTAAAACACTGTGTTGATGATAGTCACCCACCTGTCAACAGGTTTATTTAGCTTTTGAGCAACTCTACCAACTGGTCATTAAATGTTATTTTTAAGGAAATGAATGAAAAAGCTATGTCAGCTTTTTCTGTTCACAAAAAGCATCTTCAAAAGCATCAAATAACCAATTGAGCAACATCAACATCGCTATTGTTGGCAGGTTGTCAGGTTAACTGCAGATACGTGATAAAGTTGACCTTTCTCTTTCGACATAATTGCTTTATTTCTTCATCACACCAGGTCCTTTGTGAAGGTAATAGTTTCATTATGGCAGAATCCATTCCGAACCTCAGCAGTCTCATTCAACAGGGGCGCTCTGCCCTCTCATGTCGCTCGATTTTGTCACTCCAGCTACCTGCTGCTTCCTCTGCCTCACTTTTTAATTCTTACTTTCTCTTCCCTCTGTAGTTTCCCTTTCATCTTCTATGTGGCATTCTGTTTTTTTTATCAGGAGAGAATGAGTAATCTGTTTTGCTCCTTGTGAGTTTCCTTATTATGACAGAGGACTCTTTGTAGAAGGGGTCAACAGCAGTAAAAAAACGACTACAAACGATTCTGACTTTAAAGCTCAGTGTGAAGCCAACAGGATGTGAAAAAAGCATGGCTTTGTCAAGACACTTTTGTGATAAAATATATGTTTTTGTGATTTTTAAAATAGGCTGTGTTATTACCTAAATAGAATTGTAGTATTTTAGTATCATTTAAGCAGTATTAACTGATTTTTAGGGCACTTATGGGCAGCAGAACAAGCACAACATTGACATATTACCACTGTTTTAAGTTGTTATGGAGAACAGCTATCATACAATTTCCTATTTACACATCAAACAGACTCAGAGCAACATCAGCATTCAACTATAAATACAATGTTTCCCTGGATAGTCTAAGATGAATCACAATGCCCCTGCTTCAACTCTTTGTTGCATGCCATCCATGTAGATTTAGAGCAGGCCCCGACTACGTTGGTGGTTTATAGGTGAGATTTTAGATCAGAGCCCCCCATGAAGTGCACTTTCAGTTCTGGTACTAAGTGCAAAAATGGTATCTCCACCCAGTACTTAACACAAAAAATGGCGGTCAAGGCGACATTCAGTGAGTGTTTAGTGGTAATGCCTGAGGTAGGACATGAAGTTTGGTGGCTGATGAAAACCCATGTAATTCAAAGGAGAAAAAAAGAGGAAAAATGCTGCAAAAGTGCATATTTCCAAAAGCTGTACAGATGCACCTGTCAGTTAGAAAACTCATTTAACGCCGTAGGCAACCAACTATATGGTCTATACCAGAGTTTTGAGGTTAGTTTTGAACATGGATGTGGGAGAAAAGTGAAACTCCCACATACAAACTCCACAGAAAGGCCCCAGGGTAATGTGTCATCAAGCCGTATGTTTGCGAGCTGTGAATTATTTCTTGTTGACTCTTGAGTAGCAAGTTTCCTATTTGGTAAAAGCTATAATTGGTATTGATAAACTGACTCAAACCAGAAACTCTTCTGATTGCTGATTGTTGCTATGGATGATTGCGTCTCCCTCTCTCTCTATTGTCACCTTAATTTTTTTGTTTTCTTTGTCATGTTTATTGTCTCTGTTTATGTCCCTTGAAGTGGAACAATTGGGGAAGTAAACACAATTATTTTCTCTTTTTGGTGCCTTGTTGAGACACTCCGGCAAATAAACAGTGTTTAACCTTGGTGTGTGTGCCGTGTCAAAAGCAGCAAGTTAGACCGAGCAGTTGTGCTGGAATAATTAGGTGGTGGTGTCCCAACATGGCCTCTAGTAAACGTTCATTCCCAAACAGTATAATTTGTCATGACATGAAACTGGAGCCATCAGAAATACAGAGAGAATCCAGTAGATGTAAAAGCGTAAGCAAAATTTATGAAACAATTTAGCTCCTGCACAGCTGGCGAGCATCTGACGCTGCTTTAGTGAGAGCAAATGGCTCAATTGGACCTGAGTTCAGTAAGGCAAGTCCTGTACAACTAGATGTATGACAGATGGGGGTCTTTTAGGGCTGCAGAGCACAATGACAGTCAGTCAATAAAAGACCAGCAGGGAAATTACACTGGGGTACTGTGCAGGGCACGAGGTCCATTACCATTACCTCAACAAATGTCCCCTACTTGCTCATCTTTCTCCCTAACCCCCTGAAAACCTTTTTTTCCCCTCCTCTGTATACTTTTCTACACACACTAATGTACACAGATACACACATTCATACTTGACCATTACAGATAAAAAAAAGCAGCTCTCTGTATTCTCATGAAGCACTGCATCCCTGGGATGGATTGAGCCCACGTGGCGATAAGGGGTGTGATTATTCATTTGTGTCAGAGATCTAGTGCCTTGAGATAAGATGGGCCATCGGCAACAATGGAGGGCCTCAGAGAGGGTAGATAATCGAGGCGCTGACCCCTGTAGTATGCTAGACTCAACCACTCGCCTGCTTCCTCTCTGCTTTCTTTCAGTGGGCTTATCTGCTGTGAGTAGCACAGTGTTGCGTGCCTATCTTACTGTACCAGCTTGGCAGCGTTCCTGCACGCCGATGTCAGTCCCCAAGGTACAAAAGCCTCTGTACGGCTGTAGAGTTAGTGTGGTGAAACCAAAGGGGAGCGGAAAACACAGGGGGGAGGATGAAGGAGATAATCTGGCATATGGTTTCTGTTTAAGGCATGTGGATCTGGAAATGGGAAGGAACATGCAAAGCTGCAGCTTTATCATAGTTTCCTTCCTTCTGCTTTTCTTATAGGAAGAGTAAAAATTGCTCAATATTCCAAAGTGAAAATAAAAGAAACAATTCAAATACAGTGGTAATCAGACGGTCAGTCCACTACTTTGGTCCAGCCTGAAATATCTTAACAACTATTGGATGGATTGTAATAAAATGTGCAAACTTTCACATCCTCTTCAGGATGAATTCTAATAACGTTGTTAATCCCTTTACATCATCTTTTTACCCATGAAGTAAATAAATATTATATTTATAAGTTTATGACAAGTCCTGCAGCACAAACATATTTCCAGCTTAATGGTTATTAACTAATGTTAGCATGCTAACACACTAAACTTCAATGATGATCATGGTTAATGTTAAACCTGCTAAACATCAGCGTGTTAGCATTGTCATTTTGATGCCTGTTAGGGTAAACATCCTAGCATTTAGCTCAAAGTGCATCCTCACACAGCTGCTAGCATTTCCGTGGACTCATATTTAATCAATACAATGTCAGAAAATAAGTTTAACAAACAGGCCATCACAACATGTCCAAAAGACAAACATTCCTCATTTTGAGTGACTGACTGACTGACTATACTATCAACTTTCTGTCAACTGACTAATTGATTTTTGACTAATCACTTCAGCACTAGTTCAATGTCCATAGTTGATCCTCATATTGATGTGGCATAATTATGAGAACTATTCAAGTAATGTACTAATCATTTCCACACCAGTCATGATGCAGATGACGAGTAGTTGCCACTTTCCATACTTTCAGATCATGTCTCAGGTACAAATAAAATGTAGTAATTTATAATACAACCTCAGATAATTCTGATCTTGCAGCACTGTGGAAAATACAAATAGGCCGACACGAAATCTTAAAACAAACTATTAAAAACCTTCAGTTACCTCCTTCAACAAGCTGTTGCTCTAATATTTTCTGAGTCCTTAGACTGACACCACTGCAGCTGCAGAATGATGAGTGAATCAGATGGCTGGCTGATTTTTTTGTAACATTAATATGAATCTAAACCACCTGGAGGCTGGTGGGTCAGTGAGGCCTCTGAAGGAACCCAGCTGAGTTGTCTAATCATATGCTTGAGGAACTATTTCCAGCGAAGAAAAAAAAATACTGGACCTATAAATGACCTTTCATATGTTTGTGATGTCAGAGAGAGTTTAACTGTTGTGCAAAGCTATGTTGAAGATGCCATAGTGTCAATGCCCTCTGCAGTAAATCTCACAGGTGACATGTGCAGCATACAGATAGCCTCATTAGGTTCTGATTTATGTCAGTGCGGTGGAACGTTGGCTACCGCTGAAGCTAATGGTTTCATGCGGTGACGAGAACAGGGATAGGAAAAGTGAAAGCTACATTTTGCGGTAAGAAAAGGGAACAAAAAGTACATTAAGCAGAATGGGTTACCAGCACATTTAACACAGACACAAAAAAGGGCATTGCACTGTATGCAGCGACACATTCAACCTAGACGAGGTTGTGTTTGATAGAGGGTAGATGGAGCTGGAAGCAGAGTTTTCTGCACGCAGCATACAAAATACCATCTGTGCCACTTCAGGCACCAGAGCCACATGCCAGGTACAGGTACTAATCTGCATGGAAAACACTGTTGCCTTCACATTATTTAGATTTTCATAATTAAAACAATATCATGGTTGCATTTACATTCTACCCACTTGTGCATGGTCTTCCTAATGCATTTTCTACAAACTGGAACAAGAATTAAAATGACGCCCTCTCTGTGACCTACCCAAATAAATACGTCGCCCATATTATTCCAAAACCACTTGCTGATTTTTTTGTTTTGTTAAACAAACCTAAATGTCAAGATCGGCTCAGAGTGATCCAGCTCAGGGCTGCACTCGCCATTCACAGTAAAGATCACATGCATGCTTAATCAGGTGTGAGTATCAGCGAACACAGAGGCAACATCATCTCAGGAACTGGCCTTGGGGCCCGTGTTCTGGTCAATTAGAGAATTAGAGGAGCCAGGCAGGTTGTTTTGTTCCCCTCATATATTCATAAGGCTCTTTGGAGCCTATGGGTCTGGACTAGGGCGAGAATTGTATATCTCCTTCACACATTTATTCTGCAGTAAAGACAGACAAAGGTGCTCATCGTCTCGGTCTAACTGCTGGTCAGGAAGGTTACTCTCTGAGGAAACACTGACCGTCACCCTCCTCAGCTCTCAGCTTTCAAAATACCCTGTTGCTGCTGCTGCTCTCCCCACTGCATCGACCTCTTCACCTTCACTGCATCATTTGGTAGAGGAACTAAAAAAATATTTGACCATGAAGCAATTTTTAGGCACCAACAGCTGGATGGCCAAGTTTTATATATAGTTTTATATTTTGGGGAACATGCTTAATAGCTTTCTTGCCAAGAGTTACATGAGAAGATCAATACTACTTCCATATCTGTTTGTTAAATTAAATATGAAGCTCTAGTCAATAGCTGGTTCGCTTATCTTTGTTTAAAGAGAGGAAACAGCTAGCCTGCTTCTGTCCATAGGTAGCAAAATCCTTGCTGGGCCATCATTAATAGTAAGCACTGCCTGCTTCTTTATCCACTCACTCATGCCATGTACACATCTATTAATAAACAGGTTACTTTTTATCCCAGATACATTTAAAAAATCAGACACTCATAACCAGGATACTGGTTATGAGACACTCATAACCAGGATACTGGTTATGAGACACTCATAACCAGGATACTGGTGTTAATATAAGCATACTCTTTGAATGAATAAATGCTGTTTGTAACAGGACATGCAGCAGAAAGTGAGCAAAGTTCAATAAAGTTAAATTAAACTAAAGTAATTTGGCCATGAAAAAGTCTAAACCCCCATTGGGCACTGGCAGATATTAAGCGTAAGACACCGAAATGGCCAGTCACGGCCTTGCATGCAATCTTTGAACTTGTCTGATAGCTACCTTAAAGTATTAAAAAGGTGCACAGGAGTTTTATTATCTCCACAAACTATTGCTGGTGCATTACCTAAAGGAAAGCAGTCTCATCCCTCTATAATTCAAGACCTAACCGATAAAAGTAGCACACAGAGGTACACAAACACACTCACACAAGCGTCTCCTCGCATTGTCAAGCTGGCTTAAGAACACAGGAGATGGAGACAGAGGAAAGATGGCGGAAAAGACATAACTGAACTTCTATTGTACATATTATGGTAATGGTTGCTGCATAAATAGGCCTCTTGTAGCCTATCTGACAATATTTCCACCCCAAATGTCTTGTTTTTCAATGAAAGAGTGAAAAAATGTGTACGTTCAACACAAATCAACCTGTCATAGAAAATGTCTATATACAGAACAAAAAATGGATTCGTATCGGCAGATTGTTTCACATCACACACACAAAACCAGGCTTTTGGGACAAAAATAGAGTTGATAATATTGAGACTTTTTGCAGTGAATTAACAATTTAAGCTGTCCATCTGTGCCAGCTATAATGAAATACTGAGACAGAGCTTGAACACATTGTCAGTCTGCCCAGAGACAAAGCACCACGTTGAGTTTTCTTTGTTAGATATCTGACATGAGCTAATGTACCTCTCAGTCTCGGTCGGCTCCTGCTGAAACTTTTGATGGCTCTATTCATCAGCATCTATTACACGCTGGATTTAAATTGGACACTTATATGCTCATTAGTCACTTTTCATCAGCCCTGACATGTTTTCTTTGACATCTCAGAGCGGCGCCTGTCGATGAACGTCCACCATGCCTTTCAGACGAGACCGACGAGGTGCAGCTCTGTAGTCCTGACTACTAGCGTGACACACACTCGGCACGTCATCCCATCTGCAATCTGCATCGCACTCGCTAATGAGTCAACACACTTTGCACCCAGTATGAGCTGCATTTAATGTCACTGGCCTCCCACACACATGCTCTCACACATACAGTACATGCTCCGCTGTTTGACTTCTAGTGTGTTTTTGCACAATTTGAGCACACACATGTACAAACACTGACAAGACTAAACATCATGAAATCCTAAAACTGCCCATGAAAATGTACAAATATTATTTTCTTTCTCTTCATCTGTAAACCTGCATTAACTGATTTTTTTTGGCTACTTGGGGGGCGGCTGTAAAAACAATACTGACATATCATCTTTATAGCAAGCTTAGTAATTGTTTAGTTGCTTATTTCACACAACATTAGCAGTGTTATCATTTATCTAAAGTCATGTTTCCTACCACCCGATGAATCTAAGTCTGATACTTTTCTTTTAGCTCTGTTTTTTTTTGGTCTCCAACAACTCCTGAGAAAATGATCTGGCTCTTTAGCTGCCAGATGCTCAACAATGTTCACAAGCTAGTCATTAACTTCTCTGTCATCTGGTGCTTCATAGATAGACAGGTAGATACTTTTATTGTCATTGCACATAAAAATACAATAGTGTGCAGTAGGTTTACCAGTGCCAAAAACAACATTGATGGAGTGATGTATTAAACGTGATCAGTAATATAAAAATACATTACAGTGACTTTAAGACATCGATAGTGAAGATTGTTTATCACAAGCTCAAGAAATGCTACTTTTGTGCCTCAAACAGTCCACAACTTAAGATTTCAAAACCAAAAATCCTCACATTTGCAAAGCCGGATCCAACACATTTCCTATTTTTACTTGAGGAACAACTTTAGCCATTCATGAACACTCATTTGTTGCCTGTTAATGTCTACTGATTGGCAGTGTCTTCCAGTTGATTGCAACATTAACATTTTCTTTGCGAAAAAGGAGCAAATGTGTGTTGAATCAACTCTGCAGGCCGAATATGGTGATGTAGGATGACAAGATAGGTGTATCGTTACATGAAAATCTTCCTTATTGCAGCTTTAACCTGCTACGTGGACTTATACAATTCTAAATAACCATATCGTCACCTATCCCTTTAAAGTTGAACTCTCATGTGAACTGATTGGTGTGATTTTGTGGGGAGTTGGACATATTTTGATGAGGCAGACCTCTCACAGAGAGTGAAAAATAAGCTCTCCCTTGAGGCCATCCCCCTGGCAGCTAGTGTTTACTGCCTTGTTTATTTCTCTTGGCTGCTGATCTCCCAGCAATGGGCCCACAAGGTGTACTTCAGGCTGGGACTTAATCCAGCCAATTGGAAACTCGGGCTCCGATTCCCTGATACAGTTCAGTCTGTCTTCTCTTACATTATGTCTCACTGAGTGTGACCCAGTGGTGCTATATGGGGACACGTGTGAGAGCATTGAGACAAGAAGGTATAGAGTGTCTTTTTTCCAGACAGTTGCTTTCTGGCAGCAGTACAAAGTCTGTGTTATGATGGTGCAGTACCTTATATATCTAGGTTTCTGTAAGTTAAGAGCAGGAAGTCTCTAACATTTTTTGTAGCTGAGCTCCAGCAGATGAAAACATGTCCCCACAAGCTCCACACACAAAGATACTTAGTTGTTTCTGAATTGCTTTTTAATTATCTAACCATCAACACTGTGTGATTACAACAGTCAATTAATACTATTTCTTGTAGAGGCTTTAGGACATCCTTCCTTTAGTTGGGGGCCAATCAAGGACACATAAAGATCCCAGGATCATATATTTGTGGTAGTTTTAGGTATGAAAATATGTCTCATAAGCTGCACTGGCGGACTGGAGAAGGACACACTTGGTTGATTTAAACCTTAAAGCAAATACTCCACTGAAAACCAATGTCTTGAATATCAAACACTGACAACCCCTCTCAACCCCAATCCTCCACTGCTGACTTGAGACGCAGCCCAGAAAAGTTGACTTCTTCAGGGAGGATATCAGCTCTAGTAAGCTTGGTTTTACAACAGCTACAGTGGATTCACATCATGGCTAAAATTAAGTATCAAAACGTCCAAACTTTCCTCATTCCTGCTACTATTTCTGCGTACGCTCCCAATAGGCCACTCATGTTTTTGCCCAGATATCCAAAATATGACTTAATACGTGCTTGTTTGTGGATAGCATGTGTGCCCGTTGACCTCTGTTTGGTTTTGTAACTATGTCTGCTCGATCCCAAAGAAACACCCAAACAGCTGACCGTGCTTCCCAAAACAGAAGCTGTATATTAAGCCATATTTTGGCACTTTGTGGCTTAAAATATTTATGTCAGGAACATACTTAGGTAAGAAGTGGACAGAGGAGAAGGCCCATACTCCATTAGTGGTTTTTAAGGGTTTTATATGGTCATTTTGGTGCTTTTTTTTTGCCATAAATCAGGGTTGCTGTTGGAATCCTTTTGCCATTGTGAAGCAGAAACTATAAATTCTGAAAAAACACTTTTTAAAATGTGCTGCGGAGGAGTGTTTCATATTTTAAACATTGGTTTTTGGTGGAGCATTCAAACCACAGTCAGTTATAGCTGACTTACTGAAACCCAGTCAAAATATAAGGGGAATATATGGACTAAGATAATATCATGAAAGCTTAATTTTATTGCTAGGTTTTGAAGTAGGGAGTCTAATAATACAGTATATCACGTTCTTGGAGGGGCATCTCTCATTTGTGACTGTTTAAAGTGTTAATTCTCTGACTGGTACTCAATCTTATTTTAAGGCATAAAAAAATATGTCATATGGGTTTAGTCTGATCATGAAAAGTCTCTACCATTGACTTCAATTTTTAAAAACAGCGTAAATAAATAAATCAATGGTGGCAGAAGATTTCTTACCACCCACTGCTGCCTCTGGTTGCCAAAAGTCATATCACTGCACTACTGAATACAATGGCTCTAGTTTACACATTGTATCTTCCTTCATAACATTTAAACACTTTTTTCATACTGTGGCTATTGTATATTAAATAATGTATATAACTATTCTGCTTCTCTAACAAGATTAATGCATGACTGGATGATGATATTTCACTGCTTACTCCAGGTCAAGAAAAGCTGCGGTACTTTAACTACACCTGCTGGGGTTTAAATCAACTTATGAGACAGTTCCTGCCTGCAGAGCACCGCTGCTCTGAGAAATATTTGTATTCCTTCATCGCTAACGTGTCACTAGTGTACCCGGTGTAAACCTCGCTCTCAGTGGTCATTAACAAACATATTTCCACTTTGTCCACCTCCTTCTTTCTCCCAGTGTCTCCTGATACCTGGCTGCCTCTCTGACCACCTGCAGCTCTCTGCTTTCCCTCTTCGCAGTCCTCCCCTCGCCTTCCCTTTCCTCCTCCCTCGCTCCCAGAGGAGAGTGCTCACTGTGTGCTGCCATCCATCAGGCTTGTCATCGGTCGCTCTGGGGCGGTTGGCGAGGACTGCGTGGGACTCGGCTCATTTCCCTGCTCTGATTATCCCAGCCTGCTCAACGGGAATGGGCCCCTGCCACTCGGTCCTCCTCTTCCACCTCCTCCTCCTCTTCTTCTCACTTCTCCTCTGTCTTCCTGTATTCGTTACCCCTTCAGTCAAAGCAATTATTGCACTCCCACGTTTCTTCCTGACTTCTCTTACTATACACAGAATACATCAGCATGTATGATGTATATGTCTGCACGTTGCCTATGTGTGAATACGTACATGAATGCACTGAGAGTCTCTCTTTGTGTCCCCCCAGGCTGCAGGAATGCCGGAGTTTCACCAGAGACTAGATGAAACCTTCATTAAATGAGCTTTGTCTGGCAGCATGGGATTCCCTCACTGTTTAACAGCCATTGCCGTTTCATCATAGAAACTGTTAAAAGACTCCCATGGTGGATTTTTGACAGTTAAATAAGTGTGGAGGCAAGGTCCTGCTGTGAGGAGCGGTGAAAAATATACACCAACCGTTTATTTATGTAAAAGTGAAGATGTATTAAAAGGGAATATGCCTCTGATATAACTCCTGTATTTAGATTTTAATAGACGTAGCTCATCGTTTTATATTGAATCATCAAAATGGAAGCTCGCCTAGGGCCCTCAGTTGACTGACACACAGCTCATTTGTCAATAACTGTCAAGATTGTTTCAAGTACCTTATCCAAAGAAAGCAGTCAAACACTTTTGCAGCTTTTCTATGTTTCACAATGTAAAAAAACAAAAATCTTTTTTGCAGTTTTTCTGCTAAAAAGAGCAAATATAAGAGGGTAACTGGAGCTCGAGGAACATTTTTCTTATTTAAAAGAGTTCTGAAGAAATTGAAAAGGGTAGATCTTTCAAATTCAGCTTTTATTATTCTATACGTGAATATCTGCTATCGTCTGTATCACCTACATTCACAATCATGACAGCACTGTAGCTATCCAGTGATTTTTCAGCCCACGTTCCTCAAGCCAATAAGTCCCTGGATGTCTTTCTCTAAACATGCAGTCACTGCAGCCCGCCACCTCTCGATCACCACCGTGACCTCCAGGATGTCCGGCGAGATTTAACTGAGAGTTTCCATCAACCACCTGCTGCGGCTTTTCTCCGCCACCACCACCACCACGAGTCTGGACTCCAGGGATCCTGTCCTATCTCCTCTCTGCATGTGGGCTTAATGAAGAGTCCTCACATCGGTAGAGTGTAATCAGCAGTGTCTTTCATATTGTTACACACTTGAAATTCATCTCTCCTTTTTTGAACTGGCATATATTATTATAGCCGGTGCAGTTAATTGAAAATGAAATCAAAACTCAGCTGCAGCCCTTGACATATTATGAAGCTTCCTGCACTGCAAATGGGGATTTCTGAGGAACAAAATCAAGCTGAATTTCCTTTTTGGTGCATTTCAAATGCTTCACATTGCCTTGACAGCCCCGGCTCCCTGGAGTATCCTCCAAAACGACGCCTCACACAGCGACAAAGGAAGTTCATTTGGCATGGCTGCTCCCAGGCATGAGCTGGCCTACTTTAAAGCCCAATCTACATAACCAACAGAGCTAATCTGGCCTTCCTTCACCTCCTGTCCTGCTAGCCACCCTATCTCGTGCCCCCAGAAGAGGAATGGAGGATCGGCTGATGGGCTGCATCGTCTAAAGCATGTCCTCACTGTCCACTGGTCCATTTACACTCAGCTGAAGTCATGACCCCATCTGTGGGCTGAATCACAAGCCGTGCAAACACACACATGGGGTGCAGCAGGCAACATTGGTCATTTGGGGCATTTGGATGACTGTAGCTTGTCTATTACCCAAATAGGCATTGAGGGGACACATGCATCAGTGCATTAAATTACCGTCTGCAAGCAGATTCTCAGTGGCAAAACAGACATACAGTACAGTGACTTAATCTCATAATCATGTAGGAAAAAAGGTTTTGTAACAGAAAACAGGGTAAAAAAAAAGGGCACAAACTTTGATCTATATTTACAATTTCTGCCTTATCAACAGTTTCTAGTATTAAAAAAAATCATTAATCTTGACAAGCTGTCTAAAACAATTTTTTGTCTGAATTTCCCCTCCTTCATCATATCTCATCCCTGCCAAGTAGACGTCTCATCCAACACTAACAGTTGTGGCAAACATAGAAAAACCGCATTATGCAAAAAATGTAAAAACAACGCTGTACTAGATGTCCTGGGGTGATTAGACCTCAATGCATTTTAAGATTGAAATGTGTGTGTGTGTGTGTGTGTGTGTGTGTGTGTGTGTGTGTGTGTGTGTGTGTGTGTGTGTGTGTGTGTGGCACCAACTACTGAAAACTGTCAAAGGAAGATGGTTTTGTTAAATTTATGAGCGCAACACACGCACACACAGAAGAGGTAGTCAGGGTACGGTGTGGCTGGGATGTGCTGATGTAGGGAGCGATGAAATTCCTGTTTTACTGAAGAGTTGACACATGTCGACGCAGAGCGGTGCTTCCCGACACGCTCACAAATGACACGTGTCAAGATGCCACGCACAAGAAAACAATGTATGTGGGGGTTTTGACATACATCAGAAACAATGCTGGAGTTTGTTGCTCTTTTGTCTTGTTTACTTCTTTCTTTACTTAAAAACTTTGGTTATTTTTAATAGTTTCGGGCAAAGTTCTTGCATGGAGGCTTATGATAAGGTAACTATAAACACTGGTGCATTTGAGAATTTTTCTTACTTTGTGTTATTTTTTATTATCTTTTAGATATTTTGTAGATACTGCAGGGCACTTTGTCTGGCACTTTTTTCACACTGAGTATTTTATTATTATTATTATTAAATATATATATATTTGTTTTATTAGAACAAATTTGGGTATTTTAGGGTAATTGTTTTTTTTTCCTGTGGATAGTTAGAGATTTGTTTTTATGTTATGTGTGGCTGTCTTGATTGTGGATGTAGCTGCTATAACCAATCTTATATATATCTATATGATGAACAATAATAATGGACTATAGCTCTGCACTTATTTCCTTTCTTCCATTTAAATTGGTGTTAAAGCTTTGGGGACTTTGGCCTTTATAATTCTATTTCTAAGTTGTTATATAACTTTCAGACAGGCACACCTCAGTGAGCCACTATAGTTCTCCATACAGAAGCACAGCAGAGTCTTCATCAGAGTGTGAAGGTGAAAGTGACATTTATCCATGTAACAACAAGACAACACAAGATTTTTAACTCATATCACATTTCCTCAGATGTTTTTTAAACTGCACCTCCACACCATGGACTCATACTAGTAAGTCATAGTAATTAAGGTGGACTGACTTACTAACCCTAACCCTAACTTTACATTTTGTGTAATATAGTTGTGTCATTAAGTCACTGTGTAGTTTGTGCAATTAAGTTAAAATGTTTTCACTTTTCACCTCGCTGGTTAATCCTGTATCGCCTGGAATCCCTCGATGCCTTGTGAAGTGTTTCATTCAAGTCTGCTTTCTAACAGGGTCCACAAGAACAAGGAGCCTGCAGGAGATGCTTCCCGCTTACTAGCTGATCTACATTCTTACCGTCACCTGAGACCACAACAAAAAATTAAACCACAAGAAAAACATCATTACACAAGTTAAGTTTATTTTGCAGTGTCCCGACTCAACCTGGTCCAAACTGAATTTCTGCCTATTTTTCTGCTCAGCTTCATTCATATAATTACACTGTAAAAACCTCACAGTAAATTTTACAATAACCTACTGTCAGCTGAATACCAGTAAGGTACTGTAAAAGTGTTTACAGCATTATTACTGTATTTTCATTTACAATATTATTACCATATGATTTAAATGTACAATATTATTAATTCATGTATTTTCTACTACTACTGTACTTTCATTTACTGTATTATAATGGTTTTCAATTACAGTATTAGTATTCAAAAATCCATTTTTACCTGTAAAATACAATCCAAGTACAGTACAGCCTCCCATGTTCCTACCCCGAGGTATTCTGGGCATCTCCAACTGGGAGGACACACTGGAGCTGACCCAAAACACACTGTGGGGGTTATATCACCCATCAGGTATGTCTCAAGATACCTCAGAAAGAGGTGCAGGATGATAGGGGAACGAAAGGACAATTTTGCAGGTAATTAATCATTCATTTATAAGGAGGCATCTAAAACTGCAGATATGTTACATATATTATTATTATGCAACTAGATTTTTATACTCACAGAGAAATATGGGGAGGTATATAAGAATAGTTGTTCTCAAAGCCTGAGTTGCTTTTATGAACCTTTGATAAAACGCTGTCTTGCCCAAGACACAAAACAATGCTGGCAATGCAACATAACAGCAGGAGCATAGCAACTGCAGCAAGCTGCACGACATGTGGGTTTGATGAGGGTGACTGAGTGGGTGTGTGACAGCAAAGTCAGTGCTACTCAACACTGTTATTGTTTCCAATTCCTCCTGTGTAGGCTTGTGGCACAATCAGTAAAATTCTGAAATTTGCTCCCTTTTTTTTCCCCTTGCTCCAACTGCTGCGAGGAGGAAATTAAATATAGGTATCCATCTGAATTATAAAGAGAAAACTCTTTAAAATCTATACTAATAGAAGAGATAGTAACATCAAGCACAAGCAAATTGTAAAGTCATGTTTGATTGTTTTTGCTGCATCTTGAGTTTCCAGTTTTCTCCTGAAGACTTGTGAGATGAGACAAACTTGAGACTTGATTTTAATTTACTCCAAAAGGCTTCACAAACAGTTCTGCTTGGAAATGATTAAACTAAATGAATATGAAAAGATACGGCTGTCGATTTTTTCTCATTGTCAACAAATCTCCTGTGCAGAGCCAAACCAACCATGAATTGATTGTTACTTAAAAGTATTATGTGTGTATCCAAAGTGTGATATATTCCTCTGTGCTGTAGATCAGTGGTTCCTAACCTGGGGGTAGGAGCTCCACAAAGACCCTTTAGATTAACAAAGGGTTAATCTAAGGGGTCATGAGATGATAGCATCGGATAGGATAACAGAAAAAACATATTTCTGACATACAAAATTGTTGTTTTTTTCAAATCTTTCCTTCAATTTCTGCTTTATTTATTGTGAATTACAGTATTTTAGGGTTAGGATTAGAGCCTCTAACAGTTATGAAAATAAAACAAAATAAGTCCTCTTTCATTAAAAAAAACATTGTAGGACGAGGGGGTCCCAGGCTTTGAATACAGACAATACTTTGGCGTTGCACATGAAATTTGTTCACAGTCAGACAAATAAAGAAAATTGCTAGCTCTGACCTTTTATGGGGCAGTGCGCCAATTTTACACATCATATGCAGTGCTGTTGCAACATCTGTTGGAGCTGAAGACTACAAGTTTGAAAGTAAAAAAATTCGGGGGTGTGTGGAGTCAGAAAGAAGCGTGGTTACAAGACCACTAACAGCTTGAGGCTACATTAGCCACTACTCACATAACACACCCGAATCATCCATGGTAGGGTTGCCAACTCTCACGCTTTCACCTTCAGTCTCATGCTGCCCAAACAATTCTCAAGCCAAAACACTGCAACGGCAACGGAGATGAACAGGCGAACATATGATGGATTTCTGGCATTCTTAAAACTGAGTGTTTCATACGGGTGTTTCCATGGAGCTGCATCTTAAATTACTCTCCGATCGATGTGCAATGTTTGTCTCCGTGTTGATTGGACAGCTGCTCACGTTCACAGCCAAGAGCCCAGAAGGCGTTCATGCAAGCCAAGCACACTCCAACTAACCTGGCATGAACCAAGGTAAGTGACTAGGACAGCTATCACTCATGGATTAATTAATTAACTAAGCCAGTTGTAAAGACTTGCACTAGATGGGGTGCTATCATTCATTATGAGCATCAAAAGTAATCAGATCTCGAACCAGGCTGCCATAAATACAAACTGCCAGTAGAAATGAGTGTGTGTGTGTGTGCGTGTGTGTGTGTGTGTGTGTGTGTGTGTGTGTGTGTGTGTGTGTGTGTGTGTGTAAGTGTGCTGGGTCGGATTATCCATATATTGCATCAGGCGATTGCCCCTGGGGGCAACAACCAATTTGCTGTGCTAGGGGGCACCAATGTGAAAAAAAGAAAAGAAAAAAAGGAAAACATAAACAGTTTTCTTGGATTTTTGGGTCAGCAGTTAAGGTTAGGGTTAGTGTAGGTCTCCAAGAAATTATGTAAATACCCCAAAAGTGACAGAGGTATGTGGTAGTGTATTGACTATGTGTCTGGAGAAGTATATGTTCTTGTGTTATTTTATTTATTTTGGTTTATTTCTGGTTCTTGTTACCCTTGTGTTTCCACTGTTCCTGTAAACCTTATTATTGCCTTTTTAACTTATGAAAATTTGATGAAACGTTGTAGTTTTTGATTTTGGAAACAACACATCTGACTTTCATATGGAAACGACTGTGTGTTGATTATTGGGTTAGCGTTGAGTAAAAAAGACAATATCTTGGATTGTGCTGCACCGATTTTGATACTTCTTATTAAACTGGCCATTGTGAGGCCAACAATGTTACACTAAATTGATGGATTACTCTTTTAAATCAATGCACCACAGCCTGCAATGTCATCATAAACCCTCACAAACAATAACAACAACAACAACACAGGTAGGGAATATATTAGTATTCTCTGAATGTGAAAGTAAATATACATTTAATGTGCTTCAATGTACCTCTTTCATCCTTTTTTCCCCATTTAAGTTATTCCAATTATAAGTCACTGGTTTGTAGGCTAAGCTCCCTTAAATGACACTTGGATGCAGTGAAATGTTCATGCTGTCCCACATAACTAGACCTGAATTGTCAGGTCCCCATTAGCTCGCTCCCAATTACTCTTCTCCATAACGCTGACTTATGAGCGCTGGCTGAACAGCTGAAGATCATCACACACACTGTGACAAATTAGCTCAGTCAACTGAAAGGCTTTTTTTTTTTCTCTTCTTCTTTTTTTTTTTGTTGGAGGCACGTTGTCTATTTATGCATTAGGTAGAGGTTTTTCCACCGCTGGGTGTAATTACATTGAAGACTTAAGGTTTTTCAAAGAGGAAAACAAGTGATCTGAAAAACAAATTAGAGATGTCGAGAGATGTTGTGTTTCCCTCCTCCTGAGCAGAGCCTCTGTAAGTACAATCAAGAGGCTATTTGTGAAAACTGCTTCGCCATTAAAACGAAAAAGATATTTGATATTTAATTTAGTCTGACCTGAATCCATGTATTTATCTATCACTTATCCTTAACCACACCACAGGGGAGCTTTATCATAATATGCAACACACTAAAGGCATGAAAACACTTCAGACAAGTTGTTATACCATCAACAGAAAGACAAACATGTTCTCATTTACAACTATTTGTACATTCATTCAAACGTTAAGTTTAGCTAAATGTCTTTCAACTGTGGGATGAAACCACCACACCTAGAAAATATCCACAAAAACACTGGGAGAACAACAATATTTGACCCATTTTTGCATTTGACAGCAGTAAAAACTCCCCAAACACCTTTCTTTTAGCCAGAAATGTTCCCTAAAGTAACCCAGAATTTAAGAATAAGGAATATTTCCTTTTTTATATGTATATATAGGCAGCTGATACACATTTTTATACATACCTTGACCGATACTTATTCAAAGATTCAAAAATCACAGTTGAAAAATGTTGTTGCCTTTTTCACATTCAATAACATTAATTTGACTCATGATGGTTGTCATGTTCTCCTGTTTTAGGTAACATATGACCATAATATGATGACATTGGTGATTACAGGATTAATCACCCATTTATTAATGACTAATAAGGTGTTTATGAATGAAAGATAGTTTGGTATTGAGACTAATCAAGGGGAGATGCTGTGAAGGGTCAGAATATGAATATTATGGGTTACAATGATTATGTATTTGTCAGTTATGACTGACCACACTGAATATTCACACTTCTGTATTTATCTACATCACGGTTTGTTCACCAGACTTAATTTGAGGAAACTACGGCTTCTCGTTTCCTCATATGCAGTCGTCTGACTAGACGTGTGGCTTATAGATCACTATAAATACTTAGTGGACAAAACGTTGAATGAACAATGTTATTATTCTGTCATTTTAATACACTTTTTCATGAAGTAGAATATGTATAGTCTTCGTGGATACAAAAATTCCAAAGAGAATTATAAATGACCCTAAACAACAATGAAAATGTTCCTCTTGCCTAATTTAGAAATACAGAATGTAGCCCTCTAATTAAAAAAGGAACAATACAACTTTATTAAACCTTCAAAACAATATAATCCAACTGTGCAGAAGCCTAAAAATAATTCTGCACATCTCCAATCATAGTAAGTTCAGGAATAGATGTGTAAATGAAAACGAATGTAACTTCACATACAGAAGAAAAAGGATCCCAGTAATGAAACAGAGGAAAAAAGAGAAGTTAGCACTGGTTTCAAGCTGGTACCCAGTACTGATTAATATCCTGAGTTCAGGAATTGTTACTGAGGGAGAGAAACTGGATCAGTGCATCTGTACAAATAACGCCAAAAGCCTACAATTGTCTCTCACAAATCTTATTACATAACTTAATTCAGCCAGCAGCAGAGAATAAACACAGGATGTAAAGTTGCACTAAACTTATGTAAACTCTTCATGACCTCTTTATAAATGGTAGAGAAAATCAGTGATGTTCAAAAATGCACAAACACACACACAAAAAATAAAAAATGAAACCTGCAGCTATCAGCTCGGGAAAACATCCTGTCTCACAGTCACAGTACACATGACCAACTGCACCAGTGACTACCATGTGGTCAAAGGTCACCATGGAAACAAATCATGAGATGTTGCATCATCCTGGTGGCTGAGTGTTTGTTGATATGTTTCATTTGGACTCATGATTATAATAAAAATCTCTCTGAGACCTTAAAAATAGACAACAGTGAACAAGAGATTTTAAATCTGCTAACATCTTGTACACCTGTTGTAGATTGACTGTATATGTCATTTCTTTATATCTTTGTCCATTTTGGCTCTGATGAAGACCAGTGGTTGAAAGTTCATTTACTCAAGCACTGTACTGAAGAGAAGTTTTCCATTTCATTATACTTTTTTAGAGGGCAATACTGTACTTTCCTTACTACAGTTACTTTTCAGACTGAGATTTTACATACAAAACATATTGTGCAGTTATACATTAAACCACTTAACAGTATATAAAGCAAACCAAATGTATTGTATACATATATATACATTTAAAATGTGTTTATTCTTTGATATTGATATTGTTTTCCAGATGCCATATTCCTTTATCAGTAATACCCAGTATGTGTTTATCCCACATGCCGATGTGAATAATATTTTCTGTCTAATTTGTATTTTATTCTCTGCGTGTGTTGTTTTTATACTATTTTAATGCTTTTGTCTTCACTGTGGGATAGCAGGACACCTGCTGGAAAACAGCTTTTAATCTGACTCAGGCCCACAGCTGGTAATGCTTTCAATGTTTTTTCCTGATAAAAAAAATTAAAAAGAATAAATAAAAATGAAAATTAGAAATTGGACCCACGTCTTAACACCATTACCATTTGCACAGGAGATATGCACATTGGAAATATTGTGGGGTTCACTCACTCAGGTTAAAAAAAAAAGAATTAAATTTATGATAAATCAAATTAAAATCAAATTGAAAAGAGGTCTGAGAAAGGTTGCATTATTTTAGTGTGTGTGTGTGTGTGTGTGTGTGTGTGTGTGTGTGTGTGTGTGTGTGTGTGTGTGTGTGTGTGTGTGTGTGTGTGTGTGTACAAGTAAATTGTCTCAATCACTAGTTTAAAGCCTCTATGTAAATTATGATCCCATTTAATCAATTTATTTCAATTTGACGATAAAGCAGGATATGCTTTAGGTAATAATGTTTGTCGGGTAATGCAAACAAGGCGTATCCCCAGATACACCAAGTAGTACAAGTGTAACTGCTGCTATTTCAGTGTTTTTAGTGCGTGAAAGTTTAACATTGACAGTGTAACATTTTGGTGATCTAAAAAAGTTGTATTCAGCGTTTGCTTGTTCTAAAAGGAGTCAGACGTTCAGTTCTTTTGTTAAAAGTACATTTTGTTTAAGTGGTTTTAAGCCTGTTTTCATTAGCAAAAATTGGCATTAGCATTATCACAGTAAACTGGCGGTAAAGGCACCATGCTGACCAATCTAGCAGCTAACATTAGGTTTAGCTTCACCATCTCGTCTAAATATCGTCACTTCTGGCTCCAAATATCCAAGATGGCGACAGTCAAAATGCAAACTCAAGGCTTCAAAATGTGACAACACAAACCAATGGTTGATGTCACAGTGGAAACGTCTTTTATTTTACTTTTATCTTTATTCCACCAACCTAAAACCCCAAAATATTCACATTACCATAAAAGAAAAATGCAGCAGATCCTCACATTTGAGAAGCGGAGAACTCGAGAATATTTGGCATGTTTGCTGGATACATGACTTTAATTATTCAGCAATTATGAAACTGGTTGACTTCAAAGCGAGTTGTAGATTGACTTAATCATTTCAGCAGTAGTTGTTGCCGTGGTGATGGGCTATAACAGTCACAAACACAGACACATACACACACACGCTATACAACTACAATTATAATCCTCCCAACATCAAACAAAAGCTAAATGCCAAAAATCAGTGAAACACAGAATTTTAAACACTCACACCAACACACACACAACTCTTTTCTATTTGGGATTAAAAGGAGTGTTTACGCCTCTGATAAGCCCTCGGGGAAGGCCTCCAATTTGATGACAGAAACCTTTTTTTTTTGTTTGTTTGTCTGTCATCTTGTACGCAGAAGAGTGTGAACCATCTTTGACTGTGCCAGAAGTGTGATTGTCAATTAATCTTGTCCTACAGATTTCTCCACAGATGGAAAGAAAAGACGGAAAAAAAGAACCAAAAAATGAAACAGCAGAACATTTCAGAAGCTTCCTCTAGCCGTCACGTTCAGGTTTTCACATAAGTAAGGTGATCAAAGCTGATTTCTAGGCGACTGTTGTGCTGTCTGAGAGTTTTTGTCGTTTTTTCCTCAACAGAAGGGAACTTGTTTATTTCCCCCCGACGGACCCTGTTTGTGTGTCTGCGTGTATACTTCAGTGATTATTGGTGTCAGCCACAAAATGTCTGACAGAGCAGTATCTATGTGGCATAAAAAGGCTCACGCACTGATGCACACGCACTGTAAGAACAACAAAGAGCGGCCGACGCTTGGGACAGTCTGACAATGAAGGCAGAGATTGGTCTACAAGTACATCTGGTCCCATAGATTTATTGTCATGCTAAATAACACACACACACATAAACAAATACAATGATGACAAACCACACACACAAACATAAAAGTTTTATAAGTCGAGCACGGATGTGAAAGGAAACCGGGGGGAAAAAACCACAGCACATTTATTTCCAGGCTTGATTATGAGCAGCGACCGCAGCTACAGGCGGCTTCATTTTCCTCCATCTATCATCCTGCAAAGTCTCCTCTGCATATTATTCACTCTGTCTGATCACATTATTTGTCTGCAGTGTCACTTTTCTGACAGGCCGCTATAAACACTGGAATTATATATGACTGTCTCATTTCTGCAGCGATGACAGTCAGAGAGACAGATAGCATCGTTTTCGTGCATCCTGCAAGACGAGGGAACAACAGGTAGCATTGTGACGTCACTATTATATATTTTCTATTTTTAACAGAGATTTTACAATTCAATATATACTTTCATTTCTTTTTATACTTTAAGTTTTTAGTTTATTACTTACTATTATTGTTACTATGATTATTTAAATGTTTTCTTATAACGTATGTCTTTTGAAAAATATAGTTTAATTGTTGTTTATTATAAATTGTTTTAAAACATTGTATTTTATTAAACATTATTTACTCTTAATATTTATTTTTTAATTTATTTATTATTTATTTTGTTTTATTTGTTTTATTGTGTGTAATATATTTATACTATTACATTTTTATTATTGTTTACATTTTTAATTTTAAATGATTTTGGTTTTACTATTTATTTGACATAATGTTTACTCATTTATTATTTTAAATTTTTTCCAATTTATTTTACATTTTTGTTTAAATTATTTTAAAATAATTTAAATTATTAATTGTATCTTGAATTATTGTAAATATTATCATATTTATTTTGTATCATGTTCCTTTAAATGTGTAATTTTAATTATTTTATCATTTTACTATTTTTAATTTCATAATATGAATATGAGTGTAATATTCTCTTAATTTTCTTTTCATTTTTACTGATTTTATTATTGCAATCATTTATTTATGTTTCATTTTATTATGCATTTACTTTGTTTTAAATGTTATATAATGTTTATATTTATGGTCAAATACACATAATGGGACATTCAGTTGACAAAATTTAAAGCCTGACATCATTCTCAACGCTGTTCCCGACGTGGGCGAGAAGACCATTAAAAATAAAATTCCGACATCCAATCCATCTCCCAGCGGGGGAGTTATCTGCCACATCGTTCTCCTCGGTAACACTGGCTAACCTCTAGAGTGACACTTCTAAACACATAAATATCTCAATCGCGTTGCACTAAAACATGGATGAGCCCGATCCTTCCCAAGGAGAACTTATAGTGGGGCACTCTATCAGCCTCTTCCCCCCCATGAGGACGCAGGGATTTATACAGCGGAGAAGGCCCTCAAAATGATAGCAGCATAAGAACAGACAGGGGCCAATCCGAGTTAGGGGTGTGGATGGGGGGGTGAGGGCAGGGGGGTAGCCTGGGAAATGAAGGCATGATTGATGTTTCCTGGGCAATTTCACAGCCCTCGACTTCCAGCAGAGAAGGAGAGCGAGAATCAGAAAGAAAAAGAACAACTGTCAACTGTTGCCAAATTTACACTAAAAACTCCAACAGGAAGTGATCTAGAGTCACCTTGAGATGTGAAAGTCAGTTTGCCATTTCCAATTTCACAATCAAATATAAGATTGTGTTTCTTTTCGGGAGCAAAGATTTAGCTCCTTAACTACAACTCATGTAAATAAATCTACAAATGCCACATTTAAGATTCATTTACGCTCCGTTTCTACTTTTTATAATCATCCATTAGTTTCCTTTCTTGTCCGTATGGTATGAAAATCAATGAGCAGACTCCTAAAAACATCATTAAGTTGTGTACTCATGCATACAGAAGAGAAATATTTGCAAATAACTAATGTTTTGACACTCTTAGTGCAAGGATGCATCTCGTGGCCTTCGTCAGTAACAAGCAGGTAGTTCCAGGTCTGAGTTAATGCAGAGTCCATTTGTGTAGAAGTGTATGAGAAAATAACTCTAAGCTTCTCACTTGATTTATTACCTCAATAAACACTTCCCTAATGAGTTCATGGTAGTTTCAAGTCTTCTTCAATTCAGCATGATGTTCATTTTGTTAATAATGGTGCCATTTAGAGTAAAAACAATGACGATAAAGCAGGGAAGGATTTAGGGTGTGGATACCTTGTGATTGACAAGGTCACTACTACAGTATGTGAGGTGGCGAGGGTCAAAATGCCAAACTTGAGGCTTTAAATCAGGAGTCCACAAACCAATTGGTGACATCACGGTGGCGACGTTCATAATTTTATACAGCGTAGAATCAGCCACAATTGTCTGCTATAAAATACAAGACATTTATATAACTCATATTATGTTGTGATGGAAAATGTAAATGCTGCCTGGATTATATTTCATAGGAACATTTTTTTGCTTTTTTGAGCCAAGATATTTCGGTTGTATTGAAGTCACTTTCTTTGCATCAAACCAAAACTACAATCTTTCCCAAATTTACATGAACATAAAGAGGCGTAAAAATGCTTTAGTTGCTACAACTGCATATGATACAATATATATGCCGTATGTGTGTGATGTGGATATCATATACATTAAATAACACTATTTCCACATGATATTTATAAAAACAGTAATCCGGCCGGCATTATGCATCCTTCAAATTACTCAGATATTATCATGTGACCTCAGTATGGCATTTAAGGTCAATACATTGTTCTTCTTTTCTTATTTATATCAATTTTTGACAACAAATAATAATAATAAAAAGATATAAACCGTTTAAAAGGTCAATGACTATCTTTTGTTTCACTTGTTTTGCTGAAGATAACTAGGAATATATTCAGATTGCAGAGTACTTAAAAGCGAATGACCTAAAACAGTTTCCATTTTAGGTTATTTAAAAAACATTACTTAAATATAAAACAGCATTCATGAATCATTGAAGAAATTTATCAAATAAAACTGCTTTAATTAATTATCAAAGAAAACTGCAAAACATTTGGCGATTTCAGACTCAAATATGAAGATTTGCTGCTATTCTTTGTTTTGCATCATTGCATCTTTAGATGTTAGATGGTTGGATGTATTTATTGGATGATTTTGTGGTTTTTCAATATTTTCTCACATCATCATACTTTAAAGGAATAACTGATTAATCATAAAACATCAAACAGATGAGTCAATAGTACAAAATAATCATTAGCTGCAGCTCTAAAAGTTTCACTTTAGTAGTTTAGGTTACATTTTATGCACACTCACACTGACTCAGTCTGACTCACAGGTTTCATCTAACCTTTCACCGAGCAAAATGCAGGTCAGGAAGAGAGAGATGCTGCCACCCTCTTGATGATACATCACATGTGAAAACAAGCCAGAAAAACAAACTGTATTTCGATGACGATAACAGACAGGCAGCCTATGGGACATCATGATGGATTGTGGGTACTGTGATGAGATTGAGTGTGGTGAAAAAATAAAAAATAAAATAAAAATCTGCTGCGTTGAAGCCTGAGGATTATGAACAGTGAATGTGTGGATGCAGGAATGGTAGCATGCAGCTGCCTTGTGTAGGTGTGCATTAGCATAGGTGAATGAGTTCCTTGGTGAATAAACTTGGCAGTGCAGGATATGCATGAAAACCTATCTGTGCACTTTGTGATGGCACGAGCTCTGAGATTAAAGCTGCTTGACATATAAATTACAACTTCTGTTTTTTTCTTTTTTTTGCTGTTGTTTTTTTTTGCTGTTACATTAACATGACGATAATGTTACAGGCTCTGAGAAAATCTGTTACCGCATCCAACAAAAATAGAACAGACACTGTAAGTTACACAAGCTGTCTTTATCACACATGGGTGCAGCAGACACAGCAGGTGAGTGACAATGCTGCATTGTTCTCTGGCACTCATAACCTGTGCGTGTATGTGCGTGTGCATGTGTGTGTGTGTGTGTATGTGTGTGTGTGTGTGTTAGCGTGTGTGAGTGCTCTTGTACTTCTATCTTTGTAAAGACCAACAGAGCATTTTGGCCTACTTGTAGCCTATTCATCTAATGCTCTCACATTAGCCCCAACCTTTCATTGAATCATTTTCTTTTTCAGGATAACAACATCTATCTGAAAATGAAAATATATTTTAAATAATGCACTATAAGATGGATAACATATATAAACACCTTTCTGCTACACAATTCATTTTATTACATTTCTGAAGGTGACCAAAATGATAGATCATTGCATAACAGTGATCCAACCAATCTGTGAAATCTTTTTAGTGTAATTGGCAGCAACTAAAACGTCATCTTAATGCAGCAACTACCACTACTTAATGCTGATGCCATGTGGAAATACCTTAAAGCGCAATGCCACTGACAGCCACTAGATGCCGGCTACAATTCAACCATTCAAAAAGCATCTTAACTTGTAAGGCAGCTAGATTTGCGAGCTCACGAGATCACACAAGAATCGGTCATGTTGGGCTTCAAAGTTATGTGCTTGTGTCTGAACCAATCTGCGTCATGAATCCAGCTGCTTCGACAGGTAAGACGGTGATGGACAGATGGTTCATCCAATCACCTGTCTAGTATTTTCTGAAAGTGCCTGCCCTTCTCTAAACAGTGTACATGGGTGACTTCTCATATGGTTCTGTATAATAAACCATCTGGCACATCAGATTAAAAAGCATCAATTTCTCTCTAGAAATACTAAGTCAGTCTTTTTTTTTTAATTGAGTCATTGTGGTTTCAGTCTCTAAACTGGTGTTTCAACATCTGAGTTCATAGCAGCCAAGAGTCAAGGCAGTATCATAAAAAAGCATTATAAACAATAAACTATAGCCTCATTGAGGAGAATGGGACACAACTTAAACTAGATGCACATGTTTAGAGTGGATTATTTTTTATTATCGATTAATCTATTGATTATTTTCTCGATTAATTAATGTCAAAAAATGTCAATCACTTTTCCTTAAAGCCCAAGATGTGACCTGAAATGTCCTCATTTGCCTCAACCAATTGTCCATAACTCAAATATATTGAGTTAACTATATTCATAGAGAATATAGTTAACTCAATATTTGAGTATAGAAAATATTTGCATTTAAGAAGCTGGAACCACAGAATATGGACATTTTTCCTCAAACAAAGACTCAAAACAATTGCAAATATTGACAATTATTATCTGTGGATTGACTCAGATTAGACTGCACTTATTGTTGCAGTTCTAACACAACCAAGCATGAAGGCTCATTTTGCTTGAAAGGACCAGAGACCTCGATACTTGCAGTCCTCACAAGTATAGAAATTGTATCTGATGCTGCCCTGTTGAGATATAGTGAGAGTCACAATATTTTGCAAGATTTTAAGACTTTGCTTACTTTCACTGCTTTTAAAAGTACTTTAAAGGATTAGTTTGGATTTCAAACTGAATTTTAGAGTCTAATTAGGATTGATGTACAAAGTTCAGGGAAGAGCCCAAATATGCATGTTGAGGTATGTTTTATGACTATAATTACTAAACACTCCCACAGGTGCAGTAATACAAACGTGCAGAAGCGACTGTGTGTGTTTAGACACCTGTTTGGGTGTCGATATGCACGCCTGTATTAGTTTGGTTATTGGCAATTAATCAGAGCACGGTAAACAAGAGCTGTGATGCAACCTGTCTGCAGCACACTGTGTCTCTACTTGTCTGTCATGTCAGAGCGTTAGGATGACACAAAACAGGTTCAACCAGACCGTTGACAGCAGAACAAAACTAAAACATTAAAAAGAAAACTTCAAAGCGTAACAATCATGTGTTACTATGCAATGAGGTGTTAAAGTTACAGGTGTACACATGTATTAGGAGACAGCCTATAAACAAAGAAACCAAGCTTGGCTACAGAACAAAATGGAGATGAATGATGCTGTTCCTGGGAAACTATTTGTTTCACACACACCCAAATTCCTATGTCAGGTTTTTAGTTTCGCTTTCAACTTTCCTTAACAAAAAAAGCTCTATTGAACTTATTATAGATGATTTTTAGGACTCAATAGGGGCAGAGAGTCACTTGCTGTTTGTATTCATGCTCTTTACTAAGAGTTAGCAGGCCACGATATTGACTTTAGATTTATACATTAAAAAAACCAAGTGCCAAACCCATTTCAGGTAATTAACCATCATATTCATCAGAAACATGGTGCTTTTTAGCTGTATATAATCCCCCAATCGCATACCACCGCCACCACTTTCTATGGAAACATTATTATTATTATTATTTAGGTCTGTGGCTGTTACATGCTCTCAATTCTTTAGCTGCCCTCGTTAAGAAAATAAACAGCTATTAGAGGACGAGACAGGCGGCATCAAATATCTAATTAAAAGACGAGTGTGTAGGGTTTAGTGGAATCTAGTGGTTAGGTTGGAGATTGCAACTAAAAGAGTCTAAGGCTCAGTCTAAGGCACTAATTATGATTGCACTAATTAAAATACTTATATTCCATTTTTGCTACTGCACCTTAAACATCAATAAAGGGGCAAATGCTCAGAAGAAACGTCGCCAAGAGGAATTGGTGAGTGCAGCAACCAGGCTGATTGCACTGAGTAGAAGTTCGCCTTGTAGCTTTCCTTTCAACGTTTGTCTTGCAATCGTTATGAAATGCCTGATGTCAGTGGGAGGAAGTGTTCCTGCCTACACTGCAGCAGTGAACAAAATTGTTACATCTTCATACGAGTTGTAAGAAAGTACAGGAATACTGTTGTGGGATGATGTCACTGTCGCTGTTTCTCAATGACTGCTCATTGAGAAGCGGCTTATGTAACAGCTTTAAAAGCAACAACAAAAAATTTAAAAAAGAGGTGCTCCTTTTGTTATTGTGGGCTGTGTGAGTCGGCGATTGCACTTGTCAAGACAGGATTAAATGGTAGAGCGGGCAAACAAAGCGGAGCAGGGGAGGCAGAGTGCTTTCCAAGTTTAGCAGAAGTGTGGGTCTTAATCACAGAAGGTTTTTCCCTAGACTCCATTACCCAGAATGCTTGGTATCGCTATCATTGGCCTGTTTGGTGTCACTGTGGCACCAGATGGTTCTCCCCAGAGCAAAGAGATTAATTTCCCCATCGCCACCTGAGAACAGCCAGAAACTGATCACACACTCAGCCCTCATTAATTAAGTGCTGTAATGGCACGAAGTAGCCGCCTGTCCTGTCAGGATACAACACAACACACTAAAAGCCTGTTTCACTGTGTGCAGGAGGCTCTACTTATCTCAATCAATCAATCAATGAATCTTCATTTATATAGAGCCAAATCACAACAGACGTTATCTCAAGGTACTTTTCACTCTTATTTATCTGTACATTTACTTTCAATCTCAGTTTCCAGTTGCTGATGGCAAGTGGGTATATGCGTGTGATCACAAAGCATGAAAACAATCGTATTCACTTATAACTGCAATATCTATGAAATTAATGATGATGATGATATTAATATTTTTCAAAATGCAAGCAAATTCAACTTCGTGTTCAAGCCAATGAAGCGTCACATGTAGGGCTGCAACAAACTATTGTTTTTTATTATCAATTCATCTTTTGATTTTCTATTACTGTTTCCAAAAGCTCAAGTTGCAACTTTTAAATGTTTTGTTTTGTCCTAATCAACAGACCATTACCCAAAGATATTCAGTTTACCATCACAGAGAACTAAAGAAACCACAAAATATTCACTTTTAAGAAGCTGGGGCCAGATCATGTCTGCATTTTTTTACTTACAAAATGACTCAAAGTGATTATAAAAATAGTTGAAGATTAATTTTCTGGCAAACTACTAATCGATTAAGTGACTAATCGATGCAGCTCTGGTCATATATGTAAGTGTTACTTTTTAATTAGCAATTTTCTGGGAATCAATCAATTAAATAACATTATTTTGTACAATGATATGATCATGTTACCACAATATGATTTCACTGTATGTCAATAGATAATCATTAAAAAATCATTAAATCGATCATTAAAACAACCAAACAACAGCTGAAAATCTGATATTTACATGTATTAAAAAAACTATTAAAGCTCAAAGTCACACTTACTAGTATTTCAAAAACAGCTTTTAACGGCCTCTCATTGTCTTCATTCAGCATAGTCTATATCTGCTGAATGAAAACTGAAGTTGGAAGCTCCAAAATGCAACTTTGAACTTAGATTTGTTTTAATTGCATATTATACTGTTAAAGAAAAGCATTTAAATTAGTTTCAGATTAAGCATCTATATAAAAAAAATAAGTTGGTCTGATGAAGATCAATTAAAAATAAGGGAAAAGAGGACATGGTAATACAGCACAACATACGGTACGTATAGAAGTAGACATAAAACAGTACAAAAAACATCTTATTCATCAAACATTGGTATCTCTGCTTTCTGTCTATAATCATGAAGAGGAGACTGACTGTACTGTATATTTAGAAACTTCTCTTGGTACATAATTTACAGGTATTACACAAGTATTACATAATTCAAAGCAGGCGGACAAATTATGTGTTCTTGCTAAGCCTATGGATAAAACTTCGTAGAGGAGATCCACCACTGCCGGCCACCAGCTGAGAGAAATCTTCTGTGAGGTGTTTTGTATGAAATCATCCAACTAGCAGAGATGCTAACATTCAGCTCTTAATCTGTCTTGATCCCTTAAAACCAACTTACTGCAGCTCATCCATGCTGAAATTACAGCCAAACAAAGTAAACAAAAAAGGTTATTGCCCTCTGGTTGAGGCCACAGTGAAGTTTAAAATGGCGATGCGTGAAGAGAAAAAGTGCAGCACTTCTCCGGATCGGGTCTTGTCTAAGTGTTGACATGCAAGCATGAAAAGCAGTGTGAGAAACTCTTTCTTGTTGATTCTCGTAAAGCCTTTAATCACTGCTGCTAGAACACGAAGCGCAGACGAGTGGAAGCCAAGTAATCATGTTAAAGTTTTTAGTAATCTGCGCTTATGGAAGCTGCTGGGAGACATTGGCTAACTATCACATTGAAGAAAAATGTGACCCACCAAGAGGAAGGCTCCAACACAAAAGGTACAAACAAACCGAGGTACACTGAAGACACTCTGAGCCACCGCAAGGAAAGTGCATAAAAGACTTAAAAGACACGGGGGAAAGAAGAAACACATAAAAGACTTCCTGTTTGCGTAGGAAATTCTCATAAAATTTACAGGAAACCAGAAGAGTAGAAGTAAAGAAGAAGTGCCAGCTTGTAGAGTGAAAGGACAGAGATTTGTACAGTAGGGGGAAGATGGGCGAGAAAGGGAGGGTGAGATATGTTTTTCTTCCCCTGAGTGTGTTTTGAAGAAGAATGGATGTAACATCTCCAATGTGCATTGAAAAAAAATATCAATGCAATGCAATATCAATGAAAATTTCAATGTTTATTGGATATTTACGAAAATGTTCTATATTTTTCTTATAGTCAGTAAATCTCATGTGTAAAGCCAAACCAACAATGGACTCATCTTACTTAGAAGTATTGTGTGTGAATCCAAAAACAGATTTTTATTCTTCTGTATTGTAGACTTCCATTGTTCTCCAAAAACTATTAAAAACATGTTCCCGTACATGCTCAGTGGCGCCTGCAGTACACAGAGCTACTCTCTAGAGACTGAAAACGTGATCGCTGTTATTCTGTTTTGGAGCCTTTTTCTAAACAAGGCAAGAAAAATATAGAAAACCACCAGCTTTATCCTTCAGGTTGCCAAAAAACATAAAAAAAAAAAAAAAATGAAAATACAAATCAATTTTGCTAAGAAGTCTTTACATATTACTTTTTTTTTTGCTTTGACTTGCATACTTATAAGTCAAAATTGTGATTACCAAAAAGAAGAATATCATTAACATTTTTGGGGTATTAGTTTAATCAGTTTTCTCATGGGTTTTGAATTTTAGATATTAACCAATGATGACAGTGTGTGGTACAGTTGTGACTCAAGCAGCTAACGTAGCCAAGCATCACCCACTTTTTAATAACTTGACTTTGGAAGATGTCGACATTTTACACATGAATGTTATGAAGAAACAAAAATTGATATTGATTCTAGCTCTACATTCATATATACAGCAACTCAGATGTTGCCATGGGAAACACCCTTCCAAGAGGCTTCAACGCTGTTTCAAAACAATCCGTTCATAAATAGTTTCATCCTCTTTTGCAAAATTGAAAAGTATGCACAATAACCACGCTGCAATATTTATAGTTTTAGAGTACTCCTCTTACACAAAAAGTGAGGGGAATACAAATTTCAGTTCAATTTGAAGTGAAGCGAGGGAGGCGAGAGCAGAGATTGTCTGGAGAAAAAGAGCCAGTGGAAAGATATACATCTGTCACTTCCTTTCATTTTGAAGTATAGTCAACAGAGAGGATGGTGTCAATAACCGCGTACACACAGTCTGCCGCAGAGCACTCACAACAATACCAATGTGACGCTGCATTCAGAAGTCCGTTTGATAAATTTTTTTTGTGGCTTGAATGTGTTTCTGTTCACGTATAAACAACTTTAACTCCAAGAGTCTGCGGTAAGTGTGTGGAATAATAGTAGGAGGAAGATAATAAGCACAAGGGGAAGTTGTGATTGATGCCTGCTGCTTTTAAAAACAGCTCAAATGGTACTGGAACAAAGTAAGTAATCAGTCCGCCTGCTTAATTCAATAGCACACAGGCTGAGTAGTAATGAGTAAGCAAACCAAGCTTGAATACATTGTTGATTTGATATGATTGCGTCCAACTGCCTTTGCAATGCTTTTGCAAT
Organism: Scomber scombrus; assembly: GCF_963691925.1. Classification (NCBI taxonomy): domain Eukaryota; kingdom Metazoa; phylum Chordata; class Actinopteri; order Scombriformes; family Scombridae; genus Scomber; species Scomber scombrus. The sequence continues at coordinate 14,345,665 of NC_084991.1, forward strand.
GCTAAATCGTTGATCCCATGGTGGTTAAACCTTTAGAAAATCCCCTTTTTGGTAGCATGAGAAAAACAGTTTGAAATGACCCCGCCTGCCCTATTTATTGACCACAGGTTCAAAAAAGCAATCACGAAAAATCCCAGAAATACAGAAACAAAGTCTGACTCAATAAATGAGTGTCGGAGGACATGATTCTTCTTTTTTTTTTTACACCAACATCCTCATTCCCTGTCCATGAATGACACCAATGTTACAGAAAGCCAAACATTTCACAACCGGTCAATAGTTTGACTCATGTAGTGACGCCTGAGTTTCAAAACTGCTCAATAGCTTTAGTCATGGGGATGGTTTCTTGTAAGTCTTGATATTAGTGTTGGACTCTTAAATGGAAATTTCAGGGACAACTCAAACTGAACTGGGATTTATTGTTTAAAAAAAAAAAAAAAAAGTTTTTGTGTAGCACCTTTAACAGATGCAAAAACAAAAAGTGCTTTACACAATGAAAAATAGACATTAAAAATAGCAATGACAACAAACGGCACCGGTCTGACAAGTTAAAATTGTAGCAAAAACAAACAAAAGAAAAAAAATCCAAAACACAGACTAGGATGTACGCAAAAAACAAAAGGCAATAAGTAAAGTGGAGCCACTATTCAGATGTTAAACAAAAGCCAAGTCAATAAAAAAAAGAAATAAAAAGAAATATACAAGGCTTAGTAGTTTCTAAAGCACACAGGAGTTTTGTGAGCTACAGAGTACCAACGATTTAGTTTGTTCTGAAGGTGTGATGAACAAAAGCATCATCAGCAAAGACAGAGAACAACTACATGCTCAATGTAACAAGAGCATTTGGGGTGATAACAGAAACATGCAGCCACCTCACAGGGAGGAACACATACCGTATAACTGACAGGATATGAAGTGGGTTTTCACCCACTGATTTCACCTCACATAATCGCAAACTACGCAATCAAGCGTCACCACAGCTCAATAACATCTCACTTTTTGATTCTAAATCACTTTGTTTCCCTGTCTGCTGGAGTTCAGTTATGCTTGAGCTGTATGATTTAGAGCCTAGCCTGTAATTTATTTTAGTTAAGACATTTTTTCTCATTGTTTTCAGTTTTCACAAAGAGCATTTTTCTACTTATCCCAAGTCATGCAGACAGTTTATTGGGGTTATACCAAATTTTGAGATATCAATTTCTGAGATTTCTGATGCCAGTGCGTTCTCAGTTTGCTAATTTGTATTCAAAAAACAAAGTACAACTGAGGCTGATGAGAGTGGCTTTACTTTTTTCAGGTATTTCATCAGCGGAATACTCAAGTAATTCAAATTTTGGCTTGATGTCAGCACTTGATTAAAAGGTTAAGAGATCACTGATGTATTTTTACATTATCATAAGAACACTAATGCCTGGACCAAATCTTAAGGCAATCCATCCAATAATTGTTGAAGCATAATGGTGGCTCAAGAGGAAAAGTCAAGGGATCACGAAAGTCTGGATGATTCATTGTGTGGGAGCCTTGAATGTCTAGACAAAATTTTATGGCAATTCATCCACTAGTTATTGAGATATTTGAGTCTGGACTGAGCAATTAGTTTCATACAACTCTAAAATACAGAAGTGCAGCAGAAATGAAGGAAAAAAAGTCCCATTGATGTGAAACCAAACCTTTGACTATGTGTTATTTTGATCATTTGAGTGAACTGACTCTTTAATGTATGTGACGTTTGACATCCTCTAACACTATGACTCTCTTTACAAATAAAAATAAATCTGCAAACATGTTTTTGAAAAAATACAGAATTTAAAAAAAAGCATGAAATTATTACTTTGGCTAAAACTCTATGTAGCATCACGATCCTATCAGTAGGGAATTCACTTTTTGTAGTGCTGACAGATGACATCAAATAACACAGTATGTTCTGACAGCCGCTGTCACAAGTTGTGTCGACATCAAACGAGCCCCTGTGAGTCTCAGACTTTCAGGATGTGTCTCATCTCATTGGGCTGGCATCATTGTGCTGTGTGTTTGCTAAACTTAGTATGTACAATTAGGTCAATTTAACATTGCAGCATTGTTTCCACTGATTTCTCCCCCACCCGCTGAGGTGAGTCTTGAAGAAACTCATCAAACACGGCTAACTCCTGCACCAATCGCCCACCTGTTGTACCGACATCACTCCTGTAGCACAGGTCAAAAGGTCAACAGATGGAGGTGATTACACAGCACAGCGCCAGCACATCTTTCAATATGGTCTTGGGCAGAGTGTGAAATATACAGAGAAAGGCATGGCAAACTACTGCACACATGGGACGCTTTTGTACTTTCTCACAGTGTTACCTGAGAACCAACACAAGACAAGGACAAAGAAACGTCTCCCTGTGTGCTGCTTCTGTCTTATTACAGCTTTGATTGAGCCACGATTGAAGCCAGCAGCCACAATATTGATAACACATAGGCCTACAAATACAGGGAAACCCAGATGTGCAGAAAGAATGTTTGTTGTAAGCCAGATGTGATTTTCCCACTCAATCTGTACCACACAGAACCAGAATTAGAGCGTTTTATTATCAGGAATATTATCTATATTAATGCTTACCACTGGAGGGTAAATACGTAATGACCAAATCAATAAGTCAGGTATTGGTACTGCTCTTGGATGAGGAAATTGTTTCAAGATTGGGAAAAGAGGCAGAAAGAGGCAGAAAGAGTATTTTTTAAATCCAAATGGTCAGAAGTGTTGGTGAATCTGGAAATACTTTTAAAACTGCTGTGGATGTTTTAACACCGCTCTGGGTTTTGAAAGATCGCCAGGGATTTATCTTTCAGAAGAAGATAAGCGTAGATATGTGACTTGAATGTAATATGAACAGATCAAACGTACAAACTAAAGCCCAATTTCCACTGGGTCCGTCAGCGGCACGTTACAGCTGCGCCGCGGTCACCGGAGCTGATAGGTAACACTATAATCAATGATAGTATTTCCACAGGGAGCGTGTCAGCAACGTCTCAGCAACGTCCCAGCAGCGGCTCTCCGCGCCGCAGCGCTATCAATCCGCAGCATTTCTATTTTTCACGGACACGTTTCTAACTCGCGACAAGCTCAACAGAGCAGATTGCACCAGACAGGAAGTCAGACACAGAATCGGCACAATAAAACTTCCGTCCCCTTTCAAAATAAAACACAATGCGCAGATCACAACCTCACATCAACATTACGTCATAACCGGTGGCCCCAGGTCAGCAGTCAATCGATCAAAGGGTCTCGTTTCACGTCCGAGAAGCAAAGAAACCAGTTGTTTCTTGTTGTTGACTTTATACACCCAGTTCGCGGGATCTCGCGGTCTCGCGATTATCGCGTGATCTCGCGGGAATTCTGCTGGCTCGCAAGGCACCGCTCCGCTGCTGTAACGCTCCCGGTGTGAGTTGACGCTGGGCAGAGGACGGAGCTAAACTGTGGCGCAGCTGTAAGGTGCCGCTGACGGACCCGGTGGAAATCCAGGGTTAGGTTATGTGTGCCAGTGAACTAATAGGCGTCAGCACATGCCTAGCTGTGTTTAAAAAAGATTTAGCTTTAGCTTATTGGACTGTGGAGGCTAAGTTAGCCATTGAGGTGTTGGCTTGACTGATAGCTACTGATGTCTACCTCTGAACTGATTTTACTCACTTTTTGAGAAACTTCTATGCCAACTGTTTCCTCAGTTTTCTCCAAATCTGATCTTCCTACTGCAAGCATAGACTTAGGATAACAAGAAAGCCCCTTTTGAATGTCCATTTATAATTTTAGCTTGCTAGTGTAAAGGAGGATCCCTGAGTTGATAATGTTTTCAGAAAAAGCACTCAAACAGCCTCTATGATTTGGTACAATTATGAGCTTTTACGGGTATCCGTCCATAACTTTGAGAAATTGAAATGATGCTCCTTTTTGTGACATGCCACAACCATTGCAAAACCGCCACCCCTTTCGGCAACTACAAACAAACAAACAGGCAGGGGCGAAAACATTACTTCATCGGAGGTGATACTGATCTGAGGGAACACTGACACGCTCCCAATTTGGATGTTTTTCAGGCACCAAGTTAGTCAGAGAAACATAAATAGCACATTTGTTTTTATACTAAAAAAATCTGCTTTCATATTAGCATCTAACCAATATATCTGCCAGGCTGTGAGACCTTTATCTGCCAATGTTTCCATATTGGTATCTGTACAGTGAATCAACAGATAAATAACACTCTATGGCAGTACAGAAACATTAAAGACACAGTACATCGAGCTAGCACTAACAAGTTTATTGTTCAAGTGCTCGTCCTTTTTAGTACATATCTTAGTCACAATTAAAGGGTCCTTATCAAAAATGTTTCCTTTTCATATGTCCTTGTCAGATTTTTTTAAATTCTCAAATACTGACTTTATCAGTTTTCAGTTGTGATAAAAAAAAAATCACATCCAAGGTCTCGCCATTGTTCTTTTTTGATGACATGAACACTCAAATGTACTGACAGCCAACATCGGTAACGTCCTGACATTCCTTCAAAACAATGTAATCCTGCAGGGATCTCGGAGAAGCGTTTGATGCAAGTTTCCTGATCAGACATGGAGGCATCTGTGCTGAGAGTGTAGAAATGTGTTGACATCAAGGACCGGTGATGCAATAACTTATTTTTTCCTAACTGTTCAATAGGGACCCATGGCAGAGACAGTCCACCATTCTGAATGTCTTGAAGACATGTTATCTGAGCCACGCAGACCAATCAAATGAATCATGCCGACGTCAACCTGCACAACGGGTATTAAAGATGAATGAGAGGAATTATCATCTTTGTTCTCTCCATTTCCCTGGTGTTTCCCGTTGCTAATTCCTAATCTTAATGACTACCAGATAAGCACAAGTGTTCATTAAAGAGAGCTGCATGGTAATTATATCTCTTGGGGACTGTGCCAATGCCCCCTCACCACCACCTCATTTCAGCTGACACTCCAGCCTAGTTTCTCCTCCCGCTCTTCCCTCCCTCACAACATTAGGCATTCACCGATATCACACTCGTCTCATTATCTCATCCTGACCCAGTGCTTTCACCTAGTTTCTGAAAAGCGAAAAGGGGATCCACGCTCCAATGACATGGAAGTAATAAAACCAAAACATTTTTGGACTCGTCCCCGTAGCCCAGAGCAGAGTTATAGGTGTTTTCGGAATCCCTACTAGTGAAGCATATGAAATGAAAGTCAATATTTTTACAAGTCGGTAACATGAAAGGAAAACTAAAAACTGATGCAGCTTATAAAATACATCTCGGCCCCAGAAAACAACTTCAAATAACTTTTAACACAATTACTGATGCCTTCCCCTGAAAATGAGGTAGGTGAATGAAATTACCATGACATAAAAATCCATCACAACCTTGCCTGCTCGGGTATTTGCATCCCCACCAGAATGACAGCAATCTGTCAGCTCATCTGTGAGTCCACCCCAAGGAAGGGAAGGACAGGCTGAAAATAATAACAGAATGGACAACAAAGGCTTTGCCAGAATCATGCGGTTACGAGTTGAGCTTATTAAAAACCACAGTGCAAAATAAATATGCAAGCGCCGAGCCCGCCTCCTAGCAGAAAACACAATAAAATATGGTGTGAAAGACAGAGAGAGAAGAAGAGGGAGAACAGACACCCCGCTGCTAATTTAATAGACTGACTATAGCAGGCTATGCAATTCCATTATGTTGTGTCATCTGTCCTGCGGAGGTTGAATCAGTTCCTTGGGGAAGGTCACAGCAAATGACAGACATCATCAGATACAATCAAGTCATTCGGGATTCCAAAATTAACAGCCACCCCGGCAGGTCTAGAAGCTGATGACCAAGCTTTTTGTTTCTGACGTCACTTGTCATTCGATGGTTTAACATGACTGGGAAGAAAGAGTCTAACATGGGGAATCCTTGCCGAAAACTATACAGATTCAAATATTCTCCACGATATCGCACAAAAACGTTAGACCACCTGATTGGTACTATACATATAGTGATATAGACAAAATAGGATAAAGTTCAGGTTTGGGTTAAAGCTGCTATAATCATACTTTTAAATTAACTATCTGTATAAACACACAAAGAAGTAACTGACTCTGCAGTTCCCCTCAACTCTACAAGGCTTTTTTTTTTTTAACATTTTCAGCTCATTGTTTAAGTTTTACAGCACCCATTTTCTACTATTTTGGCTCACTTTCAATGCTCCCATTAACATTGTGAAGGTCATGAAGCTCTTAAAACTCACTGGACGCTACCGGCTCGGCACCAAACGGTAGGCATGCAAAGTTAGCAACTATCTGGTGAACATATTGGAGTACTTAGCAGCTAAAGAGCCAGATTTTCCCTTCAAGAGTTGCTGAAAACAAATTGATCTAAAAGGAGAGTGACCACTGGATTAATATTGGATGTCTAAATAAACACATCCATACTAACAAGTTTCCCATATCAACGTAAAAATTTATATTATGTCAATGTTGTGTTTAAAGGTTGTTTTCGCTGCCCCCAAGTGGCCAAAATGTGCTATGGAAGGTTGGATAACTTCAACAACTTGGTTCACTTTAGCTATGGTGGTATGGTAGCATAAATTGGGGACATTAACTCCTTGGTATAAGACTTATGTATATATTAGAGACACTATAATATGTGCAGTTAAAACGACCAGTTTTTACAATTTTTTAACAAGCAACATCATGCGAAAATGACCATTCTCTCTCAGAATCAAAGGCAGGCGTAGCATGACTCTTTTAGTGCCACAGAAACCTCTCAGCTTTGAGGTCAGGGTCTATGGTTGAATAAACAAATTGTGTGTCTGACAGAGAAGATTGTGGTTTGAATATTTTCTTCTCTTTGTTATTATTTGACCACATGAAAACAATATTTCCCAAACCCTTACAATGACCAAGCCATTTTAATTGCCTAAACTTAACCAAATCTCAGCAATAGAGGTGGCAGATCAGAAAACGCTCATATGAATTGTTTTTGTATTGGTAATATAGGTTTATTTGGTGCCAAACAGTGTTTTGTCAATTTGTTTAGTGGATTTATTGACAAAAACATCACAGTGAGCTGTTTCCTATTTGAGTCATGCGACCTGCATCTTGCTTTGCATGAGAAGCGAAGGAGAATAAGAAATTACAGTTAGTTGTGGTTTTGTTATGAGCTTCCTTTTTCCCCAGATCTTTTTATCGTCATTTTCTACAGCAGTCTTTTATCTCCACCTAATCATCCAACTGTAGACAGCATGTTATACTGTGTTACTGTACTACTTTCAGAATTAGTGTCAGTAAGAACTTCTAAAACCACATGAAAGCCACATAAGACACCTTCATTAAAAGCTTGAATATGTGCTCTCTGAACATGTTTCATATGTACAAAGTGTCCTTTTCCTATAATAGTAAATATTAGAAATCCAATACATAATCAGAATGTACCAGCCTGAATTTCTGAAAACAAAGAACGTAAAGAAAAGCTTCCACTTTGGTCGTCTCATTTGTCAGAGCAGCAGCTGTCGCGTGCGGTCAGTGGGAGCGCGAAGCAATGTAGATTTAGTCATTATGTGCTGCAACACTTTTGTTTCCAGCTAAAAAAAATTTAGACAGGAGAGCATGACTCTCACAAGAAGGGCAGCCCTGCATGCTCCCACGTCTCATGCCTATCAGCTTTGTTTGCAGAGGCTCAACACAGCACAACGAAAAAAAGGGGAGATTTTACACAAATGACTGAATGTAAAGATCTGACATTTCATTTCCAAACATATTTTTAATGTGTTTTTGAAGTGTGGTCATGGCTGTCAACTACAGCATCTTGAAATGTTTGATAAGAGATAGTAGGTCACATTTTTCGCCTTCATAGCTGTCACACAGTGACATCACGCTGGTGTGCGTGAGAGCAAATTGTAGCCTCCTCTGCACCAGCAGGAAATGATGCGTTCCACGGGTAGGAGTGGAGGGGGATGCATGCTTGGCACTGCATCTTGTCTACGGAGTGGTACCTGTTTCTCTGCTACAAATTCAAGACAAAGCAGTAGCATACAGCATTGTCATATGAAGACGTATAAGGAGGGTGGATGAGGGGATTAAATGGTGATGTGGAGTGTCCCTCAACCAGTTATATGTTATTCGTAATAGAGCTGCAACAATTACACAAATAACTAATTTGTCAATCAGCAAACTGACAGTATTTTAATGATTGATGGTTGCAGGTATTTTTCCAGAACCGACAGTAAATATTCTCTGATTCCAGCTCCTCCAATGTGATGATTTGCTGATTTTTAAATCATTATATATTTAATATATTTGTGTTTTCAGGGGGTTGATCGGACAAATCAAGACATTTGAAGAAGTCACCTTGAGTATTTTTTTTCACTATTTTTTGACATGTCATAGTCCAAACAGAAAATTGCCTGCTGATGAATCTATAAAGAAAATAATAAGAATGACAATAGTTCATTTCACCCCTGATTACCTTTCTATGTTAATTCGTTCATGTGTTTAGGTTGTTGTTGTGTGGGTTGTACATGACACAGACTAAAGGGTTTGGATTATAGAAAAGAACCTGTTACGGTGGGAAAAACCTGCATCCATGAAACTGAATTTGAAATCTATGACTCATGAACCTATGACAGACATTTCAGATCTTCAGACTGCTTCTGGAACAATCCCCTCTGACGGGTTATTGTGGAGGCATGGCTCATCCACAAGACAGGTTGCACATGTGAAAAATTCCTCTCTTAGCCAACGTCTTTGTTTTTCTACCTGAGCGCTGACAGTAAACAAATCCCACTGAGTGCTGAGGGAAAACAATCCTGCTGCAACAATTAGCAAAAGAGCTGCATGATTTTTTTTATTTTTTTGTGTCAATATTGCATGGCCCAGGTTGGCACTCTGTTAAAGAATAGCATTTCAAGTCCCTTCTGCTTTATAGTTTCAGCCAGCTCATTCAGGGCTTTGAATAAGAGGGCCATCCCACACTGACAGCTTACACCTTCTGCAGTGAGACAGTAATAGCATTACCAACAAGGCCAGAGCACAATATAAACACAAATCCTGTTTCTGCAACATCACGACACACATATCATCTCTGCACACCACGCACATCTGAGAGTCTCAGATTGGATGAACTACTGAATCAAAAACAATGATTAACATTAACATTCTTGTCTCTAATGAAAGTCTGAGAGCACAATAGCTTCAAAGAAATATAAGTTTGAGCTTGTTTGATCTTTTTCTACCATAAATACCTATTCTGACTGCTGCTGCTGCTTCGGGGCTTTGATAACCAAGATAGGAAGCTCCTGTTTCAGAGGTGGGCCTTGAGGTCTACGCTGAGAGTAATAAATATTCAAGAAACTGTCAAGTCCTTTTGTTTGGAGTGAAATTACACGAGCCAGAGATGCAGTGGTTATTCCCTGGCATAATTACACCGCTAATGCACCGTCTTTTTCCATCTGGGTTCACCTACCATGATTATTACTTTATGCACTGTAAAAAAAAAAATGTCATTGATCACACATTCAGATTTTGCAGTCCTATTGTCCTCCAAACAAATGGACAGGGCTAAAACTTGAGATGGAGGTGTTTGTTTTTTGAGAAAATTCAGTTTTATTTAATCAACCTTTATAGCTCACAGGTGAGTCACCACTGTGCCGTGATACAGCCACCTGTTTTTAGATATTTCTTAGACCAGAGGACATCCATCAGAAATAAGTAGCACCTTAGCCTACTTGTCTGAGGGGGAAATGACTGAATATGCTATATATGTATATATAAAGTGGATTTTAGAATGGATCGGGAGTTTTGACTGAGAACACAAATAAGCCTCCAGCACCAAAGGTTCAGAGAGTGCAGTTATGTTTCAGTGATTCATATTTCAACAACTAACCAATGATGTTATACGTTATTCTTTTTTTAAACTTTTCTTACCACTTGAATTCTTGCCACATATGAGATGTTGGTAGGGCTGCAATAGACCCCAGATCTCCGAATCGTTGTTGATGGCTTGCTCCAGTGACTCCAGCGTAAACTTGGGGATCCCGTTGTCCCTCTCCACCAGCGCGCTACGCAGGACGCGGCTGAACACTTCTCTGAACAGACTCTCCATGCAGGCGGAGAGGTATATGGCAGCGTGTTCGTGGATCCTGAGGGCCACCCGACTATCAACCATCCACCTGAAGAACTTCCCCACGGAGAAGACCAGCCCGCAGCGCGCAGACTTGCCTCGGCTGAACTTGTCCCCGGTGCTCATGTTGTAGAGGGAAAGGGCGCTGAGAGCAGCCGTGATGCAGTTGACGGAGATGGTCCATGAGAGCACCACCTTGATGGCGCTCTGGATCTCATGCTTGGTGCACTTGGCGTAGCGGAGGCTGAGCCGCTGCGCCTCCCGGGCCACTCTCACCAGGGCACGGTTGATGAGAGCGGATAGCCGTGCCAGGACCTCGGGTGGCGGGTTGCCCACCATCAGCTCCTCGTCTTTCCTCAGTGCGCCCTCCACCTCGCCGAGGCTCCATGGCACGTCCTCCAGCTCGGGCAGCTTGGCGCACTGACCCGAGCACTCAAGTACCTCCGTGTCCTCCGCCAGGACGGTGTTGACTGTGTCCAAACTGTTCTGTCTGCTGTGCATTGATTCTGTCAGATGCCAGCAGTTGCCCCCATGTGGAAAGGACTGATGCGTGTCGGAGCAGCACAACGACACGCTGGACGATCTGACCGAGTCCGCGGCTCCACCATAACCAGAATCAAGCGTTAAATCCTCCAGCGTCCTCACGACTGTCTTACCATTGCCTGCCATAACTGCACCGCATACTGTTGGGTATGCTTGGTCTCTCAATTAAATGCCACAAACTCGTTTAGGTGTTTTTCGGTGTTCAGCCGCTGTCCGAGGGCTTTACTGTATTTCCCCACATTAAAAAAAAAAACATCGACGGTGAAACGATAGAAGTGAGACTCTACTTTCCTCCTTCTCTAAGTGGCTGGAAGTCTTCGGTCTCCTCTTGTCCACAACTTCATACGCGTAAATGGAGAGCGCACAAATCCTCCGCGCTCCCTGCAACAAGCGCAGCACAGGCAGGACTCTGATGGGAAGGAGGGGCCAGGAACCCCGCGGGCTGAAACAAGCCAATCAGCATCTCCATCAAGGGTTGACTGACACACGCAACCGGCTACCTTTCAGCAAAGGCTACCTGGTGCTGGTGTAACATGACTGCAAAATGTACACACACACACACACACACACACACACACACACACACACACACACACACACACACACACACACACACACGCACACGCACACACACGCACACGCACACACACAGACACACACACGCATAGGCTGCTGCTGTGCCAACCAATCTGTAGTGTGGCTGCAGTGAAGTGACCATGGCAGTGTCAAGATGAGAGGTATATCCCCAATGGTGGAAACATGAATCATGATGTTACGGGGGAGATTAGGACAAAAAAAAAATATAGGACTGCCTGTTTTATTTTTAACTTTACAACAGGTGATTAAACTGAGGTGATAGATCAAATTTTCAATAAGTTCAAATGGAAGGGGAGTGTTACAATTTAAGCAGAGCCTTTTTGATAATTTTTTTTTTTTGGGGGGGGGGAACCTACAACCAGGCAGCAGTTTCCCCACATTTATCACTGATGATAATCATGCAAAAATCAGCTTGTGATTTAAAATGGAAATAATTTCAATTAAACACAAATCTTCCTCCACAATATCATCACCTAACAATGAATCTGCAATTTTCTTTTATTATGCGCAACTAATAATGATAATAATATGCTGTCTGACTCTCACTTTAAGCTCTTTGAAGTCTGGATAAAATACAAAATTTCTGAATGAACCTAACATTCTCTTGCAATTGATTCTGAATGGCGAAATGATGAAATACACAGTCATGTGTCCTGCAGTGACAAGCTGCTGTTTTCTGGCATGCATACCCACAGGAGTCCACTTGTGATCATTTCAGTGGAGAAGTGAAAGCGGGTCTGCAGCAGAAGTAGCTTTCTCCAGACCTTTATAAATATTTTAATGTTCAAAGCACATTGTTCTGAGCTTTTTTCAAAATCAGAGAAGTAACTTACGTCCAGTGATGACAAAGACCTTCAGTCCTGCTTCTGGGTGTATCACCACCAATACCACCATCATCATAATCATCATCATCATGATTTATTTTCCATAATACAACACTTCTGTCGGGCCATCAAAACAAAGAGTGAGTGAGTTTAATTCTGAGGACATGCTGAGAGGAACAGTTGGTGGACCGATGATTCATTCATTCTGCTGGGGCTTCTCCTTGTATGTCTGAGCTGGACCAACCATCTGTCCAACATTGCATGCTATGCCAAAGGCCCTTTCATATTTTCTTTGCATGACACTGCACTACCCATGCCCAAACTGCCAAAACCTACATTTGTAATGAGGGCGTACAATGATGTTCGAGAACTGACGTGATGCTCACTCTTGCAAAGTGACTGACCTACAATCTGACTGGTTGAAAAACAATAGCTTTACCAGAATCAATGTTTTCAAGCAAAGAATATAGTAATATGTCAAGACCCTCCACTGAAATGCACTGTGCTTTTTAAGCTGTTGGATAAGATGTTTTTGGATGAGAAGGACCAATTTGGCAAGGTATTTGTTGACTGAATGAGAATTATTTAACAGTAAAGTGGGAAGCCAATGAGGGTAATGTCTGGAAAATGTGATTGATTGATTCCATTATTGACAAAATTACGCATTTTGATCACGAACTCCACCTATAAAGAGTTTTATTTTCCATGTAAGCAGATGTCACTATGAGTAAATCCGGTTCTCCATTCAGTGACATTAACTGAGTTCCTCCTCAGCAGTGTGCCACAAGCTCTTGATGCAATGCAGCATATCTTGCTGACTAACTCAGGTGAGAGTGGTGGAGGTGGGCAGCTGTCAGCTGCTTCTCTCCATGCACTATGGTCCTCTAAAGCTTGTCCTCACTTATTAAGCCTTGGTTGCCTGGTAACAGCAAAATGATCATGATTTTCCCAGCAAGATGATAAATTGTTAGTATTTTGCCAGAAGAATGACTGTATCACATGATCATGCTTCCCTAGTCATTCGATACAGTCACGTTTTTTAATTTATGAAATCGTAGGTTGTAAGATTTACATTTGTGTTATGGGCTTCATGTTATCATCTTTAGACTTCAGTATATTGTTTTACAGTATGTTATTTACATAAATTGTATAATCTTTCTTAGTCTAGTTTTTATATTTATTTTTTTTTACACATTTTGTTCTTATTTGACTGTACTGTTCAAATAAAGCTATTATTTTGGTGCTTCCAAAGTTGACTTGAGTATATAAGTTACATTTAATCATGAAGTGTTATATTTTATTAATTGAGAGACTTGTACAGCACACATAGAAATATTGCATCACAAAGTGGAAAAGACAAAGAGTGAAGCCTCCAGTAGGAACTGCTCATTATCATGTGTTGTCAGGCATAGAGTTGGACAGCGTCAGTGGTGTGATGTTATGCTGCCACTCAGTGGCCAAAAGGCGGCTCTTCCATTACAGTCCATGGCAGCATTTTACGTCTTGCATAATTACAAACCTATTTATGTAAGATCATGTTGTGACGCACTATCTTCACATGGATGAAAACCAAATTAAAGGAAAATTAAGTAACCTATTACATACTACTACTGATTATTATTATAATCATCATTATTATTATCATTATTATTAGATGATTTACACAGTTTAATACATTTAAGCAGACGTAAAAAAGTTGTAAATATGGACTTGTACTTAAATATGTATGAATACATAATTAAAAAGGCAATATTACTGTTATAACACAACACATGCATATGTACAATGTTGATTGAAATAGTATGAATATACAGCAGTGCTTCATTCATTCAGTCGGCTTTACGTTAAACTAGGCTGCACGCTGCGTCACTCGAAACTACTTTTATCAACTTTTCATTCTTTTGAATGAAAAGTTGCATCGACCACTTAAACTTATTTATGCCACTAGACGTAACAACAACTTCCTGTCCCAAAAAAGAAAGGCAATGCATGTTAAAATAAAGAGAGGAGGACTTGTAATACCGAGTGCGTCAGTGCTACTAGCCCCACACACGCACACGCACATGCACACACGCGTGAGCCCCGACCTCTCGGCTCATGCCAGGCTTCATGTGCTTATCCGGGTCCTTTTATGTTATAACAAGTCAGTGGTGCCTTAAAAGATGGCAAAGACATCATTTATATGTATTTTTTTAAATACCTTACATGTTTTCACCCACTATTAAATATATGCACACACTATATGAGAAAAATATGTTTTAACATTTTTAATATTATATAATAATAACATTGCAGTCTTTTCATAGAAATAATGATTGGATAAATTGCAAATTAGCTTGATAGTTATTAGATGTTATTACACCTAGTATGTTCTCCAAACATGTGAACTACCTCGGCTGTTTTTAGGGCAAGAGAAAGCACGCTGTAGAAACGTGACCACGCCGAGCCCCGCGAGCACCTCCACCGACCAATCCAGGAGTGCGCAGCAGTGTACGTCGCACTGTGGGCGGATTTACCAAAGGCTTGTAGGTGCGGCGAGGAGACTGACTAGTACCATTGAGGAGGAAAAATTGTGTCACACAGCCGCTAAAAACAACAGCTCAGTAACGCAGGAGACAATTCCCACGGACAAAGAGGAGACGTTTTTATGACAGCTAAGTGTTCATCTATGTTGATTTAGGAAGAAGAATTTAACTAAATCGCGGTTGTAAATTGTGTTTACATAACCAGTTTTTTCCCGGTCTTCGCAGACGGGGAGTAGGCTAGTGTCTTGTTGAGGTTAAATAAAACAAATTCAAGCCAGTTTATGCATACGCTATTTGTCATTCCTTAATTTACCCGTGTAAGGTGCGTTTATAGCTAATTGTTGTGTTTTTTTACGCATTATTTCAAGACTCAGAAAAACAAGTTATACAACACAAGCTGAGCGATCATTCGGTAGCGACCCAGGTCCTAAAGCCCGCCGGTTTGCCTGTCACATTGCCTCAGAGCGCACAAATGGTTCAGCATCCATCAGTCTCTGAATTCTTCGACATAATGGAAAAGATTCTTCTAGAACAAGGTTAATCTAGAAAAAGTTGGACTGTTTCACCGTAATTTAAGTGTCGTATGCTCAAACAGCATACACACTTTTTTTTTATCTTGTTGGATTTTTGCAAGTGGGCTTGTTCGCTTCGTTTTTTGTTTTTTTCTTCTCCTTTGGAAACACTTGTCAGTGAGTCGGAATAAGAGCGGCGCAAGCACAGCAAAGACTGCTAATATCATTCACACACAAAAAGGACAAATAAAAAGAAAAGGACGCGTCCAGTCGAGTAATGGTCATTAATACGATCCACTGGTTCAGGAAGGGCTTGCGGCTCCACGACAACCCGTCTCTCAAGGAATCTCTGCTGGGAGCGGACACTGTCCGCTGTGTCTACATCCTCGACCCCTGGTTTGCAGGATCTTCCAACGTAGGGATCAACAGGTGGAGGTAAGGAAAGCAGCGACCCCCCAGCATACATACACAAAAACACATGCACATACACATGCATGCACAGATGTAGGGCAGCACCATTCATGCATACATACATACATACACATACCTGCAGACTGTAATTCCTGCACACTTGAATGTACTAAAGCTTTGGCACTTATCCTCCTTCCTACCATCACAAATATAATTACATTTATATAAATATCAGCACGTATAAAAAGGTGTGGTAAAAAATACAAGATATTATATTACATTATGCGACTTATTGGCATGTGTCCACTGGGATTTTACGCATTTCACGTCAAAATTAGCTTTTTTTTTTGCTTGTTTGAATTGATCAACCGATTAGTTGATGGACACATCTAAAATTAAGATGCATTTTTATTGATCCCCATTGGGAGAAATTAAAATTGACTCAGCAGTACAGTTAAACTAAGTAGCAGCATAAGAGTGAAAGTGATAAAATAAATAAAATAAGAAACTATATACAGTGAACAATCAATGTGTAAATAAATCTGCAACATATAAATGTGCAATATGCAGAAGTTCCTGAGATTATATTTACATGTGTGCAATGTTACTGGGATTTACATAGTTACATTACATTACATAAGGACAGCACCAGTCTTTTTTAAGTGGGAGTCGGAGGTACTGGGAGCCAAAAATACCTAACTTTTGCTGGTTCAAGTTTCTTAAATGAGATAAATGTGCCACTTCTCTGTGTTGTGTATAATAGCAAACTGAATAATCTAAGTTTTTGGGCAAAACAGACAATTTTTAAGATGTCAGTGGGCTCTGGGAAATTCTGATAGAATTTTTGACAATTTTGTGACATTTTGTAGACAAAACGATTCATCAAAAGTAACTGGCAGAGAATAGGAATCAATATTTACTATCATAATCCTGATTTCTGATCATTTCCATTATGTTTTTGTTCGG
This sequence comes from Scomber scombrus, assembly GCF_963691925.1. Lineage (NCBI taxonomy): Eukaryota > Metazoa > Chordata > Actinopteri > Scombriformes > Scombridae > Scomber > Scomber scombrus. The sequence goes on from NC_084991.1 coordinate 14,362,188, forward strand.
TATTTAACTTCAGCTGCAATGATTAGTCGATTAATCAGGAAAAATGTCAAATAATATCTGGTTCCAGCTCTTCTAATATGATAATTTGCTGTTTTACTTTGGACAGACAAATCACTGTGTGCTTTGAGAAACTATGAATGGCATTTTTCACCATTTTAAACATTTTACAGACCAATAAATTGATGAAATGAGAAGATAATTGCAGTTTAATCGACAATGAAAATAATCATTAGTTACAGCGCTGATTTGAGCTACTATGTCTGTGATGCTTCCTGGTTCAGAGAAGACAGATGTCTGAAAAAAACTAATTGATGACAAATTTATCACAAAACCAGCCACTGTTTCAAGTGTGTGTTGTTTCTTAAAGGAGTTGACTGCAACTTATGTCAAAGGAAAAATAGATGTAAGAGCCTCGTCAAACAGGTTGTTGTTGGCATTTGTTATACAACAGGGGCTTTTCTTTTTTAAGTTGTAGACTGTCACACTTGTAAGCTTAGTTTTGTTATTGTCACAGAGGAATGCGCAGAAAGATGGATACGTAACACTGATATACATGCCTGGATTTTTATGTTTGTGTTGATAACCTTACACACTGCAAGCAAAGTCTGATATCACACCTTCCAAGCGCCACATGTGGATATATTGCAGGGTCGGCGGGTAAAATAGTCAGGTAATAAAATAACTGCTGTGATAGCTTAGATGAAACAAGTCGCCATATTTGTTTTTTTATTCACATGTAAACAGTGTCACGAAACTGTAGGGGCGCCTGAGGTGATCTGAGGTGAAGGAGTGCAAGTGTCTCAAATGCTCGAAGCTTCGCAGGATTTTTTATCATATTGGACATCAGGTACTCAACTCTGCTAAACAGTATGTATGACCTAAAAAGGCAATTTATAATATGCTTGGCTTGCATATTTTTTCATCTACCAGTCTCTTTGTCAGGTGATTCAAAAGGTTAATTACGGTCACTGTTACATCTGGAGATGTAGAGGTACATAAAACTGTAATTATCTCACAGTAGTCATCATTAAATGAGATATCAAAAACAGGGGAAACATCAATTATATCTGCATAGACGTAAAATGTGTTATATAACTTCATTCGGTAACATTTCAAGTTGCTAAACAGTGTTTTGGTGTGTTGATCTTCGCCTCAGCGCTCAACTGTAATTATAGCCAAACTGGGTTACAGTCTACATGCTGATGCTTTCATCTTTATAAAAAGGTTTATCATAACACAAAACCGTCGCAGCAGCACTTCCCAAACTCTTTGACGTTAAGGATCCGCGGCTCGTTACAGTTTAGACCACAGTCGCCCGCTGTGACCTGTTTTAGTAAACTGTGAAAGTGTAAATGACATCATTATTTATTCCCCCTGGCCGGTATTTGAAACCTGGCTTTTTTCAACGTCCTGAGCGGGTCATGTTTGAAAAATACAGTCCTGAATAGACATCTCAGACTTCAGTCCAGACATACTTAGACTTCTATGTTAGCCAGAGTGGAGAGTGATTATTTAACAAGCTTTGTTTTTAAATCCATTTGTATTCCACGTAATGGAGAGTTGTCAGTTCTTTAGTTGGAACTGCTTGGTCTGAAACCAAAACAAGAGAAAACGGATGCTAAAAGTGAAAACTAGTTTGTTCTTCTATTGCAAAAAAAAAAGAGATGAATGGAAAAGAAATCACACTGTTGTCAGACTTTGACCTGAATCCATGTTTTATTGGTGAAGAGGAAAATGAAAATGCTTTACATAACTGACTTTTCCTGAACTCCAGACAGTCTGCAACTGTGCTTGTATGTGTGTGAGTGCAAGACAGGAAAAATCTGGTTGAGTCTGGTGACACACTGAAGTATATGAAGCTTTATCATGTGATACAGATAAGAGCGAGGACCGTTTTAAAAGTTAGCAGTCAGGGTTAACCTTCAGTGTTATGTGGAAAGTTTTCCCCAGTCAAAACAACTACCATCATGTTTTCTTCTTTTGTTTTGTTTTAACCCAGATTGACCTTTGCATTCATTCATTACAACCCTACAAATATGTGCCAAAGCCTGCTTCGATCTTGTTTGGCACATTCATTCAACTGCTGCTCTTAATGAATGAAAAAGCTCCTCAGGTTTAAAGTACATTAGGTCTCTCTCTCTCTCTCTCTCTCTCTCTCTCTCTCTCTCTCTCTCTCTCTCTCTCTCTCTCTCTCTCTCTCTCTCTCTCTCTCTCTCTGGGATGTTTTTATTTCCTTTCCTGCTGTGTTCAGTCTGGTTTCCATTGCGGTCCCATGCCGTCACTGGGAGACTAAAGCAGCAGCAGCAAAAGCATGCCTGTTATGGACGGAGCATCCATGTTATGATTCCACAGTTATGTAACAGCTGCCTGGAGTGATGCAGAGCTCACACGTAGAGCACGAAGTATGTCCTGATTCAATCTCTTTTATTTAATTTTTTCATGCGCATAGGCAGGTACAAGAAATAAAACCTTTTATCTCTGAAAACTGAAGGATTTCACAAGAGGACAAGGTATTTAGAAGATCAAAATCTCTATTTTTTTCTTCTTTTTTTAAGTCAAGACTAAACTATCCTGTTAAAGTAAATGTTAAATTTAAAATATCTATGTGCACTGCTGTTTTTTTTTGTTTTTTTTTTGTTTTTTTTTGTTTAAGATGTTTGGTGTTACAAATGCAGATTTTAAATGAATGCAGAAGTCTTTGGAAGCACTTTTACTGGAGCAAGTTTCTAAACTTTTGATGTACTGAATGTTTCAAACAGTAAATGTGACATATTTGCTTTTGCCTATCTGCTTTTGCATGAAGTAATAATGAGCCATGGTTGAGATTTAAAGACATAGGCTCTGTTTCATTGCTAGAACTGGATTCAAACTGTAGTGAAATAACGATAACTCTTGCACTTTGCTGTCTCTGATTTCGTATCGCAGGTAGCTTAACTCACTATAGTCTGCAGCGTCTGTATTAAGCTCTCGTTCCTGCTTCTTTTCTTATTATTTGAATAGCTCGTGAAGGCGTGAGCATTGAACAGTCCTGTCCTTGAGATCCAAGTTTGCATTGCTAGATGACATAACCAATAACTTTCCGTTCCCCCGACACGATCCCGCATGGCAAAAGTAGGTCAGTGTGTTAGTAGTGAACCTTCCAACCTCCATGTGTTTTTGACCTACTTCTGCTGCAGCGAGAGACCCCAACTATCTCTTCTGAGCAGCGCAACCGTTAGCACTAATCCTTACAAATCCATCTGATATCCATTTTATTATCTTTAAACGTCTTTATGTTTTAAACTGACTGTTCAAACTGTTTGTTTGAGTCATGCTGGGTGGCCCGTGATTATGAAAGACCTTTTTCTCAAGTGACAGATATTCATGTGGATGTAATTACTGTGGAGTTACATAACAAAAAAAAAAGTTGTTTATAACTAGTAAGAGGAAAGTAGGGGTGCTAATGTCAGAGGACAGTTGGAGTGGACATTACGGTTTGGTGCATGTTGTCGTAAGAAGAATATTGTCCATGACCCAAACAATTACTGTCAAAATAGTTTAATTATCCACTTGCTCTGAAGTGAGGAACTATAATTGTAGAGCGCGAGTTCCACCTGGGACGTTTTAACAGCGCACCACTTAACTGTCCGAAATCACTCCCTTATTCACTCATTCACTACTCCCTTTATGATAATAGACAGTAAATAGTTCACTCAGTAATTAGCAGCAAATCAAGATTTTGGACGCTATCTAATCGTTGTCATTTTGTGTTGTCACCATCAGCTGTAGAGTCGCATGATCGTACTTTTAACATCTTTAAAATGTGGAGTATTGCATTGTGGGATTGTTAGCAGAAAATAGTGGAAACGCCATGGACGCTACTTTTTTCGTAGAGATTTTCATGAATATATTTACACACTCAGCACTCAGACCCTGTCACAATTACTACTTTTGTTTTACTATTTTGTCTCAGAAATAATTGCGATAAACGATATCAGTTTATACGACTGATATAATATAATATTATAATAATGCAGGGGGGGGCAGTGGGGGGTTTGATTGGAGAGTAGGCGCTACACTTCTGTAAAAACACAGACTGCCATTATGAGCTGGGAGTTATTTACCTTGTAATTCCATATAAGCGGCGCCGCTCGCTTCTGCAGTCTGCACGTGCACAGTGAGGAATGGAGGCAACTACTCACTTAGCCAATGTGACATGAATAGCCTTTTGGCTGCTGATGTGAAGTGTGGCAATACTGAGGTAAAAAAAAGATCGATATATAGACATGATAAGTAGACATAAGTCGATAACGGACATTACTCAGACACATGTACACACACAAATAAAATGGTGGAGGGTAAACTTAGAGCACTGTATAGTAAATCGTGAGTGATTTCGGCCACAGCCACGGTATTATGCCAGCCAGCTTAACTAAGGTAGCCTGGTTACCCTGTAGTGTCGCTGCCTTAATGACAAATGAGAGACCCATCTTCGTGGTCTCCCCCGTCTCCTCTCTGTGACCGTTTTTTAAACTCCTCCTTTTAAAACCACTCAGAACAAACGATAAACACATCTGATTTCTGATGTGGTGAGACGGCACGTCATAAAAACCAAAGAGACAAAAGTAGTTAAAAAATTATGCAAGTTAAAGTAGTGGTTTGGTCCCTGATGTGTTATTATATATGACATGTTACTGGAGATGGAGCTAGTTTCAACTAGTTTTTATACAGTTTTATACAGATAGAAATCATCATTAAAAAGCTGTTAGTAGTTGTCCTGACTCCTTGCAAGAAAAAGAAAGGTTTAGATGGTCCTTAAATGTTATTTTCTGCCTTTTTTTTTATCTGCTTTTATCTTGGGTGACCCCAAAACATGACTTTAATGTAGTGTTACTCTCCCAGAATATAGAAATAATAGAAAACAGACACAGATGAGTTTTTATGTGCGTTTTAATATAACCTTGCCCTGTCTAAACTCCCCAGATGGATATAAATTAAGCCCCCAGCTTTTCTTTAGGAGTCAGTTGGTCTGAGTCTGTCTTTGCAACGTCACAGTGAGCTGAGGGGTCAGGCGGGCAGGTGGCCAGCAGTGCGAGTCACCCCAGTCTCAATCCTTCAGATAAATCTGGGCTGAAATGTGAGAGACCTGCTCAGTGGTCATCAGATAAGACTGTAGTTGTAAATAGCTTCCAGATGTGAATATGTAACTGAGAGCAGAGCAGGGCGTTTTCTGGAAAAAAAAGCAGCCATACTGAAGTTACAATTTAAAAAAAAAAAAAGAAAAAAGCAATCAACTTCCCTTATGTATAAAATAAGAAATCACTACTTAAGCTCCTCTACAAAGCAGTTCGCATGCAACAGCGACAAACTACAGCTCTGCGATATTTACCATATTATTATGAATCAACTTTCGGTAGAGTCATATCTAGTGCTGGTGATTCATTTCCATTGATTCATTAAACGTTTATTCTATAAAACAAAAGAAAACTGGGAAAAAATGTCTTGTTTTGTCTGATCAAGACTCAAAAGTAAAAATATTCAATATACAAACATTTTAGGAAAATTCGCAAATTTGAGAAACTGGAGCCATTAAATATTTGGCATTTTTGCTTAAAAATAGACTTAAACTGTCAAAATTGCAGCTCTGATTGTAATTATAGCATCTTGTAATACAGCTATGTTTCCCAATTTTGATTGAATCAAGCACATTATAATTAAAAACTCACATGCATCGATAATGTCATACATACACATTCACATACATATCATTGCAATGAATGAGTTAGTTTGAATATTTTAGTGATTCCTTCTACATTCACTGTATTGTGCTTTATATATCTATCTATATTAGAAAATATGAAAATTAGCCCAAGTTGTAGCAGACTCAGATTTTGTCCCACTCACTTCTGTCGCCTCTGATATTCCTCTAAGCTTAGGTTTGGGATCACAGAGGAGCTTGATGTTACATACGGCATGTAGACATAATTGTTTAGAAGTTCGCATTTTTGTCGCGTTACTTGGTGAGTTGTGGCATAAAAAAAGTTTGTTGTACAGTTTTCTTTCTGTCCCGACATTTAGATTCGACATGTGATTTACTATCGTAGCACATTTTCTAGTCTAAATTGTGCTCGACTGAATGTTGATGTACTCTTATATCTGTTGCCCAAAAAACAATCAGAATCTGAAAGTCTTCACATCTGTCAAAATGTGTAAAAGCCAGATTTTTTTGTGTGTAACTATGACTTATAAAAGATGGCGGGTGATAAGTTGAAGGCAGGTTTAAGCTTCATCATTTATCAACTGAAACATCTACATTATGGTAATTAACAAGAGAGAGATGAAAAGTATTTTAGCCTAACTGTCAGTAAAAAAGCACAGCAGCACCCACCTGGCTTTCACATCATTGTAAGACATTATTAGACCTGAATGATACAGGAAGCTTCCACCTACGAGTTTTGGGTAGCTATGGCAACGGCAACGGGAAGCAACACATTACCACCGCTCTGTCTGCACATGTGTGTGTGTGTGTGGGTGTGTTTCTGACCACATTGGTGTGTTTACAGTTTGTATTTATAACTTTTTGGGAAACTAAGGAACAGAAGTGCAGTTCAAATGATAGAATTGAGAAACACATTTATTACTTTGTTAAAAAAAAAAAGCTTCTGTTTGGTGAGTTTGTGTTGATTAAGCTAAGATGGATCCAGGTTTGTTGACTCATTCACTGTCTGCATGATTTAGTCTTAGGCATGAGCTCAAGGTCTTTCTTTTACAAATAAATGATGCAACACTGTCTGTTCCGTCAGAAGGCACACCGATAAGAACTAAAGTTACGCATAGGCTTTATAAATTAACAGAAAATTCAATAAGAGAAAGACAGCGTTGGAAAGTATGTGAGAGAAATATAAAATAAAAGACTGAAAAGAATTAGCTTATCTATTGCCTGAGCATCGTAAGCTGGTCACACTTGTTTATTTGTGCAAAGCGGAGGTTCAATTGAGCCACGTCAGGATTAGCGGGAAGAAAATTGATGCCCTGAAGGAAAATCCTTTAATTTTCACTTTGTAGCACTGCTGGTTTGATTCCTCTAAAACTCCACACAATTAATGAGGGTGGGATGTTGTCGGCATTCATAAATTTGTCCTTAGGAATAATTATCATATGAAATGAGCAAAGTCGCATCAGGAGATATCATTCAGAATTTACATAACGGGACATTTGAACGCTTCAGACAAGGACGGCATCAGCTTAGATTAATTCGCACTTTTTTTGTAATAGATCATGAATTTTATTCTAACAACAGAGATGTGGTTACAGGCCTAAGTTATAAAGAGCCCATGTATACTTTGTGCTAAAAATCAAGTATATAACACACAAAACTACATGCAGAAAGTATTTCATCATGTGTGGAACTATGTATTTGAAGATGAGCCAATCATTGTCTAGCCTATAATACTGTGTGTCTAATTACAATTGGCTTAATTACACAAGTCTTGCTACCTTCAAATACTTATCTCCCATAAAATAATGAATAGATAGGCGATAAGCGCCCTTCTCCTGCACATTCTTGCTGGAGGACCTGTTGCCACGGCAGATACTTACACATCAGACTGAACGGAGATGATATTTGAATAAAAACATGTTGCTAATAAGCTTTCTTTAAAGTTGGAAGAAGTCATCTCAGGATTAAGTTATATGTGGCAATAGACGCCATCTTTCTCAGCTCAGCTACCTGTTGCACCAGTAGAGACTGACATCTAGTGGCGCCTGCTGTGCACTACAATACAGCAAGAGGAGCATCTGTTTTCATGACAGTATTGATATACCTTCGGAATTTTTAAATACCTATAATGTTATTTAAACTTAAGGACTTGAAAGCTCTTGAAGAGGATTGGGAAAATGTATACAATAAACTGATGGGATCACTATTTCCCAAAACCTTAAAGTAAAACTTAATATGTCTTGTTTTGTCCTGAACCAATAGTCCACAGCCCGAAGATATTCAGTTAACTATCATAGAGGACTAAAATAAACAAGAAAATATTCACATTTGAGTAGCTGGAATCATTGTTCAATCATGTTCATAAGAAATTATTTAGTTTTAAAAAATAGGCAATTCATTTTCTATGAATTGCAAAAGTACAAATGCTAAAGCAGTTACGTTTTCGAGCCCACATCTACAGTTTTGGTGTAGTCTTTATGGTTACAAAAAAGAATAAATAAAATAAATAACAATAAAAATAAAACTGTTTCTCATGCACTGTTTAATAAGAGTGTTCCAGTTGCTTTTACCCATTTCTTTTGTTAAATAGTCATCCAGAGTATGTAGGTCCCACTTTATTCTGCCTGTGGCATTGTTACCTAACTAACAGTGACACATTCACCAGAAATACGCTCATTCACCATCATTAAAGGTGGCCGTTTGTCCTCCTCTCTTTGTGACATTAACCTTGTCAGTTTAATTGTAGGCATTGTTGAGCCTTCAGGTTTGTTGGCAGACACATTTTTCTACCTGAGAGGTCTTTTAATAAAACACTCACTTCTCTTTTCATTTCTCAGCGAGTTGCAATGAATACAGATGCACTCAAGGCTTGTAGAGTGCTCTTTTATACTCTTAAATACCCCTACTGATGTAACCTGAGTATTTTCACTTGTTGTTCATGAAGTGGCATGCTGAAGTTAAGAGTCATTGTCTAGTAGTGATGCACAAATTAGGATTTGTTTTTTTAAATATACCCCTTATGAAAGCTAATCTATATTGTTTGAGAGAAAACAATTACTCCTTTTTTACCTGTTCATCTGGTACCACAGCGAAAGCAGCTGAATAAATGTCAGGAACAAAGTTACTGAAGGTTACAGGTGAACACAGCTGGAGCAAAGAAATATATAGCGAGTTTCTTTTACCACAAATGTAACAAGACACGAATAGCTCTTGTTTTTGACTAAAGTTTTCAGCAAAAGTTAGAAATGCTGCAGACTTCACTTCCTGTTGAGTTTATGAGCACAGCGCCACTCGGCCATTGACACCCATATAGTGGTAGGAGGTGTAATTACATGTTGCCTTCATGTGCTCATCGTATATTCCAGGTTTACCCGGAATCTGTATTTTTGACGGTTTTGAAAGTATTACCATCACATTTAAGAAGCTGGAACTATATAATGTTTTGTCATTTTTGCTGAATGATTTAAATGATTCATCAATTATCAAAACAATTGCTGATTATTTTTTTGTCTATTGATTAATTACTGAATCTCCAATCCTTTGTATCAGCACCTTGTTGTGAACACTAATATTTTATTTCAAAATTTGATTCTCAAAGTAGGTCGTTGTTTATTAGATTTTGCTGCACCGTGATGCATACATTTGGTAATGAATTAGCTAATTGGATTGAAACTAGAGCTTTACCTTACTGCAGTACAACCTTAAAATAATCACTCCTCTTGCATATGCAACCAAAAATTACAGGGAACAACTTTGAAAACTTGAACTTCCCACCAACTTCTTGTTTAAAATGATGTTGCTTTGACCTGCTTTAATACCTTTTAGATTCAGTGACATTGTAACACGCTTCCATATATTTGTTAAAATCAATGTGTTGACCACTCTTTATTTCTCTCATTCTCAAGGTTCTTACTGCAGAGTCTTGAAGACTTGGACTCCAGCCTGCGTAAGCTCAACTCTCGACTGTTTGTGATTCGAGGCCAACCAACTGATGTCTTTCCCAGACTTTTCAAGGTGACATTTTTATCTGATTTAATCACTAAACTACAAAATCAATCAGGGTGCTTTAAAACGTGGCGTGTAAACCCCAAATATTCTGTTCTCTAGCTCACTTGACCTTTTTGTTTTCTCTGTTCTCCAGGAATGGAATATTTCTCGTCTGTCTTATGAGTATGACTCTGAGCCCTTTGGGAAAGAACGAGATGCAGCTATTAAGAAACTGGCCTCAGAGGCTGGAGTGGAGGTGACAGTTCGCATCTCCCACACACTCTATGACCTGGACAAGTGAGTTATCTCTCTTTTTTAAAGTGTAGTAAGTTTGTAAAAACTGTTGCCATATTGAACATCTGTACATCTATTATGACTCTTGACCATTTTGATGTCACTCCACCCATCCAGGATCATAGAGTTGAATGGGGGTCAGTCCCCACTTACCTATAAGCGGTTCCAAACCCTCATCAGCCGTATGGACGCAGTGGAGGTCCCTGCAGAGTCCATCACAGCTGACATCATGGGGAAATGCACTACGCCGCTGTCAGAGGACCACGATGACAAGTTTGGGGTTCCCTCCCTAGAGGAGCTGGGTAAGTGAAGTCAGAGAGATATGAACGATAAGATCATATGATCACGTGTGCTGCAGAGTGAAATTGAAAAATAGAGGCTGAATATTAATGTTCTCTTTTACTGATTTCCTTGCAGGTTTTGATACGGAAGGTTTGTCATCAGCTGTGTGGCCAGGGGGAGAGACAGAAGCCCTCACACGACTAGAGAGGCATTTGGAGAGGAAGGTCAGTCAAATCGCATATAACATGGATTAAAATAAAACGATTTTACAAATATTTAAATCAAGGTTTTAGATTGGAGCTTTCCAGTATGATAACCTTGATTGAAACCTTGTCAATTGTTATGTCTTAACAACATGCTCTCATGCATCTCATTCTGTATCTGATCAGGCGTGGGTGGCCAACTTTGAGCGTCCCAGAATGAACGCCAATTCGCTTCTCGCCAGCCCAACAGGCCTCAGCCCGTACTTGCGCTTCGGCTGCCTCTCCTGTCGGCTCTTCTACTTCAAACTCACCGATCTCTACAGGAAGGTAAGTCTTGGAAGGGTCTCGTACAAACTAAAAACCAGCTCAACTGATGAATGTGTGTGTAGCTCAAAGCAGATTCCACTTTTTCTGATGTAGTGATCAATACTTTGAATGCCTGAGACCATAACATGTGCCATTTCTCCAACCCCACAAGGTGAAGAAGAACAGTTCTCCTCCTCTCTCACTCTACGGTCAGCTACTGTGGCGAGAGTTCTTCTACACGGCAGCCACCAACAACCCTTGCTTCGACAAGATGGAGAGTAACCCAATCTGCGTTCAGATTCCCTGGGATCGCAACCCAGAGGCGCTAGCCAAGTGGGCAGAAGGCCGGACGGGCTTTCCCTGGATCGACGCCATCATGACCCAGCTGAGGACGGAAGGCTGGATCCACCACCTGGCAAGACACGCGGTGGCTTGTTTCCTGACCAGAGGAGACCTCTGGATCAGCTGGGAGGAGGGCATGAAGGTAGACAATATGGATATTGATTTTTTATTCTCGTCAGTTCTTATTGACTTTACATATTGGCACCTTGAATTCACATTTCTATCAGAATCAACCACACACAGGACGTGATGTTAACCTATCCCTTGTGCCAATAGGTAGTGAGCACTAACATGAGATTCACCTAGTTTTTAGGAGTGGCAGACAGTTGACAGATGGGGGTTCTCAAGATTATTAGGATTCTGGCTTCCCGCTCTGTTCTGTTTTCTTGATCGCTTGATGTTAACTCGGTGATGGGTCAAGGGTCCTTCTGCTTCTTTCAGCTGCCTCTGACACTGATCTGATGGCCTGCTGCAGTACCTGTCCATGGATTCTTAGCTATTTTAACAGCCTTGTGGTATAAGTAGCCACAAATCCTCTGCTTCCCACTTGAACTTGATATACTTTGGTATTTCAGTCCTTCCACGGGACTGTGACCGCTATGGTCTAAGTATTCTTCAGTGAAGGGCACCACAGTGCCAAATGCAGCCTAAGCTTGGTGGAAGTAATCTCAGGTGAAAAGATTAGCCACTGACTGATATCCACCAGCATCTTCCAGTCGCGGTCGACGCATAGGTCTCCTGTTTCTGGCTTGGTGGTACAACATTTGGGTCTTTTCAGTCTTTCTTGGACGAATGAATGTTGTTGCCTTTAGGGGATTGGTTGCTCTTGGGATTAAGGACTTGGGTCACCCTCTGCTTGTTCAAAAGGGCTGATGCAAGACTTTTGAGGGCCTGTTGTAGCATCCTTGCGTGAGGCTGGTCTCACAACCTGTCACGACGTGTAAAGTTTGAGAGTTGCTGGAGTTGGGTAGAAGGCACAGACTTGCCCCATGATGTATCTCTGCCTCAGGGCAGATGTAGCTTGCTGTGCTGCCTCAGATGGCTTCCTTTTCCACCTTGTTAATGTCATCTTGAGTCTTTATTAGGGCACTTGTATTCCTCCGTTAGACTATTGAGAGATTGTTCAAGGACCCCTCTGCTGTAGAGGCTGATTCATACATTTTCACATTTAGTTTTGTTTGATCAGAATGAAAAACACTGAGTCCAACCATGTTTCTCAGCTAACGAGCCATGTTGTGTTTTTGTGTCTTCAGGTGTTCGAGGAGCTGCTGCTGGATGCAGACTGGAGTGTCAATGCCGGCAGCTGGATGTGGCTCTCCTGCAGCTCTTTCTTCCAGCAGTTCTTCCACTGCTACTGCCCCGTGGGTTTCGGCCGACGCACAGACCCAAACGGAGATTACATAAGGTTTGTTATATCTGCTTAAATCCTATGTTGTGGTATTCAAATATTCTCACACTACTCAGACTTAAAATTAGTTTTTGTGTAATTACATTTGCACTTTTGAAGGCAGCCTCATCTATTCAGTGACAGTAAAAACTCAGATATACAGTATTTGGCATTGAAATCAAAGACTAATGTAATTGAACAACTGTATGTCTAGTTGTGCCAAGGAAGTACATTTGTTATGTCTCGATGACATGGCTTGACTCTATCACACAAATCAGTATTGGCTAGCTCCACCAAAGTTGATGTAGAAGGTGTTTTTGTTTTTCATAAATTACACCACCCTACATGCTCACTAAACCTCCATTTCTTTCCTCAGGCGCTACCTGCCCATTCTGAGGGGGTTTCCAGCAAAGTATATTTATGATCCTTGGAACGCTCCGGAGAGTGTGCAAAAGGCAGCCAAATGTATTATCGGAGTGCATTACCCGAAGCCCATGGTGAACCACGCAGAGTCCAGTCGACTCAACATCGAGCGAATGAAACAGATCTATCAGCAGCTATCCTGCTACAGAGGCCTTGGTAAGGACATAACACTAGTTACTGGACTACATTCTCATCTTTTATATTAATATGAAACAGGATCATCAAGGATCATTTATTTTAAAGTAATACATAGAGTAGATAATGAAGGTACCCAGACTTTCCTGCCAATGGTAAAATACCAGTACTTGTTCAGTTGATGGGCAGTTAATAAAGGGGAGAAAACAACATAAATGGGAAAAATTGACCAACATATTTTTATTTAAGTGTTTTTAAAAAACCTTGGGTTAGTCTAGCTCAAGTGGAGTTAAAATATCTATAATTTAGCTTTATTACTCATCGGGTCACTTAAAGTGGTAAAAAAAATCCCCACAAATACTAGCAGATAACTCTTCTATCTTCTGTATTTTGCACAAGATGGAGACTTTTTTTATGCTCAATGTTTGTTGTCTGTGTCCGCAGGCCTTTTGGCTACAGTTCCGTCCAACTCAAATGGTAATGGACACAACGAGGCGTCTTCAGATGTGATGGGATTCACTGGTGAGGCATCACATCATGCCGCGGCACCTTCTGGCAAGTAGCACAAGACCGACATTTCTCTCAGTTCAAACTTCTGAGCTGTTCATAACTTCCTCTGTAGCTGCTGGCAGTGAAGTTGACTAACATTTATTTGTTTTGTTTTTTTCCCCAGGCTATCAGATGCAGGTTCACTCCCAGGGAGACTGGCAAAGCGGCGTCATGATGTACCTGCAGGGTGATTCACAAACCAGCATCGGCACACACCAGCAGGGTGGGGACCCTCAGCTATTACATATTTAATTTGTCTGTCTCATTTGTCTGAACACATTACCCGTTTGTTCCAGTGCCTTATGCTCACTTTAAACTCTTTATTTCACATTAGTTTTCCTACATTTTCTTTTCTTTTGTTTGTTTTTTTTATTTTGTATTATATAAAGCACTTACTGTTATTTGCTATGTATGAAAGGTCCTTTACAAACAAAAGACTGATTGATATCTTTGTTATCTCCAATGCTTTCTATGCTAATCTTTGTTTTTTGCTTGAATTCCAGGTTATGCAGGCACCAGTACCAGTATGATGCATTACACTCAAGGCAGCCAACAGATTCCTGGGATTCAAAAAGGTGAATATTAATGTGCTGTAAGACTGAGAAAAGGGTCAATAATTTACATTTTCTCATAGCTGAGGACAAGCTCTCCAGTCTATCAATACCTTTATCCTTAGCTGCATTAGTCTCTGAGATGGTTAAACTGTGACTTCAGGGCCTTTTTCTACACAGCTTTTAACAGCTTGTTGTCTTTTCAGGGCTCGAACACCACAGCACTATCCACACATTCGGCAAACGGCACATTGAGGACTCTGGAAACGGCAAAGGCTCAAAGGTCCAGAGACACTAGACCAGTAGAAAGGTGAGCTGGGAACATTTTATCCTTTATCCTTTTATCCTATATGTTTAACTTATTATTAATGTATGTATTCAAATACTCATTCGTGAGTATGCCACCCTGCCACTACACATATTATTTATGTGACAAATATAATCTTTAACTTCTACGTAGTTTCTTATGTGGCCATTATAAATACAGAACTTTTACATAAACTAAACACTTTCCAGGGTCATTTCAAAATTGCTCTTTAGGAAAAATATATAGAGGTTTTTCTATTCTATTTCATTTTTTCTCTTAAAGCATTAGTTCAGCATTTTGGTAAATTAGCTTATTTTCTATCTTGTGGAGAATGATATCAAGCAAATAAAAATATTTCCCAAAATATCAAAATATTCCTCTAAATGGCTGCATTTACATATAGGTGACTTACTGAATATAATGTTTCCTTTTCTCCAATTATCTCTTCCTCAATTAACTTAGCATTTATTAGGAGTAAGGAGTGAATTACAGCTAAAACATGTTCATTATCAATATCTCACTGGTCTTTTTTTTCTCTCTTCCCATCACAGGTGCCTCTGCGGACACGCTGACCGTCACATTGTGTACACAGCTGACATAAAAAAGGACGCTAAGATTTGCGTTTTTTGTCGCAGCACTACACTGATAAATGAACACTCACCTTCAAGAGGAGCCCGTCCTTAAACACACTCACGTTTCTGAAGTAATTGGACTGTATATTATTATTTGGACTGCACAGCTCAGCCGGTGCTGACATCCCAGCAGAGTTACAGCACTTGAGAGGCTGTTACACTGTGCTTATCTATTGGTTAATATTGCCGGGACTGAAATCTTTGTGTATATAATGAATTTGCTCATTTCAGCTCACATACAACTTGTAAATATTTGGATATTGTATGTGTGTATTCTCTTTGTGTAGCCATAGACCCATTGATATAAAGTATTTTTGATATGAGAAATCATTGTGGATGAATCTTTCTTTTATGGAAAATTTTCAATAAAAATGAGAGCATTTATAGACTGTCCATTCCATAAAAAAAGGTGAGAAACCTTTTATCTCTTCGAATACAACTGCCTGTCTTCTCATTTATTCTTCATCTCCCTCCCAGTTTTCACCCTTTTGAGCCATCCAGTGTATCTATCGAGAGAGGTGTTCTGATCATCTCCTTCACTCTATCTCAGTCCTAGTTGGCTCATTTTATTCCTATACCGTGGAGGCAATATCAGTTTGATGTTGCTGTCTAGTTATTGCCCTTTGTCAATGTTTATTGAGAAAAGGTGAAAGGAATTACGGTATCCATATCATCGGTGTCCCCACTGTATAATCCCCAATAAATGTACCACTGGAACGAACTGCTTCACTTGTTTCTCAGTCCTTCTCAATGCTTGTTTTGATTAAAACTTGGTTAAATATACAAAATGTTTTCAGTCTATTCTTTGGAGCTCAAGTGTTGAAGCCTGAAACACAACTGAATGTAACCTAGATTGTGATTATGATTAACAAAACAGTTATCAAATTAGCCCATTGTTAGATTGTACACATAGTTTGTGTTAAATATTCACTCACTTAGAAGAAATGCAGCTTCTTATCGTCGATCAATAAAACTAAAAAACATAAAACTTTGACATTTATTGCTCATTTGACATGTTCAGTTACCTCAATCAGTTTTAACTACAGTTGTAAATCTCAGTAGTAACATACCAGAATGACAGGCATGGGTTTGCACTCGTCTATGTAGACTACTACATCAATTAAAATACATTCTTTGACATACTTGTCATATAAAATACTTGTTTTTCTTTTCCAACACTGAATGAACATTTTAAAGCAGTCACATCTTTATATATAGTGTTTTAAGAGTAGTAAAGTTGTTATCAATACAACAAGTATTGCTGGAGGTTTGTTATTTCAGATCGCCTCCTTTCTTCACACACCTTGCACAAAAGTGAAGATATAAATCTCTTTGCGAAATCAGCATCAAACAATCACACAACTCCCCCCCCCAACCCCTCCACACACACACACACAAACCCTCCACATGGAAGAATATTGCAACATATCAACCATCTGAAATTCACTCCTCAGCAGATCTGAGGGGAGCTACAGGGTTGAAGAGCGGCCGTTGCGCCCTGAGGTGTAGCTTGCTGTAGCTCATCTCAAAGTCCTTCTTGGTTCCCACAATAACGTCCAGGCTGCCACCACGCACATCATACCCGTAGGAGGCCAGCTTCTGGATCCGGTAAAGCACAATCTGCGTGGTGAGCTCCAGGACGTTTGGAGATTCTTTCACCTGCCCCATGCTCACTCCCGCATCCATCAGCCCCTGGAAGCGGCCGATCAAGGTGGGCAAGGAGTAGTACAAAACAGCTGGACAAAGGATCACAATTTGCTTGAGTTCACCCTTGGAGCAGTCAAAAGCTTCTTCAATATAGGCCAGCGCTTGGTGCATAGATTCAGGCTGCAGCTCTGCAATGGAGGCCCTGAGGCTGGAGACAAGGCTGAGGAGCTCCTCTGTGGTGAAGCCCTGCTCCCTCAGGAAACCCAGACTGTCCCTCCATGCCTCCGCAGGCCGCATCAGGATGTACGGATTCTGGCTGAGAAGCTTCTGCAGCCAGATGCGCAGGTTGCCCTCGTCCCCGCCCAAGTCCAAGTAGGTCTCTCTCAGTGTGTGGATAACCTCCTGGTTCCTCTCAACAGGCCGACTGAAACTCTGCGGGGCGCTGGCCATCAGCTTTCCGATGATCCGCTTGCTGAGGCGCAGGCTCTGGAGGTAAAGGATGTTGGCCTGCTGGTTACTATGGTGAGTTAATGTGAAGAAGGAGGCGGGAAACTTCTCAATGATGCTCATCAGCTCTCGCTTGTTGGGGCACACAGACACCCAGAGTTCTCTCTGAGCGGATGCGTCCTGTGGCCGGCACAGGACAGCCTCAGGGTGAGTTTCCAGGATGCGGGCAATTACTGTCGGGTCTGCACCCATGTCCCTCAATAGATCAGCCGTTTCAGACACATACGCAGTGCCTTCAGACAGAACCCAGCCCTTGAACTTGCGTACCTTTCTGATATCTACAGACAGTCCATAGAGGGAGTCCACTGTGTGCTGGTTCTCCAGTCTTTTGCTAGGAGAAGTGACTGTGGAGGCAGAGGCAGACTGTGGGAGAAAGACCCTCATCCTCTGGCAGTAGGTGCACAGTGAGGCAGTGGTGACACGAAGCATGTTGATGACTACAGTGGATCTGTGTGAAGAATAAAGCATATTGATTAATACAATGAACTCAACAAACCAGTGGCACTCTTTCCATAAGCATAACATAGCTCTAATTTGAAGTTTTAAATAACTGAGATAATAGTTTACATTAAAAAAAGCATAACACAATCTATATGCTCAATGCTGAAAGCAAGAATGTGTTCTAAGTTTTAACTTTAAGGTACAAGTAAAAAACATAGAAAATGTGTCATTTTGTCATTGCAGATTGATCTGTTTGCAGAACTATTGAGAAAAAGCAAATCTGAAGATTTACAGCTATACATTACATATCAAGTTACACTTACAGGTTTTTAAGAGCCATAAAGCTAAGGTTTATGATTTCTAACACTGAAGAGGAATTTAAAATTACAGCATGGCTTAAATGCTTTAACTGTAGGCTCAGGACCCACATACTGCCATTCTACTGTTTCACCAAATACTTTGTTTTGTTAGTCATGCAAGATATATTAGGATTAGTTGCACTCACCAAGCTTTCAAAGACAAGTTCAAATAAATAAAGCTCTCAGTTAGCTGATATTGCAAAGCATGAATCAACAGTTCAGATAGTTAGGAAGTTTTTTTTTGTTTTAGAGCACAGCAGCTGTCCTGTAGAACACTGTGTACTGACTGCTATTCTACATGAGACGTGGTTATGTATTGTGTTGCATTGTGTAACAGCGCTCGCCTTCACTACATACTAAAAAGAGATAAACATTCAAATTAAATGTAATGATGGCTACACAACACAAAAAGCATGTTTCATTTGTATTAAATTAAAAGTAGTGAAATTACCAGTTTTCAAGCTCTGTTTTCACCCAAAGGACTCCGCTTTCCACACCCACCACCTTTCATAACATTAGAGGAGCTTGTGGGCGGAGTTGAACACATGAAAAAAATGTGACTTGGTCACGTCTGGATGGTAACCCTATATTTGCGAATTATTTCGTGATTTTACGTATTTTTCACCGAAACGTATACCTAATTCTAATTCAATAATTTTATACCTAAAGACTATCAGATCTTAACCACAGCGCAATTACATAAATTATATATTTTTTTATAATTTTCTTTATTCTTTTTTTTTATTTTTATTTTTTACAATTACTACAAATCTCGCGAGAGTTTCGCAAATCCAGGGTTCCCTTATAGACGCAACCGTGATTATGATGCAAGCCACAGTCCCGCCTCCATGCTTGATTTTAAAATTATACTAGTGTAGTGTTAATGCTGAAATCATTCACACTTTTGTCTTCTGTACGTTTTTGCAAGCTTACTTACTTAAATAAATTCATCCAAAAATCACATTTTTAAACCTCAGGGAAGTTACAGAGGTACACAGAAAAGACAGGTTTTTCAGGTCTGTCTTAAAACAACAGTCGGGTATGTCCATATGCACAGTGAAAGAGGTTTTCCTTGCTGTAATCTTCTGTTCATACAAGATCTCCTTCAAATGTGCTTTCAAAGTAAGTGATAGAGACCAAAATCCACTTTTAAACGTTTGCATGAAGCTAGGCTATATGACACGTCAGCAGTCTAAGTTATTTACATTAGAGGATATCTGCTACTGTATATTTACAGTCTTTTTAGCATCAAATTCCCTCTTTGTGTTTCCTCAGTGTTTCTCTCTTGAGCTGTGGTGGAAGTATAAAAATAGAGACTTTGGCATTAAAAAGATTGTAACGTAACATATATCTACTTGATGGGTTATTTGGACAGCTGAAGCTATTATCTTCAGATCAACTTTTAAATACTTTTAACACAGAAGGAGGACTGTGGATTATGTCCTCCATCACTAACACTGTAGCCTAAGTGCAGTATAAGGGATCTTCTAATGTCAGCAAGAAAAACATGTTTCATTTACTGTACATTTGGGTACCTGTCCAGTTAATTAAAACGTATCAACAGATATAATTCAATATCTGGATACAATTGGTGCTTTTTTTGCATACAAATTCCAAATTAGGTGCAATATAGAAATAAGTAGCCTAATAAAAGATAATAATACAAATTTGAATACATTAACAACACAAACTAAATATTTTTGGTCTGCATGAATTAATTTCCATCAAAAAAACATTTATATGAAGGATAACGCCAGTGATTTGGTACAGCACTTAAATAAAGCTAGGATTAAAAAAAAAAAAAAAAAAAGACCCCACATTGTCTATGGGCAAACTGGGCCCGCCACTCGGCCCATGGATTTTACATTGTGATGACATCACTAATTTTAAAATAGGATTAGGTTAGGGTTTTTTCCGGTTCGAGGATAATAGAAAGAGTCATTAACCTAGTCCTGCTGAGGTGTTACACACGTACACACTAGCGCTGCTAACGCTAGCGTGTTGCTGATATTCAGACACCAGGTAACTGAGTTAAGGTGAGTCACACACTGTCACAACATAATGTTTAGGACTTTTCCACTGAAAAATAAGCTTGGCCTCTAACTAAATGTTCGTATTTTGTTCACCTGTTGCTCACAGTCCAAACACTCACAGCAGCGTCACTGTTCGGTTAGCCAAGTGTTCGCATATCACAGAGTTCCCTGATAGCATTGGTTACTGGACGTTATAGAATCGTATTTGACCTTTTATAGTGAGTTCCTGTTTCCTGTTGGCCTCTCAGCAATGGTCAAATTAAGGCAAAAACCGCCTAAAAACACACTCTTAAAAAGGAAGCACTGAGTGGCTAGTTTTCGTTTGATTGTTACTGTAGAATAGACTGGTCTACTTTTTGGCTGACAGTCTCTTGGTTTGATATAATTTACTCCTCCAGACAACATGGACATAAGGATCGAGTTTTTTTTTTGGGAGGGGGGGGGTTTCCAAGAATTTTTTTTGAGCCAACAGCTGTGTACCTTATGAGCAATGTTTGACTACAGCTGTCCTCTCTACTTTACTCATTGTTTAGATAATGGAACATGTAACAGAAATTGAAGTTACATGCAAGCATAAAGTGATCCTCAAGTTTAAATAAACAATGAGTGGTAATTAGTAGAGATGGCTCAGTTATTGTTCTCTTCAGATAAGTGATCTCAGGCAAAACACTTCATCTACATGTAATTACAACATGTACCCATTATTTTTCTCATGCTAATACAACCAGATCAAAGTATCAAGGGGAGGACCCCCAGACACCCCCCATGTTAGATTGTCCTACCCACATTTTCAATGTTTCCAACAACTGTAACATGAAATAATATCCATAACTTGCTTCCAGATACAAGACTGGAATTTTTTTGTACATTCTTTAAATCTGTTGATGTTGATGTTAATGATGTTTTGGCGAACTAAAGGAATATAGCCTATGTGTCGCAATACACTTCAACAATCTGGGTGTTATTAACGTCAGAAGAAATATTTAAATATTTACCGGGAAATAAATGTTGAAAAGGTTTTTTTTAATAATAGTTATTATTATTATTATTACAGTTGTTGTATAAAAGTGGGATCTATAAGATACCAAACAATGAGGAAGTAAAACCAATGTCAACAAAACACAATAAATATTAGCAAGAAGTCCAAATGTTTTTCTTTCTTTCTTTTTTTGCAGCACGTGACTTTGGGAAGCTGGCTTCTGCAGTCAACGTTTAGATTGAATCACTTGTGATGTGGTAAAAAAGGTTTATATTATTTTATATTATTTATTTTTTATATTTTCACTTTATGTCATTGCCATTTTTCTTTTTTAGTAAATGCGTATTTAGATACATTTCTCCAATAGAAATACAAAAATTGCGTATTCTGGTCATTCATTAAACCAAACACAGAACAACAATAAATGCTGGGTTGTCATATCAGTCACTGGATGAAAGCCTCTGCCAAATGACAAAATGTAAATGCAAAAACAAACACATTAATAATGAATTGAAAACCATATTTGGCATGCCATAATCTATAAATATATTGCCTTAATCTGGATGTTCAATTGATATCCTCAACCTAGCAAGAATGGTGACATACAATATAAAGAGGCTTTTTCACCTCAACTTGACAGGAATATACTGCATGGGGTACATGTACCTGTACTGCACAATGTTTACCAGAGGAGGTCACTGTGCCTCCAGGCCTCAAAGACTAGTTTTTTATTGTTCAACCGGTATTTTCTTGAGCCAAACCATACATTTCCAAGCTTCACAAAGACTTTTCTTGTTGAAAGAAGTACGTCACTGTAAGCTCTCAGTGGATCTGTCTGCAGGGGGAAGTCTGCGTAGACGCCACAGGTGTTGAAGGAAAATCGAATTTTGAAGCTAAAGGCGAGAGAGCCTCAGGGAAGAGAAAGAAAAGGAAAGTTGATTCATCGAGTCATAGTGAGAGTGAACATGAAAAAGAAACCTACATGGTTTCAGGGTTTGAAAGAAGGTGCTGGAGGTGGTTCGTTGTCAGAAAAGCACACTGTGGCAAGATGGATTAGGAATAAAGTGGGTGATGTTAAACTGATCGACAGTAAACGATCTGGCTTGATAGTTGAGTGTATATCAGAGACACAGATGGAAAAAGCCTTGAAGGTCTTAGTGTCGGGTTCTCGGATGGATGTGTGCCCAGTGGCATGTTTTCTGCTCAGCAAGACAGCTCCAATAAAAGGTGTTGTTGATGGAGTCTCACACAAAGTGGATCCAAGGGGATTTAAAGAGTGACAGACAGTTATAGAACGAAGAAGTTTGATGAAGTAGTTAAAGAAAAGTATGAAACTAAATCTGTTATGCTTCACTTTGATTTGGAGTACTTGTCTGGTAGAGTGTTCTTGGATAATATTTCATACACAGTAAGAAAGTATAATCCCAAACCTTTGTAGTGCAAGATTGTTGGAAGTTTGGTCATAGTTTGTCTGCATGTAGGAGTGATTTTGCCATTTGTGGTTAATGAAAGAGTCTGTAAGAAAGATCCAGAGTGTCTTCTTTGCAAAGGAAATCATGCAACATGGAGGGTAAGTGCTCAAAGAGGGTAAGGAAGGTAGAAATAATCAGGGCCAGGTCTAAGAAAATACTTATACATGAGGAAATAATGTTATTATGTGAGACAAGAAGCTAAGAAGAACAAATCAGTCAGGAAGCATGATGAATTTAGCTTTTGTAAGGATCAGGTGAGGTTTTTGGCATTTTTCGCAACTGCACTGCTGAAGTAGAAATAAAATCTGAGGAAAATTGACATAATTGTAGATGAAGCAAGGAGATTTCTGGATGTGGAAGCTTATGAAGGAAATGTGCAGCAGACATTAGGAGAAGTTTTTAGACTCTTTCAAGCACCTGAAAAAGAATTTATAGTGGGAAGGGGTTAGCCTATTAGTTTTATTTAGTCAGTGGAGAGATTTTAGTTTAAGTCCAATAGGTGGCAGTAATGCAACTGCCACAGAAAACCAATGAGAAAAAGAAGCATTTTTCTTGTCAAAGGAAAGGCTAAAAGCAGAAACACTGGTTTGATTATGAAATTGTGGATAGTGGATATTGGTTTACAATTTATATTAAACAACTTTTATTTTTAAGGTGTCCCAACAGTGTATTGATCCCTATTGTAGGTATAGTTTTGATCTGCTGCTTTTATGGGGTTCATTTTGAAGTGTGTGAAACAGCAGAACATTTTGCTATTTAAAGGCCTGGTCATTTGTTGCCTTCCTCTACTGATATACACAGTTGTCCCTTGCCACCATGCAGCAGCCAAGAGTGCCTTGATTATACTGGAACCACCTGCTGTCCTCATGTTCTGCACAGGCATGTTTCAGTACAGCTCAATCCACACTGGGATGACACAGGCATGGAGCATTCTCATTGGCATTAAGATTTGTTTAGGCCACATTTAGCCCGTCTTCACTAAGTTACAGCATCAGAAGATTTATTATAAGACTGAAATTTAACCCCAGAGTTAATGTGTTTTCTGCCGCACACATGTATAGTAGAATAACGTCAGGAGCTTTATCACAAGGAGGTGCATGTAACAGTTTAATGGGGATCCTCAGAGGCTACAAG
The DNA here is from genome assembly GCF_963691925.1 of Scomber scombrus. Classification (NCBI taxonomy): domain Eukaryota; kingdom Metazoa; phylum Chordata; class Actinopteri; order Scombriformes; family Scombridae; genus Scomber; species Scomber scombrus. The sequence goes on from NC_084991.1 coordinate 14,385,856, forward strand.
AGCACCTGTCTCTTCCTGTCAGTTATCTCGTCATGTATAAACTACGTTTGTCCTTTTCCACTGATAACTCGAGACTTGGGAACATAGATTCTTGACATCAGTCTTTAAACTTTGACTCATGGGACCAATCACCATTTAATCCACTCAGCGCTTGAAAGCAGAAAGCTTCCAAAAGCAAGAATGTTTTAATTACATTCCAAAGTGGAGACGAGGCCGGAGTAGTAAAGTTCATCTTGCACGTCATTGTTCTTAGTTAAGGTCTTCTGCGGCGCCTGTCTTTCTTTTAAAGTGGCTTTGCTTTACAGAAATAACTGTTGGTATTAAAGGTGCAGTGTTTAGTTGATTAGTCAATTAGTTGTTTTTAAATAAATATACTAAAATTCCATGGTTCCAGATTCTAAAATGTGAATATTTTCTGTTTTCTTTATCTTAAACTATAGCACATTAAACTGTTTGGGTTGTAGACTCTTAATTGGGACAAAACAAGACATTAGTTGGAATCTTTGGCTTTGGGAAACAGGGATCAACATTTTCTCAGCTAAGCAACTAATCGATTAATCGAGTAAATAATCAACAGATTAATAGATAATGAAAATAATATTGGTAGCAGTTCTAGATAACTAATATGCACTGACTGACTGCTATAACAGTAGTTAAATACAAAGTGCTTCATGAATATAAAAAATAGAACAAGATCATGAAGTAAGATAGATTTATTTGACAACAAAGAGTTTGCAGTGGTGTCTTTCTTAACTCAAAAACAACATTTGTTTGTCGGTGCTACAAGGCGCAGGATATTCAGTATAATTTATAATTTTAGAAAACGTGACAGCTGTAACTTCCCATCATTAAAACCCTTGCTGGCTCTCTGACATACTAAAGAGACTACAGTTTGCTTTGTTAATGGAAGTTCCACATGAACCACATGCTTTGCCACAGTGGCTTTTAAATGTTGGATTAGCAAGTTTGCTAAATGGTGCACACAATGGATGATCCATGTCCAAAAAAGTTAGTTGGATGATCTATAGCAGTTTTCTCTATTCATCCTCTGTGTTTCTGCTTCCACAACTCCATCTCTTATCAGCGCCAGCGGCTCAGTAGGCCTTTAAAACTATGAATGGTATTTGTTCTAGATGATACTGTGTTGTGCTATGTGCGCATCTGTTGTGCATCTGAAATAGTCTCTCATCTTGTCCTTACAAAGGAATGAGGAGGGCTGCAGGGTCAGAGTGGCGCAGAGTGGGGGTCTATAGGGGATAAGTGGGGGTGTGTGAGGCTGACAAGACTTTCTGAAGGAGAAAATAGACTACTCCATCTGTCTCAAAATCCGCCCTGCTGCTGACCCGCACTCTGGAGACTTTGGTCAGCCTATGATCACATGGTAAGGACAAACCTTTAAAAGACCCCCAGCAGCACACCCAAGACCCCAGTCAACTCTTGTTTGCCAGACACCAGCTGGACTTGGTGCTCACCCTGCTTTCTCTTCCCTGGCAAGCCTCCAAAAGTACCATTATGTCTGACACTGAGGAAATTGTGGACGAGTATGAGCAAGAGGAGGAAGAGGAAGAAGAGGAGGAAGTGGAGGATGAGGAGGTGAACGAGGAGGAAGAAGAGCAGGAATATGATGATGCAGAGAAAAAACATGAGCCTGCAGAGGAGAATGAGCATGAAGAAGAGTCCAAACGGCGACATAAGACAACTTATGTGCCAAATATTGCGCCTCCAAAGCTCCCAGATGGTGAGAAGGTGGATTTTGACGACCTCCACCGTAAGAGAGTAGAAAAGGACTTCAACGACCTACAGAGCCTCATCGAGGTGCATTTCTCCAGCCGCCAGAAAGAGGAGGAAGAGCTGGTTGCTCTTCGTAGCCGTATTGAACGCCGCCGATCAGACAGAGCGGAGCAACAGCGCGTCCGTACGGAGCAGGACCGCGAGCGCCAATCACGTCTGGCCGAGGAGAGGTCGAGGCGTGAGGAGGAGGCGGCAAAGCTGCGCGCAGAGGAGGAGGCCAAGAAGAAGAAGATTTTCACAAACAAATCATTCGGTGGCTACCTGCAGAAGGTCGACCAGAAGAAGGGCAAGAAGCTGACTGCAAGAGAAGAGAAGAAAAAAGCACTGATGGAGCGCCGTAAGCCACTCAACATCGACCACCTGAACCAAGAGAAGTTGGCGGAGAAGGCGCAGGACCTGTGGAGTTGGCTCCATGAGCTGCATGCTGAGAAGTTTGAGCTGGCAGAAAAGCTCAAGAGGCAGAAGTATGACATCCATGTGCTCCGAAACCGAGTCAGTGACCACCAGAGGGGCTCCAAAGCATCCAAGACCACTCGTGGGGCCAAGGGCAAGTCTGGCTCCTGGAAATGAGGATGCAGCTCCAGCAGGACAGCCAAATTGTTTTTGGACCATTTGGCTTGAATTTCCAACTTGTATTTTATAAAATATCCCAGGGATTGTATTAGATTTCATGTATTATCTGCAATTGTTCTAACTTTGGGATGCTCACCAGTCTGTTTGTTCACAAGCTGAGGTTGACAAGTTTATTAATTTTGAGTGTTTGGTGGTATATTTTCAGTACCCCACCAAAGTATGATAATATTAGAACCTGCACAAATGTTCAGGATTTGTCTCACAAACATTTTCCAAAGATTTCCAGAATTTTCTGAACAAAGGTTTAAAATTCTCCAAATGGGGTGAAGAAATTTTATTTGTTTCAAATAAATCAAAACTCATTTTAATTTCTGTTAGAGTTAAGTGAAATCATTTTCATACTTTAAATATGTTAAATCATTATATATTTAAGGGGATTCTGACTTTATTTTCACTCTGTTTAGTCCACTTTTACCTTTTCAGAAACCTCTTGAAAACATTTTACAGTGTTTTGAAAAGGGGGGGGGGGTATTGAGTATGTTTAATTGAATGGAAGATGTTATTTTGGTTCACTGGGTTGTGTTAAATGTCTGAAAAGTCTAACAGGTGTTGTGCAGCTGACTTTTTAGGAAGCTAATTTAGTCTCTCAAGCTCAGGACTGGCAGTGCAGGCCTGCAGTGTTTTCAGCAAGAAAAGACCCAACAGTTGACTAACAGGTGAGGCCAGCAGCAGGGTGTCTGATGCCTACAATAAGCTATTCAAATTATTCAGTGTACAGATAAAATGTTTTGTAGGGCAGTTCTTTTTAGTAATTTCCACAATTTATGATCAGACCAATCTTGCTTATTTTATGCAAAACATTATCAAATTTATCATAATTATAATCATAGACCACCATTTTCCCATTAATTAAATAAATTGTAGTAATGAATTAGCCAAAGTGACATAAACTACCTGAGAAAGTGTGAATTTCTTTATTCAATTGTCAGCACAATCATACAGTACAAAATAACCAATAGAAAAATAATAGTGACATTGATTCGCAAAAAAATTTAAATAAATAAACTATTTTAATTCACAGATTCCAGATTCTTTAGCAAATGATGCATCAGAGGAGAAGCTAGTAAACACATTTGAAGATGTTGCTTGTTTAATAAAAGTAAAAGTACCAAGAAGTTCCCAGTTCAGTCTGAGATCACTACTTCATCATCCTTTTCTCTTTCCTGTCACTTTTGTGCTGTCAACTATCAAATAAAGACAAAAATCACCATCATCAAAAGTCTAACAACCACACTGCAATGATCCACGTTGAATTATTTGCCACAACATCCATCCGTCTCAGATCAAATGAATGTCAAACTGCACAATAGTTACTCCTTATGTCCACTAGATGGCACTAGAACACCAGTTTGTTGCATGCCGCTTTTAATGCCCTGCTGTGAAAAAGAAGTACATTACATAACTAAACATTTATATATGCAATACATATTTTGTTACTCATTAAATGATGCAATTTACTCAGACAGTCAAACTTTTAAACAGCAGTTCTGAGTTTGTGTTTAATTTTAAAACTTCAAGGAAAGCTAACAAACAAAACATTTAAGTTACACTCGCAACGTAATAATTGCCAAAGTACTTCTTGTTTTTGTGGATGCATGCCGGTTATCCCTGACAGACTTTTTCAATGCACAGCAGGGAAAACACCCTCTTTAACGACAGTTATTCAGTGAACTGCAATAAAAATATATGTCAGACCAAGGTACAGGGACATTCCACTCCCCTGCGGCTCTTGATTGTCACCTAGGCTTGGACTGTCAATGCCTTACTGCTGTTCTGCTCTCACGGGCATGACAAGCCATTAAAAGCCCCCCAGACACGGCTGTATGCCAGCAGGTTACCATAGAGACTGGGAGAGGCCGTCTATGCTATCAGGTCTCTATCCCCCCTCCCTCCCCCCCACCCCCAACTCCATCTCTCCTCTAGCCGCAACAAAACACCCACTCGCACATACACCTTGCAGCTTTAGTCTAAAGGTGTGGTGTGGATTTTATTGACAATGTTGTAAAAAATGCCTGACTTGACAACATCAGGACATACCACTGCATCAATCTGCCACACAAAGAACACAATGTTTCCAAACTGTGGAGTAAATTGGGCAGCAAGTGGTTGCTGGGTGGTGAAACAGTTTATTTCCTTTCACTATGGCTCTGTTGAACTATCACAGTGGATGTATATGATTTGAAAGGAAGCATGCAGTTCACAGTGATGCACAAGGAGTTGAAATGTGTCATATCAGAAAAGCTAAAAGTGTGAGTCTGTGTGCGCACCTGGAACAGCAGCTGCAGGGTCATCAGGCGGTCGTTGTCTGCTCATTAGTACCCAGCCGAGACTAGAGGATAATGTAAGTGCTGCATGATTGACAGCTCCTAAGCCACATTTTCAACCCTGACCAGGAACTTATCTGGTTCGGTTTAACATATGATATTTGCATTTAAATTAGCTGTTCAGTGGTCTGTTGTTTTGCATTGTAGGGATGTTTTGTTTGGCATCAGTGCTTTAATATTTCTTCTTTCAGTTCTGCAAAAATGTTGTTTTCCTTCAAACAAGTTTAGAGATCTGCCAACAGTGAGACATCCAGCATATTTAACTGTTTTACATCTAGATATCTGACACTGATAATGGTGTTTATGGAAAAAGAAGATGTCATATCTCTGCTGATTGATAATGGATAATTTTAACACACAAATTGCTTAAGGAGAAGATTGGAGTGCTGTCAGCTCATGTTTTGATGTGATGATGTGATACTACTTATCAAAGATTCGGAGCAGACATCTCTTTCGTTTTCCTTTTTCGCCGTGAGTCCTTTTTCATCACAGGCAGGCTTCTAAAGATGCAAGCATGCTACAAATAGATCTTCAGACAAAACAAAACAAATCAAAGAACTACTGCAGTCCATGGCTGAGGTGTGAACCTTGCTGCAGTGATAAATCTAGTCCTACTCTTAAATATCAACACAAATAAACAAATATATGAGTGTCACAGGTGGACAAAAAATGTTATCTTTATAAAATAAGTATATCCAAACCACTCACATATCTAAACTTACCAGTATTACTACATTATTGTGTCTTACGGACTAGACTAACTTTCTTTCTGAACTTTACAAAAAATGGCATTAAAAATCAAAAAAAAAAAAAGAAGAAGCTTGACATTGTTACAATAAGCTGGTTATGTTAATAAAAAAAGCCATTTAAGAGGCTTTGATTCTTCCTCTATCATAGGAACATGTCACTGCTTTTAGTCTAAAAAGGTTGAAATTCGTTATGGTGATTCTCACCCAATGGAGACAATAATTACAAAAATAGTTCATATAAATATCTGAGAATATGAACAGCAGCTGCTGAAGGCTATTGCTTGCATGTTAATGTGCCCAGGGAGGAACAATACAATGCTGGCTTGGCTTGCTTCCTTGAATCAGTCATAAAGTCTAAATTTCCCATATGTCTGTGTGCCTGAGAATGTATTTCTCTCCACAGTATCTACCATAATGGCTGTCAGTCTGTGTGATGTGGATGCTCATGGTTCCTATTATTTATTCACGATTTTCTTTAATGACAATTAAATTAGATTATGCCTGTTGGTAAGCACTGTGAGAGATATAAAAACCCATTTTCAGACTCATCCCCCCTGCTTTGTGATATAACAGCAAACTCCTGTGTAGTTTTCCATTTTGAACATTTCTGTTTGATCTCCTTTTGGCTGCAAATAATCTTTTAACATCCAGTGAAACCAAAGGAGCTCAGTTTTTTGTTGAAATTTTAAAAAGTATTACATGTCACATTATTTCAGCTTTTATGTCATAAATACTTTCATTCAGACAGTCAGTGTGATGTTGTTTTGAGTTTATTCACTGGTTATTATTGAGTGGATGAGTCTGTTTTTTCTGGGTGTAAACTAAAAACTAAGACATGGAAATTCTCGAAGGAATGAAGGTATTATGTGTTCACAACATACAGTAATCCAGAACAACATTTATGGATTTATGGATCTGGTGGAATAACCTCTGTCTTATTAAGGCACATATTGTACTTTTTACTCCCCTACAGTTGTCTTAGTGGCTTTGCAGAATAAGATTTTACAGTAAAAAAAGCTTATAAAATACAATGTACACTCAGAAATTCAGGTGGCTGTTTGAGCTTCACTGTGCAGAATGATGTACGTGCAGATTTTGATAGTAAAAGGCTGTTTTCACATTTATCTGCTGAAAGTGGATAGTTTCTCTGAGCTCATTGGAAAATCACATTTTAGGGGGGCGGGCCTACGAGCATGATTAGTCACATCACAATTTTAAAGCCAGTCATGCTCTGTTAGTTAACTTATAAAAGTGTTATGTGGAAACATCAGTGCACATACACTGAGGATTGACTTGAAGTAGGAGACATTTTTTGTCCAGCATTTACACTCCTGAAGTTAAGATATATTTGCATATTAATAGAGTCTAGATTTTAATGAGGGAGAAGAAGTCAAAGCCACAGACCACAATGTCGTATTTTTATATGTCGTAATATGTCTAGAGGGGATTTTTATGTATCTTTTCCTGGTATATTTTTGTACTTAGACTTTTTGTAAGAATTTGAATTTCACTCACAGACCTGTATACTTCTTCCATCACTAGGTGGTCTTAGATTGGACCATTAATCACTTCAGGCAACTGAAGCCATTAATATAGTACCCCTTATTAATTAGACAGAGCATTGAGTACTCAAGTAATGACCCTAATTGAACCTAAAAGGGGATATTTTTTTTAGGAGAGAATTCACAGGTTAAGTCATTCAAAACAATACAACTCATAATTTCTGTTTCATGGATACTTTAATGTCTATATTTGGAGTTCTCTCTGATAAGGGATTTGTATTTTTCCTTATGGCAAGCAGCCTTTTGTTGTGTTGTCATATTATAATCCCATGCATGCACACACAATGGCAGCAGGGAAACCAGCAGAGAGCAATGCTCAAGCTCCAGCTCTCAGGATGCCTTTAGCCTGTGGATAAATTAGCCTGCCCTGGAGACAGTGCCGTTTGGGCTTATCACCAGCCTCCTCCAAATTGAGGTGGGAGTTGGTAGCGGCCAGAGGTATAAAGGAGATTTAGCCTATCCGACAGGGCATTAATCTCTGCACCTCTTCAGCATCCTCCAAGTTTTCAAGCCCCGATCCCTCTTGCCATATAAAGATTTGATGTTGCCGTGCATCCTATCAGCAGCATATTTCAACCCTCTGAGAGTGAGTTAATAAATAAATAGCTTTACTGTCTGTCTGTGTTGGAATGTAGATATCAGTCTTATATTTGTCTAGATGAGAATAGTAACAGTGGAGCTTTAATTGCTGTGATATTGAGCCAACCCTCTTTAACTGGAGGTTCAGCTTCTAAACATCGTCTCTGTGCTCTTTTTCACTGCTCTGCTGTGGATCATGCTTAATTAAAATATGCATTTTTCTGTTTTTATGATAAATTCATATGAGTACTGTACTGTATGTCTCTGAAGAGCACTTCTGTTTTTTTTCTCATTAATGTGTTGCACGCTTCACCTCTTACTTTGACAATCATCATACAGTACTAGACTAAAACTTTCCCCTCAAGTAAAACTTTCACCTCGCTTAGCGAGTGATTTTGACTAATATAATACACCTGGTTTTGCATAGCACCTGTTGCTCCACTGCTTTTTGGCAACATCTCAACTGTTGTCAGTAGTACCTTTCTAATCCCCTGACTTTTAGTGTCTATAAAAAAATACTCTTCTTGAAAAGCAATAGACTTGTACAAGCGATTTTCCTATTCCTGGAAACATTTCCTGCAGTTATGTTTTGTCACTGTGTCCAGGGTGTTCTGGCTTTCTTCCGCAATGGCGAATTTTCTTCCTGTCAGTCCCAATTTTAGTTCCATCAAGCCGCCGGCATACTCCTATGCTACGGATGAAGATAACCTCTCATATTCGGTGATCACAGCAGAATTATACAACCTGAAAAAGAGCAGTTACAAGCTGAATTTCACTATTTTTGTGGCATCAAACCAAGGCGTGGGTCAGACTGCCTTATTCCACTACAATTTCATCATGTCAAAAAGTTGGTAAATCAGTTTCACTTTAACTGCGCTCAAACATATTTATATGCCTCTCAAACCCAAGGCTAAATATCGGTGATGCCATAGTACCAGTTTCACCAAAGAAAATTGATGCACTTAGATCATATTCCTGTTTGTGTCCAATAACAGCTCTCTTTCTCACTTTCTCTTTAATGTGTGGGAAATGCAGATGTATTAGACTGTAAGATGGTGCACTCATGTAAAATACATAGAGCCAGTGAGTGAGTCATTTTGAGTGTGTGTATGTGTGTGTTGTTTTTGCGTGACAGGGAATAACCTATAAATATAAAGCCCTGCCCTTATCTAACAGCTTCCTACCGGTGGCACCCAGGCTCCCACAAACGCTTTGTAAGGACACAGGTCAAAACTATGACTCACCACCTGAGTGTAGGAGCTCAGGCCATTCATTCATGCAAAAGCGGCTCAAATACAATGAGGACATCGAACATCTGTTTGCTGCTATAATCACAGGCTTCAGACAGAGACGCTGGCTGGGAAATACTGTGTTGTTATGTTTCTTGTTGTCTCAAAGAGCTCAAAGAAAGACTGTGTGTCAAACTCAACACTATGCTAGAGTTTTTATAGAGTTGTAGGATAGTGTTAGCATTGTCTAAATGTTTAGATGACAAGAAGCTGTTTTGCCTTGATGCCAAATAGTGGCTTTAGTCAAACAAATCAAAGTAACAATACTGTACAAGAGTCTGAAGAGTTTTGGTCCAGTTGTAAAGGTGATATGGCTCCAATTTGGGATTCTGGAGTGATTTCATAAATTGGGTGAATACAATGTTGATTTCCAGCTCCAGTGATTATTCAATTAGGGCTACAACTAACAATTATTTTCTCATTTAATCAATTCATTGTTTGATCTTTAAAATGTTCAGAAAATGGTGAAAATTGCCATTACAATGTCCTAGTAAGGGTCCTGTTTTCAGATGTGTCATTTTGTCTGATCAACAGTCTAAAACCAATAGATATTAAGTTTAAATGTTTAGATATTCACAATATTGTGACTGGAACTACATGGTTTGGCACACAATCTGGCACAGACATTAATTGTTCCCAGGTGCTGTTTTGTAAAACTTTTGCTTGTCCTCTGACATTTAGTGCCATCATCAGGTCAAAATTTTCATTTGCCCAATACTTAAATGTTCAACATGTTTTAACATTAAGATTGTGAACAAGGAGTTTTTAAGGTTCATAATGTCAACCTTAAAAACTCTACTCTCCAATGTACAAAGTCGTTTTCTTAACAGTATTATTACCTCAGAGGGCTGCCAGCATTGGATTGTACATTTTATATTCAAATAATGTCTGTTACTAGTGGCTGTGTCTAAAGTGTCATTTCAAGTTGGTTTTGTGAGCATCTCTCTGATTAAGAATAAAATCTCTGAATATGTATTCATTGTTTGTGCTTGTACATATAAGGTGAAAGAGATCTGACGCCTCTATCTGTATTCATGTGGTCTGCTGACAAATGCTTCCCTGTACAGCGTGGCCCACCTGTTTCATTTGGACATTGGATGTGTCACTGGTTATGAATGGCTGTACTGCTGGATGAGCCATACCTGTGACGGAATGAGCAGCATCTGATGAAAGGCTGCATTTAGATTCAGGCTCACGTCCTCCGCGGTGTCCTCTCCGTCTCTCTGGTGATTCATTCCGACTCCTCCACCTCTGCTCACCATGTAAATCAGCAGAGCAGCTGGAGTGTCCTGATCACACAGAACCTTATCCTCCCAACCTGTTATTACCACTTCTTCCCGACACTGTGACGGTACTGATGACAATACCGCTTCTCACACCTGTTGGAGTGACAGTGACACCTCTTGTTTCCCGTCTCAGTGGTGCTTACAATGTCTTACAATCATCCTCAGACCAATTTTAAAACAGGAATTAATGCAAGTCTGAGTCAGGAGGTATCAGGAGCGAACAGCAACAGTGACAATTTCTCAGAGGAGAAATTCTTTTGAAGGCCTCATAAAAGCTTGAGTCTTTATCTGAGGCAGTGTGAATGAGCTCACTATAATTAATTTTCTTATTAGCGGGTAAAAACATTTTGGTGGTGAAATAAAGATATTTTTGTATTATGGGGGAAATGCATCTGAACATTTCTAAAAGCATTCTTAAAAATGAAAGCATGCTATGTCTGAAAAAAGAAACTGCCCACTAGCACCTCTAAAGCTCACAAATAAACATGTCATATCCTGTTTGTTTAATCCTTACAAAAACGGGCACTTCTCTCCCCAACCAAAAACACACATCTTGTCGTTTTTGCACTCCAACTTCAGTACAGATTAAATAAACAGGGTATAAATGCAGGTTAATGAAAATAAGTGCACTGTGTGATTGGCTACACTGACATTTAAAAGCATGACGAACAGCTACCCTGATTGCCACAATTAAAACATTCACACTTCAAGGTTCAAAAGTTTCACTTCTAAATATGAATCATGGTTATTCATGAGTTGGAGGTTTCTGTCAAGACACATCAATTGAAGGAACAAGAGTAATATGAGAGGATTCCTGTGCTCCTACCCATGGGGTAAAACATCTATTTATAGCAGCTTACATCAATATGTTTCCCTACATGTCACCTCTGTCTAATGCTTCATAAAGCAAGCTTCGCAACCTTTCATCTCCTCTCTGTTAGTGATGGTGAGCAGCGGCACTTGACACTCTGCAGCTTCAGACTCTCTTAATTTTGTCCTCTTGGTATTTTAAATGGTTGAGAATGTTATACTGAAAATACATCGACATAAAACAGGATACTTGGTGCATGTTTTATTCTTAAAATTACAAGAAAGAAAGAAAGAAAATTGAACTCAAGACAAATTTGCAACCAGAATGACATGTTTTTTTGGAACTGGAAAAGCATTGACCCAGCAATCACGACTATGGACCTGTCGCATATCAACTGCCCAGCTTCTGCATCAGTCGATGAACTAGTGAAGCTCTACAATACATCTCTGACCAGTGTCTTTGATCTTATTGCTGCTGTGAAGACATGTGAGGTCAATTTTTCACACTGTCCCCTTTGGTTCACTCGTGACCTGCAGAAAATAATAACATTATTATGAAACAATGCTTCAGATGCTCTTGGCTCACTGTCCATAAACTGGACGTTAAAGGACATACTCAAAGCTTCTTAAAGATACTTGGATGCAGTTCTACTCAACCTAATAAATAACAATCCTGGCAAACCTAAGCCCTTTTTTTTAACCATAAATCATCTCCTGAAACAGCAATCATCTTCCCCATTTGAGGCTACAAAAGAGCAATGTAACAGCTTTATTGACTTTTTCTGAGCCAAGGTCAACACCGATCCGTTCTCTGATGTCCATCTCTTCCTCTCTTCCTCTCTTCCTCCTCCTGTCATCGACCCTCTGCCTGGGAGCTCACTGTCTCCACTCCATTTTCCACTTTACTGGCATCAGGCAGAGCCATATTGAGGAGATCCTCAGGAAGATGAAACCCTGTACTTGTGCCCTGGACCCCATTCCCACAGCTGTGTTCATATCATACATCCCCATTCTCAACCCCTGATCGCCCAAACTGTCAACCACTACCTGCAAACTGATAGAGTTCAATCTGCTCTCATGGACGCAGTCATTTGCCACCTCCTCAAGAAGCTTACCATGGACCCAGAAGTTCTTGCCAGCCACAAACCTATCTCCAACTTCCCAGGAGAACTTATTTGAAAAATGTACATAAGTATGTCACCCTGGGAGAATGCAGGTCTATATTGCTCCCTGTTATCTGTGGTGTTCCACAAGGATTGGTTTTCACCCCCATTCTGTTTACCCTCTACATGCTCCCCCTTGGATGTCTCATCAGCAGACATGGGATATCTTTTTGTGGCTATGCTGATGATGACCCAGCCGTACATCAAAACTGCCCCAAGCCCTTCTGTAGCCATGTCATCCCTCAGCACCTGTATTAAGGAGATAAAGGCCTAGATGAGCACACATTTCCTCTTGTTAAACCGCAACAAAACTGAAGTTCTCCTTAGTTGCACACCAGATTCAATAACCGATACCTCATTTCACCTTTAATGGCCAGGTGCCCCACATAAGACATCTATGCAAAATCTCTTTCTGCAATCTCAAAAACATCTCTAAACTTCACCCCTCTCTAACCCTGTCAGATACAGAGAAACTTGTCCATGCCTTCATATCCTCAAGCTTGAACTAATTCAATTCTTCACAGGGATCCCTGGCAGGAGCATACAGAAGCTCCACTACACTCAGAACAGCACTGCCAGCATCCTTTATAAGAGTGCGAAAACACAAACATATCACATCAATTCTGTTTTCTTTACACTGGCTCCCAGTCTCCTTCAGGATTAACTACAAAGTCCTGCTACTCTCATACAAATCCATCAATGGTAATGCGCCTCCTTATCTACAGAAACTGATCATACCACAAGCCTCAGATCTGCCAGCAGTTTGCTTCTCCAGGCCCAAGCACTAAGCTCCACACCACAGGGGATTGAGCCTTCCGCTCTGCTACTTGTGAAACAGCTTTCCTAACCATCTGAGGGCAGCACAGACCCTAGACTCTTTTCGAAAAGACCTAAAAAACTTTATATTCAGGAAGGCATAACTATTTTCTTAATGTTGTGTTTTTATGTATACTGTAGCACTTTGAGTTTCACTGTAAATTAAAAGTTTGGTACAAATTATACATATTATTATTATTATTATTTCTCTGAATAATTTAAATTCTTAAATTAGCTATCCAATCAAATCACAGATACTTAAACACCTGATGAGATCAAATAAAATCAAATAGCAGTTTGTGTCTTTGATCCCTCTATTAAATACCCTCTAGGCAAAACCTTGCCTCTCAACTTGTATGCATTATTCACCTTCCATACTAAGACAGGAGAGGAGTGTTAATGTCACAGTAGAGTAACAGTAAGACGAGCTCCTGATACTCTGCCAGAAAGAGAAATCATTAAACAACCACAAGGCTACGTCTGACTCTGAGCAGATGTTCCAGGGAGGTGCTGGGGGGGGGGGGGGGGGGGGTTTACATTCACTCCATGAAGATGACTTATCAAGATAGTGCTACCGAATCTGTCAACGGCATTCAATTGAAAATGCGCTTGGGTCTGTGCTAATGTATTCGTGCTTTTCATGTCTGCGATGGGAACCATTTGTATTGTGTCTAGTACTACAATCATATAAATTTGCTGGAAGTCTTTCACGCCATGAATTGGATATTTGAATTATGTAATATAGCTCTGACCAGATGCACTCTACGCACAGCCACGTGCCAGAGAGCAATGAATTTCTTTAATGGAGACACTGAAGGCTATAAAAACAACCGTTAGCCTCTAATGGGTGGTGGCATTACATAACTGTCTGTCCATTTACCCCTTTAACTGTAATTGTTCTTAGAATAGAACTAGCCCTCGCTACCTCACCATTAATGGGTTGAACTTTGACCCTCTGTATCCAATGCGCCATGGAAAATCAAACTATAATAAAGCAGACCTGTCTGAGCACACACATATCTTAAGATGTGAAATGTCAGTGTCTGGGAAATGAGGTAAATACAAGTATCCATAATACCAGTCAGATTTTATGTAGTATGACATGGTCTTAATTGGTATTTAAGATTAGGACTTTGATTGAATATTTTTGATTAAACAAGCAGGAAAAAATTTTGATCATATTGGTATTACTGAGGGTCTTTCATAAGCTGATGACGTTTAATTAAAAGTCTTTATTCAAAACAAGATATCTCTTCAAAGAGTAAAGTTTGAAAGTAGCCTAAGTCTTTATTTTATACCCGTGTTGACAATTTGAAACTGGGATGGATCATTTCCAACCCATCATTTTCTAACCCAAATAATGACTAATCATGCAGGTGCATTGTTGACAGTAGACACGAGACCAGTCCAATCTTCTCCTAAATCTTCATAGAGCAGTGGTGTTAAATACCCAGCACAAATAAGCTTTCAGGAAATGACAAAGCTTTAATTACATGCATCACCACGTGGAGCTATTAGCCTTTGCTAAAGATACAACTCCACTCTAAATATGGGTTTTAGTGTTCAGAGAGTGGGAAGCTTTCATTGCCAGGGAAACTAATGCAACATCCCCCTTTTGTCTGTGTCTGCCTAATATTGTGGATCAAAAGGAAGTTGTGCTCTATGTCACGGTGCACGAAAGATCAAAATGTTCTCTACATGTTTCACCATCAAAAGGATGCAGGATGAGAAAGAGGCAACCATCTTTCTATCAAGCTTTATTATTTCATCTTAAAGGTCTTAAAAGCATTCACAAACTCAGGGCCATGTATCACTCAGTGGAGTGGTGATCTTACATGTATTATCTGCTTTTAGTTCAAGTGTTAGTCGTGATTGAATGAGCCAGCATCTTGCCAACCAAGACAGATGAGAACTATACTTAACCAGCTCGATTACATTTTATCACAGTTGTAAAAATCACCTTTAATAATGTCTTTAAAACGAAACAGTGCTTTGCATTTGTGTAGAAAGCGGACAATAAATGTTACTGAATTTCATGCAACTCATCACTCTGAGCCGCTCAAACTCGAATAACATTTCTTGTTCTTAAGTCCAGGAAAACTG
This sequence comes from Scomber scombrus, assembly GCF_963691925.1. Lineage (NCBI taxonomy): Eukaryota > Metazoa > Chordata > Actinopteri > Scombriformes > Scombridae > Scomber > Scomber scombrus. The sequence goes on from NC_084991.1 coordinate 14,400,961, forward strand.
AGAAGTTATTCCTATTATTACCTTGATAGCAACTTGATAGAACTTTTACAGAAGCCTGCGTCACACAACACTAGAAGAGGAAAGCAGCACAAAGAAAAACTTGTTACAGTATGTAAGAGAATTAAACTGTATGAACTGGAAGTGTGTGTGCAGGGGACTTATAGCCAATATATATGAGACAAATGTGAAAATAACAGCAAAGGCACCCATTATTACTGTATGAGTGAATGTGAAGTGACTTTTGCTTTAATTGCTATGTTTTGATCAATGGAAGGTTCTTGTAGTCCGTCTTTGTTATGCAACGAATATACAGATATTAACTTTAACTGCCTAACAACATGCAATGAGTTGTTTTGACACAAAAAAATTACATCACTTAAGAAAAATTACCATTTCAAAATCATAATTTCTGTTATTTGTCTCCAGACCATGGCCCCCATCCTCTTGTCCCTGTATGTTGTTTGAATAAGCATGAATTGCTCAGGTTGTACAGCCTAAAGAAAACCAATAGCATCATTTCATTCACTTTCAATGCAATCATACTGCCTCTAATATGAGCTTAAGGTCATGTTCAAACCAATAACAGCACTGTGTTAAAATGGAAATACAGCAGAAAGTCACACATCGATGAGTTTGAAACCTTGTTAGACACTAAAACACTACACAGTGGTTCATAATACAAATACAGCATTTTCTATGGAAAGTTATCACAATCACAATCATTTCTTTCTTTGTCTCTACCATATTTGTATTTGTATTGTATAAAGTATTTGTTGCAGGATGAACTTTCGAATTGCATTAGGACAAAAGCTACATAAAATTCATCCTTTTTGCCATGTAACCCTGCATCTTTTTGTTTTGTTATTTATGCATGGCAATCTCATTGAAATGAATGAGGGGCATTTGAGATGAACCACTGCTTATGTGTGTTTTAACACCAGAGTCAAGGTACACTACACACCCAAATCTGCTGATCCAGGGAGCAGAAGTGATGAAATTGCAGCCGCTCTAATGAATTGACACGTCTACCCACAGTGATGCTCATCATTTCATCAGGGTACACCAATGTTGAATGAATCCCAGACACATTTGTTTCTGGGATTGGCACTGACAACAGTACCATGACTACTTCTGCCTATATGGCTGTCTGATGTATGCTTCACGCATCAAATAATGCATTTTTTTTAGAGTATAAATCTAAAGGGATCCTTACAAACAATAAATGTAAATAGGGTAGGTTCAGCCTACATGTTTGCAAGTCTATTTGCTTTGGTTTGTCACTGCTTCAAAGTAATGATTTTTGAATGTGTTGACTGGGAGAAAAATAACTAAACAATGCTGCAGAATCTTCACTTTATTTTGCAAAAAACAACTAACATTTTCTAGATAATATCTAGAGTGTACTAGAAAATTACAACATATCTACTAGATATTCATTTAACTTGGTATATGGACACAACCTCCAGCTTTTATGAAAGAAGATGATAAAAACCCTCTGTGACAAACCTCATCAAGTTAGAGAAGCTAAATAAAATAAGCTAAAATAATAATTCTGCCTTCCCAAACAACAAGAGACTCTTCATTTTTTATTTATTTTGTTAAAATACATATGAAACAGATACAATAAATTATATTCCAAATGTTTACTTTAAATTGTTACAAAAGTTATCACAAACTGTACACATCATGACAGTAGTTGCAGTTGTTCTTGCTCAATACAGTTTCAACCAATATGCAAACAATTACAGCTCAAAGCTCTAAACTCCTAAACATAGAACAACTTGATAAGGTAGAGTTGGCTTCACTGGGTTTTCCAGTTTGACTAATTGTTCACAACAATAAAGAACGTGTATAACTCTCACTCTATTACAAGTCTGAGCTGTTCAAATTATCACAAAAACAATAGAAATACATTTTGATGTCTCTATCTCCATAAATTTACGACAACTTCTTGAATTTCACTTTTTTAAATGTACAAACAGTGTCATACACAATTATACTGTATATATACAAATGTAAACTCAAAGTTTGAAAATTAAAACACTCTAACATGTTAATTACCTACATTTTCCCTTAGTAAGTCTGTTTTTAAAGTGGTGACGGGCATGCTACAAGTAAAAATATTTATTTTTAATATTAATGGCAGCGCAGAGGGAAAAGCATTATTATATGCATGTGCAAGTTAGATAACAGTACATAGCCGTTTTTCTATTTGCTATGTTGGTTTCTTAATAGTGTCTTATTACTGACATAAGGAAAAGCTGAGTCAATGTTCTGTGTTAGACGCATTGAACTTAATTTCATATGGCTTTATGTAAAAATATACATAAGTTGTTTTTTTATTGTGTATATTATTATTATTATTATTAATAATTATAATATTATTGTGTGTGTGTAAATTATAATTTCCTGTAATTGTAACTGGACAGGAAAAGTGGATGTACTATAAATGTTGGCTTTTTTCTTCTAATTTATTTTATGTATGATTTTTATTATGATTTTTATTACTATAATATTTTTGATGTTATTTGGCCAGTTGATCGTTTGCTAACCCCATCTCCCTTAGATAGTGTTGCTACACCTGTCAATCTTTCCATTGTCACACCACACATATGAAGGTAAAATGATAACGGTGGCAGATGTGCTGCTTGAAATTTACTGTAATTCTCTTATAAGAGTTAAAACATAACTTGAGGCATGGCTGGAAAGAGAGGGGGACGGAGTCCAATGGATAACAAAGGCCACAGAAGTAATGTGAGGTGTTGTGTGTGTAAGTTTGTCCTAGGCTACTTTCAGGGACCAATGTCAGACCAGTTAATTGGGGACCACATGTCCAATTGGGGACAATGTTACAAGATGGGGAAAAGATGATTTTTGGGTCAGTGGTTAAGATTAGAGTTAGGTTAAGTTTAGGTTAAAGTTCAGGTTCAGGCAGTTAGTGGTTATGTCATGTCTCAGGGAAATTAATGTAAGTCTATGTGATGTCTGCAAAAGTGACCCAGGACAACCATGTGTTATGTTTGCGGAGGGTAGGGAGGCAGTATGAGAGGTGTATGTGTTTCGTGTAGGATAAATTAATGCAATTTGAATGTCTTATACATTAAGGTATTATTATTTGTTTGTTGGTATGAAATTCTAAGCAAAACTTAATGGTGGAAAACATTAAATTAAATAAAGATAATTATAGTAATTATATATAGTAATTCTAAAACCAATGTGTCCTTCATTTTAGACAAAATGTCTAATTTCTAGCCATCAAGAGGCAGTTCTGTTGGATGACATGATAACTTTTGGTTAACGTAATGTTTCAAGATGACTTATTTTAAAATGTGAACCCTGTAAAGGGATCTTAAATATGCACTTGATGGTTACATCCAATATTTAAAGACTGAGGCGGCTGAAGAAACAGGTTGATAAACTATGTAGGAGACACAGTATTGTTCTTATATTACAGTTTAGACCTAGTTAGTTAGTCTGTAAAGTAAAATCTGTTAGTAAAATCTTTTTTTTTTTTTTTACAAACATGAACTGTAACCCCTCAATATAATGCTGGACTGTATTAAATCAATTTCTTGCATTTTGCTCTTGTATTTTTGGTTCTGGACTGGGTAAAAGAAAGAAAAAAAAACTACTATTCAAACTCTTATATACAGAGTATTGCTCTCACCATGTGTACTTCTGCAACAGGCAGAGACATCCAAAACTTGACCATTAAATGCATAAAATATGAACAACGTGGCTCCATCTCTGACCGCTATGCAAAAGTGAAGCCAAAATATCAACTTTTCAGGAGCCACCAGCTTGTGTGGCATCATTTGGAGCCAGAGTGTGTAGAGTAGAGTCAGGTGGTGGGATGACAGTCCATGAGAAACGCCTCCTCAGCCGACCCATCACCTGACGGATGTTTGAGAGGGGCTATCACGCTGTCAATCATAATGTCACACCCTCTTTTTATATCATCAAATAACCAAATAAAAACAAAATTGTCAGAAAAATGAATGCTTGTGAACATCAACACATTGATTTTTTTTCTTCCATTGGCTCATGTCCCAAATGCTAACATGAAAGGGATGGGATTTATGAAATATACTGCAGCCAGCCACCAGGGGGCGATCGAGATATTTTGGCTTCACTTTTGAGGAGCAATCATAACCATGGATGTATTATAAGAGCTGGACAGCACTCCACTGCTCAGCCTTACAGACATTTTTTCCCAGTAGTCACTTGCAGTATTGCAGTGAAAAATTCCCCTGCGGTCCAAAAAGCTTTTTCTGTAGGCTACCATTGTAAAAGAGATGTCTGCACAACTGCTGATAGGACACTTAAAACTGCAAACTAGGTCAATTACATCTCTTTCTTCTATGAATTGTTGATCTATTGAGGTTTTATATATGTAAAACTTTCCTCTAGCTTAGAGAAGTGAATTAGAAATCTGCGATGTCATCACAATGTAAAGTCTAGGGGCCGAACAGGAACTTGCAGGTGGGACAAAAACACTGCACATATTCAGTGGGCTGCGGAAGCAAATCTGGAAGCTAGAAACTAACCAAGCAATTTTTTTTGGTATCCAACTCTTATAATACATCCATTGTCATGATGGCCATATTTATATACAGTCAATAAATGCTAACTGTCATTCAGGGAGTTGTCAGATCTGGATCTTTCAGTTTTCTGTATCAAGTCTATTTTTGCATCCAAAATGAATTTTGAACCTGTTGGTGGAGCAATGTCAAGATTTCTCCATGCGACTGGCCTGTATTATAAAATATAGGATATATAGTAAACAGGGCAGCATTATGCTTTTCAGTGCACATCTAGCTGGAAATTCATTAGGAGAAGAAGACAGGCCTGCTGTACATTGTTATTGTTGCTGAGCTATATGATTGGACAATCGCTGTTCATTGGACGGGTTAAGCAAACAGTCGTTTTGGATTGACGACCTTACATATAATTTGAATCCTATTTTCTAAAATCATTGTCACATGTAGTGTTCTCTATAAATTTAGAACAACATTGTTGATTAGTCTACTGATATTCTCTACATAAAGATCCTCCTTCCATCTTTTTACAACCAATTCATACAGTAGAACTAAACCATCAACCAGTGTGTCACTGTTTATGAGCATTCGTTCACTATTTAGTTTCAACATGATTGACATTTGCAGAGTAAACAGTCTAATTATATTTACATGACAGGGATAATAAGAGGGATAGTCTAATTTATATGTGCTGCTTTGCAATAATGTGCTGAAATCGATCTGATGCTTTTAAATATGAATAAGATATTGTTATGTTTAAAGTTTTGCAGGGTTCAGCCAGGTGTTTGGAAACAGATTTATTGTTAAATTATTTTAAAAACACTTTGATTTGAGTGTTTTTCTTTCTGTACATATGTCTGCTACATGAATCCGCTACAATTTCTCTAAATCTCTTATGTAATATCTGCAGGTAAGAGTGGCAGGGTAATGGCTGGCTTACATGTCTGTGACAGTTATGACTGATGAATTTTCTGAGACATTAACCCAGCCCTTGTAGAAATGTTACCTGCATTCTACAATAAAACCTGGATCATTGAACTGACTGGATCTATTGACTTTTAAGCAAATGTTTTCATACAGGCTGCCCTGGTGGCCTAATGGTTAAGGTGCATACCATACAAAAATTTACGGCTGAGGGATAACCTTGAATGTAACACCACCCTCTCTCGCCCCGTTGCCCGTCTTACCACACTGACCCTCAAATAAAGGCAAAACAAATAATAAATTAAAATGTTTATATGCCATGGAGCAGCATAGCCCTTTGTGCCATTTCAAGGTAAAATGGTGAATCACTAAAGAGTTCTTGGGCCAGAGAAATATTCAAAGTATTGAAAAGGTTGATACTGCTGCAAGTGAATCTCTTAGGATTTCTTGCAGTGAGGCTTACCATTCATGTGGTCTGTGTAAATGTTTGGTAAATAAAGCATTTCTGATCATTTCAAAGCATATATATAACTATATATATATATATGACAAACAAACCCTTGAACTTGAATGACAGTGTCTGCTGCATAGCCAGCTCTGTAGAGCACTTGAACTCTAGTTCAAATCGAATGAATACAAACAATTTCAATACAAGCTTGTTTTTATGAAAATGTAAGAAACATGAATGAATTTCATTTTCACACAACATGCTCACAAGAGACTCATAGGCAACACAACTTCTGAGCCACTCTAAAAAAAAAGTCTGTTTTCTTACAGAGGCGATGTCATCAATCTACCTGTGGTCATCAGGGTGTCTGTGGAGGTTTGGGCGAAGGACAAGAACCTTGACTCTCAAAGCTTGCTGCTCTTCCAGGCCACTGCAAGGTAAAATATCACAAAATGTGAGACATTATAGGAGTTTACTGTCCATTTTTGGTAATAGCAGGTATGTCTCTAGTCCTCAGGACGTACTGTGATCATTGGTAAAAAGGTTACTTCGACCCAGGTCGGTCAGAGCAGCTTACACCATCTCGCATGGTCAGATCCAAGTTTAAGTAGAGGGGTCTTTAGCGGGTTCTTGATGTAACAGTTGCACTTTAATAATATATAAATACGTCAGGAGCAGTGGCAAATAACCAATGTAATACACAGCTTCTGCCTCAAGTCCTCACACATGACACTATCAAAATCACAAGCAAGAGTGTGTGTGATGGTTGTCATTCACCGATATGTTCCCACAGCACCTATCGCCCCCAAAATGACAAAACCATAATACTATTATTACTAAGTACTATTACCAATAATACTCCAAGTCAGACTTTTTCTATCTCAAAGGTTGATGATGGGTTTGGACAACTAGTAAACAGGGTATGTTTTGCCTATGATCACAGTTTTCTCAAAGTATAAACAGTTGTTTTACCACTGAAAATGAGTAATCACCTGTATTTTCCTATGCATCAGGTGAGGATTGGGTTTGACAAAAGAAAAAGAAACATTTATAACATGTAAAATATGAAGTTACATTAACTGAAGTAAAACAGTTAGCCTTTGTCAAAAGATATTTTAGTATTATTAATTTTATTACTTATTTGCACATTGTATCTTGATAGCTTGCAAACGAGTCACCAATACATCCAAGAGTCAGTTGGATTTTGTTCAGACTTGCAGAAGCATGCAAAACTGCAAACTTCTCTATCTGGAGACATCTCATTGCTCATTGAACAACTGTATGTCTCTCTTTAATTGTGTGCATAATTTAAGTGAGACGGTTTTGGAGTTGTTGGAAAGCACCTTTAACAAAGCTAAGCTAGCTGTTTCCCTCCACAAAACACATTTGATGCCTCTGTATTGAATGCATAGAGGTTAATTTTTAGTAGATTTTATTTATCATCTGACTTTTGTTAAGATGGCTAATATATTCTTAGAATGTCCCTTCAAAACTAGGAAAAAATATCAAAACATCTTATTATGTTGCAGATTGGCCAGCATATTTCATAACTGAGCTGTAAAAATAAGCAAATGCTTGTACTGACAAATGATGTTTTAACTATTTGATTTACACCTTGATTTTGCATAAATACAGATACATCACTGGATTTTGTTTTGTTCTTTTAAAAGCAAGCCAAAATACAAAAATAATGTCGTCTTCAAAGACATGACAGGACATGAAGGCTCATGTAGACAGAGCTTGGGTCCCATTCAAACACATTAACCATTGTGACATTTAACCCTGCACCCAACAGCATCTGTCCTGGACGTTTTCACATTTAGAAGCTTCTAGAAAGCTCAGTAAATGTGACCTCTTTAAGAAAAAGCGAAACAGAGTCTAGTATAATACCTCTCCCAGAGCGTGCCAGTGTGTGATGGGCTTCCGTGGGTAAGCCAACATTTCATTCCAGTGATCTCGTCCCAGACCCTCAGCGTCTGGCCCAGCGTGACACACACCAATCACCTCATTGTGTCCGACCCTGTTAGTCATAAAACACATATACAATGTTAATGCTTCTAGTAATCCTGGAACGGACACAAAAGCATAACTTGGAATGGAAATTTTACCATTTTGAGATGTAATTAATGTCTCAAAAACAATCTGTGGAGTACACTGAGTCTAACTAAACAAAAGTTAACTGAGCTTATCGCATGCCTTCTAAAAGCACTCTAATTAGTTCTGATTATCAATCTCTGTTTTGGAGAGCTTTTGGTGCACTCATGATTTTGTTAATTCAGCCTCCCCAATCATTTCCTGTTGACTTTTATTTATGGCACATACCAGTTAATAAAGAGTACATAATGTAATGACTGCTTAACTCACCGATCATAATCCATCACCATGATGCTCAGACTGACTTGTTCCACGTTTTCAGGAGGGATGTCGAAGATGATGGCCTCGTTATACACTGGATTAAGTGTGCTTTTCTTGGTGGTGGTTTTTCGCTTCTTTAACCTCCGTCCTTCACATATCAGGTAAACCTTCACATATGGATCTGGGAGACATATGTTCACGGTCATTTCAAAAATCTGGTCATTTGTGCATAGTGAAATTAGATAAATGGGTTGTGCAAAAGCTCTACTGACTTATTTAAAAATATTAGCACTGTTGCGTATCATCTTATTCTGAGAGAAGGTGACACTTTTAATAATTTGGTGTCGCTTGCCTCCCTATGGCTCTTCTCCCCATTTCCATTCTAAGTGGTCACCTGCTGTCTGGTCTCCACTAAGTTTTGATTCATGGCCCAGTTTGTGCTTTTGATGTGAGCCGCATCTTATTTGCTGTCAAGGTTACCTGAAGAGCCTGTGATGTCCATGGCTTTGAGGTTTCTGCATTTGATGACTGTTAGGGTCATTCTCCCTGCTGTGGGGAGGTAGCACAACGAGTACATGATCTCTCCCAGGTCAACACTTTCCTGGAGGGGAAAGGGGACAATAGAATACATTTTGTCCATTTGGAATAACTTTTACCATATTACGTTGCATCAAAATGTCAAAGCAGAGGACTAAACAGGTTAGTAATTAAAGGAGGGTTGTGTTTTGTCAGCTGGAAAGGACCATTTAATTGGCATGGCTTGGCAGGTTGTTGTGTTATTAATATCCTTCAATGCATTATAGCCACTAGTTTTTTATTAGGTAGAAGTTGCGGCTTTCTTTGCAAGCCTGCAAGCCAGTTTGACAAATGTTAACACATAACTCTTAGAGATGATTAAAACTAGGAAGCATTAATATGTGACTGCCTTGTGTGCAATTTGCTTGTCACTTGTATACAATCCTACTCAGGAGGTGATACTCCAGAGACAATTTTGCTGGAAAAAAAAAACATGCCAGCTACTCAGCTGAGTTGAAGTTAAACTGCTATGTTATCTAGTCATTGGACCAACATGGGGAGTTAGAATGTAGAGAAACTGACAGCCTGGAAAGATCTATCATAATGTGTTTTCAGTAGTTATGTAGCTGAAATCTGCACCGCAGCAAATTATAGTTTGCAACACTGCATGTGCCTTAATAAAAGCACACACACATAAACATTTTTAAAACCCTGGAGCTCTGAATGCATCCAACACTTAATCTTACGTTTTAGTCCACAGAGTTTTAAAAACTAAAAATGCTTCCCTCAGGTAGTATCTATGCAGTAGGAGGTTTACAATTTAATATATGGCCTGCATGTTGAGGATAAGATGTAAAAACCATCAAAGAAGACTACCCAGACCAATATAAGGATAGACTGTATTTAATTTCGACTGCCAAATGATACTCTGCCAAATAATTTGAGTGCTTTTGAGTAATACTGTTATAATTGACTTGACAAAGCAGAGACCATGCACTTTTACAAAATGTTGAATCTTCCAACGCTTTAGTTTTGCTATTTGAGAGTTTAAAACCAAAAGCAACCAAAAGGAGCCTCACCTTTCTTATCATTGCCATGAACATATTGTTTACATAGTCATATACAAAGGTTGCCTGATGCACAATGTCATTTCCCAATTTCGCAGGTTAATTGCTTATTTATTATAATAAGAACTGACCTAATCATGACATGAAAGCAGCTGTGTGTGGTTCATACTGCCTGTTGAATTCACACTTGAAGTAAGTCGTTCTTGAGAAAATGGTTGTGTCAAATATCACAATGTTACAATAACACAAAATCTGTTAAAAAATCATAAATCTCCAGCTAGAATTGGATCGGAATGAAAAAACTCTTGTTCAACGCTTGTTTTGTGAAACTTTCAACCAAATTTGAAATCTGTTGAAAGTAACAATGGGGCCTGGACATCATGGTCATATAACTCTTGCAAGAAAGTGTTTAGAAATGTATGTACTGAGTATAGAAAATACAGCAGAATGTGACCTTGTTTTCCACAATAACCAGAAAGCATCAATGTGCATGTCAGAAGCCCAACGAGGTGAAGAGGTAAACACAATTGATGCTGTCAACCACAACAATGCATTATCTTGTTTAAACATGCAGATAAACAAATCAACGTTGACACTCCCAATTACGAGTGCCTTTAAGAAAACAGCATAATATAAAAAGCAACATTTCTCATCAGAAGGCAATAAAAAAAACAATAATAATGATTCTTTTACTAATTTAGTCTGGAGAAGCTAATATGATCCTGAAGACAATGGCTCAGTGTTTCTCACATTGAAATAAACCATGAATCAAGTTGAGGCCCTTGAGTAAACTGTGATAAGTGTTAATGTAGGTGTAAACTGCATTGTGCTCTATATCACCATGTCCTTTTCAGAAAAGAGTTCACATGAAGACATATAATCTACATTACGTGATAAATGTATGTGTTTGTGTAAATACTAAGAGCACATTGCTGCTACCAAATAAAACAATTTATATATCTGACGATTGGGTAATTTTATTCCCTGTTGCTATATTTACGTCTGTAGAGTAACCAGCAGTTTCTGGAAAAATACGTGTGTGGGAGTTTGGCTGATGAAATGCATTTCCCAAAGCATTTGCATTATGCAATGTGTTCCACCTGCCACTTTTGAGAAGCCATGTTGATGAATTCAGGCTCTCAGAAGTGATTCATTGCGATATTTCTCACAATGGCCTTTCTAAAAGCAGTAGTTTCCATTCAACAGTTTTTCCTCAGTTACTGAACTCTGGTGCAACATTGCTCTCATACAAAAACACAACAATATTCATACATTTTTGAGGATTTTGGAAGTGTGCTGGTGTGAACCCCAACTCACCGTAGTTGCTGCCTGAATATCCTTCCACACCACTGCCTCCCTGGAAAGATCAGAGAGTTCAAAGAGGTTGTCCACCACCACCTCGCCAATCATATCATGGCTGGTGAAGCGGTCAAAGTCGTAGACGCTGAAGTGCAGCTTACGGTTGCAAATCTCATCGTACGCCACGGGGAAACAGAAGGTCTCATCAAACATGGGGTTCAAATTCTTGCGGTGGACACGCGTCTGGTACTTCTTCTTCCTCTCAGGCAGCAGGTAGATCTTCACATATGGGTCAGAGGTGCCTGTGAAGTCTTTGGCAGGCAGGTCCAAGGCCTTGAGGATTCTCACCACTAACGCTTGCTCCTCGTAGTCATACTGCAGTGAGAAGCTGAGCTTTCCGCAAGTCTCAACAGGTTCTTTGGCCTCGTCCTCTGAGTCCACAGACTTCTGTTTGTAGAGTTCGGGTTTTATTCTTCCAATGCTTACTGTAGAAGACTGTCGAAGGGGAACTGTGTCCATGCTGAAGTCAATGCTGGTGACATTCATCTGACGAGGCAGGTGGCGCCGGAATGAATTGTGCCTGTTGAAAAGGGTAGAGGGCATCTGGTAAATGTCTCAAGTGTCGGTGTTATGCATGAGTGGCTTTGTTATGGGGGGTGCTAATGGTTTGTCAGGAGAGGGGTACATCTAAAAAGCATGATGCATAATAAAGTGTGCTCATGGAACATGTTTTGACATATTAGTCTGGTAGAGTAGCTCAAAATGTTCTACAGAGGCATAAGAATCTAGTGTAGAGGTGTGTAGAAAAAATACTTTTAATACAAACAGCCAAATTAGCAATCCAAATGGGCTGCAGTGCCCCCTACAGGACAAAATGACACTTGCCAGGAATTACTCTTAGAAGCATACTGTCGCTTTCAATACACTCAATGCATATCATGAAAAATATGTGGCAACAAAATGATAGCTTAAAATGTTCATATTAATTGAACCAACAATCTTGTATCCATTTAATGTATAATTGGTTTAAAATCAAAACAACTTTAATGTTATGAACAACATAAGGACTTCAAATCTAACTCACTGTTTTTCACATTTTGGTTCCACTCTCAAAGTAGCAGGCTGTAAAACTACAAGTCAGACTATTTTTCATTTGAAAAGATTTATGTCAGCATTGACTGTGGTTTTGGACATTGACAATACATCTCCAGCATTCAGATGTATCCTTCTACACAAACTTCTGTGAAGTTGATATCTTTTGGAGAAAACCATGGCTGTGTTTGACTCGCCAATCTTGTCACCTAGCAACTAGCCTTCCTCCTTTCTGACAATAAGACAATCACAGAGATCTGTCAGCCATGGCACAAATGATATGGTGCAGGAAGCACAGCTGGAAATTAAATACTACACTCAAGTATTGCAAGCAGCATAGAAAGCTAAGTGTTGTCTAGAGCCAAGTAAAAAAGAAAAACTGTCTGAAATACTACTAAAACACATAAGAAAACACATTGAATACTAATTCAAATGACAATAGCAATAACTATAAGCTGTGTGATATCAACTTTTAATTATCTTTAAGCCATTACACACACCAGAGATAAAAGCCTTATTTTAATCAGCCTGTTTTTATTACTTCGTTGACGTTGACCTATGAGGAAATGTTGGTTCAGTGACATCTTCCTCTATCTTGTCCTCCATGAACTTTCTTTGCAATTTTCCAAAAACCTACTTACAATATTTTAAAAAAAAACACTAAATATTAGATGATATGAAGAGTTCATAAAAGAGTACTTACTCAACTCTTTTGGTAATCGATTAATCATTTATTACAATATATTGAAGCAAAAAAACAAAACAAATATTTTCTGGTTTCCAGCTTCTCAAATGTGAGAAGTTGTAGTTTTGCCTTGTTTTACATTTTTAGTAAATTGAACATCTTTAGGTTTTGGGCTGTTGGTTGGTCCTAAAAGCCACTTAAAGATGTCATATTGGTCTCTAGGACATTGGACTTTTTTATTTGTTATTCACCAAACAAGTAATTGAGATAGATTCATGGATAATACAAATAATGGTTACGTTTAGCCCGACTATGCGTTTTGGCTCATTAGGAAACACATTAGAAAAACTTACATTTCCTGCAACTAAACATTAATAAACCTCAGACACAAGACGAACACAGCAATAGACAGACTTTGGTTGAAAATGTCTGGTTGTTATATCTACCTCGTTTGTTGTTGTAACTTCATTAAGCTGACATACCTCTCACAACAATATCGGTTCTAAAATAGTATTTGGACTTGAGCTAAGACTTCATTTCATGTTGTAGGTGTTTTTGGCTTTTTTTCATTCAAAAAGAAAATAATCAGTACAAAATTGTGAATCACTGTCAAGGAGTAGGTGGAAGGATTGAGAAAGTAGGCGTTGTAATCTTTAACCTGGCTTTACTACATCTTTGGTGGGTGTTCAATGCATGGAGACCTCAATATAATATAATTAATGAGCTAAAAGACAAATCAAAGCAAGTTTCAATAGCAGCTCCCTCCGAGAAACTGAGCGCAGCTGCCTGGTGCGTCTCGCTAGAAACCAACCTTCCACCGTGACAGCTCCCACCCCACAGCAATTCTAATTATGGACCTTCTACTTTAAACACAGTCCTGGAAAACAAAGAGAAGCAAGAGCTGATTGTTTAATTACTAGGGTTGCTTCCCGCCGTTACCATGGCAGCTTCACTCACACATAGAAGTGATTATAGGGTTTTAACTGAAGCAAAGAGACATGCCATGGCCCTAGCTGATGGGCCTACAGGAGGTTTTTTTTTTCTTCTTTTTTTTTTTTCTCTGGCCAGTTAGAGCAAGAGACACACAATTCAACATGTGCAACAGCGTTTCAAGGTCGCCGGCCAGTCCTCGATGCTCTGCATGACATGTGCCAAACTACCTCGAGGACAGTGGCCACACACTGTCACGAACTGTCAGGACAAAAATTCTACCATTCAACTGTAGTTGTAAAAAACAGATACATGTGTATGAACAGTTATTATGTTTTCAGGGGCAGACTGGGGGAGGGGGCGGTTATGTGACTGCACTGGGTTCATACAGAGTACCTGGAGGAGGAGGTTGGCTCGGTGGTCTGCCTCTGGATTTTAGCCTGCTGGCTGAGCTTCTCCCTCAGGGCTGTCTGGACCTCGGCAGGGATGTCTGGAGACGTCTGGCTGATCTTCATGGCCGCCTCCAGGAGCTTGACAGAGCTCCGTCCATTCACCTTCACTTCTGGTGGGTACTTCTTTTCCACCTCTGCCACTTTACACTCATTAACCGGCGGGGAGTTGGGTGGAGGCGCCTCAGGGAAACCGACATGCAGGCCATTTTCGGTGTGGGCTGAGAGAGCCTTGCTCCTCCAAATGGGCCAGCACAGCTTCCAAAAGACAAAGAGAGAGACTACCAACAGGGCGAGGCCACAGAAACCCACGACCACAGCAAGGAGACTAATAGAGATGTCTACATGTAACCATGGAGAGAACCATAAAGGAAGACAGAGAAGGAAACACATAAAAAGGAAAGGAGAAGCAAGCGAGGGACAAATACGACAGACAAACATGCAAGGGAGAAAGAGAAAAAAAGAGAGAAAGCAAGCTGTAAGAAAGAGGGGGCAGCATATGCACCTGTTTGATAAAGCAGGACAATATAAAGTCATAGAGAACTTCAGTCATGGAGCCACAGCATCAAGAAAATTACATGCTCACTGCCTGAAGAGGAAAAATAATTTGGAGCCCCCATCTGCTCCTGTCATGTCCCATTGTGACAGATTTTTAAATACAAAGTTTACTCTGTAATAGTAAAGGAAGGAAGCTTCATAAACGCAGCTTAAAAAAAAAAAAAAAAAAAAAACCCTGGTTAAACAAATTGGTCTTAAATGAATGTCCAAAATGTGGAAAGTGGAAGACAGATGAGAGAAATGAAGACAAATCTTCTCCTCAGTATGGCCACCTCTGTTGTTTCCACCTGTTGCTATTTCTTCAGTCTGGACTGAGCTGCAGCAGGATGCGTAACAGGTAACAGGAGAAACACTTTCATAGCTGTTAAACACGCTAAAAGACATTCAACAAAAAAATGAAATAAAGTTTTTTAAAAACTCAGAACTGAAGTTTTTTCACATTTTTTCAAACGCAGCAACTACTCGATTTCAGGGGAAAGGGGAAAGGTGACTAATTAAAGGAATAAGGGAAAGAAAATAATGACTTTATTCTATTTACCTGCGTGACCTTTACCTGGTATGTTGCTATCCAGGGGAAATATATCCGAACATTTCTCCCGGTCTACGTGCCCCGTAAGACAAAGTTCCGTAATGATTTGGAGAGCCCTTTGGCACAAGGTGATGGTGTCCTCTGTCCGGACACTCATGTCTCTCCTGTTAAGCCATTGGACGCCGGAGGAGCCGGGAGGACGGTGGTTCATTTGGGCACCTTTTATGCGCCGCAGAGTGCAGCCTGTCCGCGGGAGACAGTAAGGAGGCGAGCTGCGTCCTGATCCATATCCAGCGCGCAACGAGAAGCGAGTGGCCAGACGCGCTCCCTGCCTTTGAATAACAGGCGGCTGGGCGCTGGAGTCCAACCCTTACTGCGACCAATAGCGATGCGCACCACTTTGAGGGTGAGTGAGCTAGAGAGAGTGAGTCCTGCTGGTTGATTGGTGGTGGTAACGATTACTTTTTTTTCTAGTAATGACTACAGAGTATCCCGTGAGGCACAGGCGACCTGTCTGTGTCCCCGCCTTCAGTGCAACACATGCTGGTTTGCACGCTCCATTCCTTCAAAGTACCACCAACAGGTTTTAGTCCCCTGTGACCCCGAAGAATGCATTGAAGAAGATGGATAGATGGGGTATATAAGTCGATTTTTCTAAATACTTAATAAAACCTTACTTTTGCATCCCCACCTGTAAATCCGACTGACTTTGATTTAAAAAGAAGAAAAAAAGGGATCAGCGTTAGAACATTTGGTCCGCCACGTGGAGCCACGTGAGTACAGCTGCAGTACTGTTCCTCCTGTTCCTTGTCCATGATGCACTGGCAGGTTGTAACAGGTGTCATAAGAAAAGTTACAAACCGCTTCTTAAATGCACACAGGTTATACAGGTTGTCTACATATAAAGTAGGCATATGTAATATTGCCATATGTGATATTTTTTATGTATTTGTATGCTCATATGTGACATGCTCTTAACATGTCACATATATTAAACACATATGTGCACACTTTTAAAAATCTATGTTTTGTAATTAATTTAATGCATATACAGTATGTTATACATTACTTATTCAGTTTAAATAGTTACAGTATGTAGTCTGGGGAGTCAGGGACGGTTGAATGTTTTATTGAAATGTGCCATTTTGTGGCAGTTGTGCTGTAAACCTGAAAAAGTGATCTTCAGTACAACTCTGCAATAAATTTAAAAATATAGCAAATTAGCAGGTTGAACAGCTGTTTTAATTAAAAGTCAAGGACAGTTGTATATCTGAAGGACTAATTATTTATATGAAAATCGTAACTTATCTCTCTGAGATAACCTGTTGCAATTTTAGTTGCATAGCAAATCGGCTGCATATTCAGTTAATTTGGGTAACTTTTAAAAATGAGGAAAGCTGGATGAGAGAAAGTTTTTTTTAAAAGTTGACGTTCATGGATCTATTGTCACCGTGAAGTTGACATTGTTGCTTCCACTGCAGCAGCACAATCCTTACCCAGCCTATATTCACTGGTTATTTCTATTACTTACCTTACACTCTATGCCAGTGGTAGGGGGTGGGCATACACCTGTAGCCAGGGGAAACTGGCAAAAGAGAGAATAACAACAGCTGCAATGAAAGAGTGACAAATACAGCTGAAGGTGGTTCTGAATTTTGGTTCCATGGTTACTGCCTCTTTTGAAGAAAATACGTCAAGAGTGGAAATGAAGCAGAACAGGAAAGAACCCCCCCTTCTTTTTCACAATACAGCCACAATGTCCCCATGTGATAATTGAGATTGTCACAACAGTATATCCACAACGGTGTCTGTATCTTTGCAAGAACTGGTTGATATTCATGCTCCTATGCTTGACCTGTTTGTATACTGAACACTTTTTTTTTTTAAGACAAAAAGAGCATTTAGAGCTTTTTGAAAGGACAAATAGAAATTCCATGGTTGGTTTTTCCATGCATATAAAGTGATTTACGTATATGTTACTTTCAAAATGTATTTTTCAAAAGGATACTTGGAGAACTTCCTTCTGCAGTTTTGCTTTCATCTCCCTTGGACTCATTTAACATGACTCGCTTCATATTTTGAAGTGCTACGTCTAACAATATATAGTATGGAAGAAAGACATTTGATAGAAAAGGTTTTTTATATTATATATTTTTAGGCTCTATAGGGAAAACAGTGTTGGTCAGTCCACCATTTCAATATGTCCACCATGATTGGATTATCATGTGCAGAGGTTGAATCCTAATGACTTTGGTGACTGCCCTAAATTTTCTTTTAGTTCCACCATGAGTGGTTTAAACTTGCAGTGTGGGACTTTTGTCTCCCCTATCTGGCAGTGAGAGTAATTACAAAAACACTCAACGCATGTTTATGTCATAGGCTCCAGCGTAGCCTACTCTGTAGACACTGCTGTGGCTGTAAAACAGGGGATAAATTGTTTTGATCGTCACAGAATCCTGCAAAATTACTTGTTTCACTATCATAAGCTAACCTGCTGGCTACAGCATGCATTTATCCAGCCAGCGTGGGAATGTCAAATCTGACACCAGATTTTAAAACTCTGTTACCTGTGAAATACAGAGAGATTTATCTGGCGGTGATAGGCTTTATTAGCATTGTGTGAGCTTGTATGGCAAGGACATGAATGTTACGGACGTTCATTTATATGTAAAAGTTCCCCACTGCAGGTTTGATCCGAACAGACGCCACCGAAAATAAACGATCTAAGAGCTCAATATGATGAATGCCCATATTTTCAAAAGCTAACTGTTATTTATATTGTTTTAAATGTAGCTAGCATTATACGTTACAGTACTAAATATCTGTAGCATGTTAGTTTCTTTCGTGTTGTTGGTGGATATACTCATTCAAACCTCACATCAGTGGTATTAATTTTTATATGCAAAGCGCCTTTTTGGAGGCCAAGTACTCGGTCCGTTCCAAAAAGCCACTTTATGAAGGGGCGCTACACCAATGAAAAAAATTGCAGGTCCTCCCTGATGAGTGATGTGCCCAATACTGTCTCAAGTCATGATGCCAAACCCAGAAAGCTGTTTGGCAGACCTCCAGAACTGGGAATTAACCAATAAAAGGGCAAAATAATCAACTGCTGCACTGAATTGGAGTTGGCTCTGCAGACTTAATTCACTATCATGCAACTGATATAAACAAATGTATGCATAGAGCCAGCTGTTTGGCATTGCATATTGTAATGTAACCATTTATTTGGAAGATGCTATTTACGAATCAATTAAAACATGCTCATCTGCTTGCAAGCCTCTTTTGGCAGCTTCCAGTAATAGATAACTTCAATATTCATACATGACTCTATGCCAAATGTTACATCAACCTTTTATCTCCTGCTTTTGTGTGTTTAACACAATTGGTTCATCTCTAGCCTCCAGAGTGTTTTATTTCCCATAGTGGTTTATTCCCAACCTCAAATCTCCTGACATGAGGGACGTGAATCAAAAGGGTCCATCTCCTAGACAACAGTACATACTGATTGTCAGTAAACTGTCTGCAAGAGTGCCTCTGTCTCTGACTTAATGTCCTCTGTTTATGTGTAGGGTAGCATTGTGGAAAGAAATAAAGAGCATTTGTGCTGAAGCCGAGCCTGCTGTAAAAATCAACTCCACTTTAAAATGCATTTTAATGGAAGTTATAGGTTACTAATTGGTAGGAGGGAACGCTAGATGATGAAAGGTTAGTGTGTGATTATGTTAATGCTAACTCATAAACACACATTGTGTTGCCCCGTTGGTATTCTCATTAAACTCCGAAGCATAAAGAATGAGGCAAAAATTTTGAACACCTACTGTGCCCCTTTGTGATGTGAATTTGCAGTTATCCTATCAGGACTGATTTACAATTGTGTCTGAAATTGTTGTACAACATTCAAATGTAAAACTTCAACAACCCCAATTTTGTATTCTCTTTATGTTGAAAATGTGACAGGAAACACCTGAATTTGCATGTAATATGCGATTGTTAAGGTTTGAGAAACATGCTTTCAATCCCAACAGAATACACACCCAATCTTTAACATCCAATGCCAATAGAGAGGTTTGTGTAATTTGTGAGTAAAACAGTCCATGAAAAGGTTGTATCTCTATCGCTAAACTTCGGTTGTGTTTGTTTCTGTTGGGTCGAAGGAGGACAGAGCTCGAGAATGTCAAATGTCACGGTAAATGTCAGTGGAGTGGCCACCAAGACGGCAGTGTGAAAGTGTTCATATCTCTGACAGAGGATACAATGTTCAGTTTATTTACTCACACAAGGTCAGTTTCTTTAATTTATATCAAGCAGAGATAATACGACGAGAAAAGCCATTTACGACAAGTGTTTTGCCGTCAGTAGGAAACTTGTGGCACTAACAAATTATCTTTACATCAGATTTAGTAAATTGTTTGTCACCTTCAGCATTATGTTGTTATCATGAAATTTCAAAGCAGGCAGTGAAGGAGCCTTGTGGCGACAGACATGCTTCAAGAACATGGTCTGTTACATCTGCTGACATTAAGGGAGCCTGCGTGTGAAGAATGATTTCGTCATTAACATTCATGAGCGGTAACATGGAAGGCTTCCAACACGCTGTGCCGCTGCCTAAAACAAAACACAGCCAGACAATTCTGAAATTACAGCCGTAATTGATTATTTTGGAGACATTGAGAACATCATCAGAGTTCTGAGTGCATCAGCACAACTTGGGGAGGAGAGACAGTCGTCTGTGAATGTCAAGCACACAGTTTGTGAAAGCAAAAAAAGTCACAGAAAGACACTACTACACTACACTATCTCTCAAGAGCTGCACACGTGTCTTTGTATGTGTGGAGTGTGATAATCAGTTTGTAGCAGGTTTAAATTTGTCTTGACTTGCTGCCCTGTCTCAGCCACAAACGCAGGGTGTGTGAGGCTGGATCAATTTGTTACTCAACAGTTTAATGACACCCCGTCGGCCCCTGCTGCACATTCCTAAAAAGACTGTTTTGTGTTAATTATTCTGACAACACTTGAAGCCGCTGTTGCTGGTATTTGCTGCATTTGAGTGCCATTTGGCAGATTTAAAAGCCTCGGCAACATGACAGGCATTAATTTCTTATGTTTACACCCAAGAGAGTGCTGCCTCCATGCTCAATATATTTATGAAATTAGAGGACACTGAACTGTTTAAATACAAAATAATTGAAGGAACAGTCTGAAGCAATAGTGGAAATAGGAACATGAAAATATTGAATTTACTCAATGCTTTGGATATTTTTTTATTTTCTTCCAATTGTGAATGTTTAATGCCTCCAAGTTGCATTTCTCATTGGAAAAGTGACGAATATATACTCAAAGATGCCAGGGTGCTCACTAAATTTGTTTGATGTTTTAATTTCCTCTTCGTAAGAAGCGGCTAGCTCCTGGTCTAAAAAGTGAAGCCAAATTGAAAGTGACCTAAACCTGCATAATTTGTAATGACCAGCAGGGGGCTACTCCACTAGTTGCAAAAATAAATCTGATTGTATGGAAGTCTATGAGAAAATGACCCCACTTCTCACTTGATTTATTACCACAGTAAACACTTTTGTAATGAGTTTATGGTCTCACTAGTTTCAAGTCTTCTTCAATACAGCATGATGTTCACTTGTAATGGACAAGCCGCTAGCCTACCACAGCGACAATGTTGATTACTTAACATCACAATGGTGTAGCCCCAGATTCACAGAGTATAAGCATACTTGCTGCGACTTCAGTGTGTTTTCAGTTCATGAAATAACATTTTGGTTGCTTAAAAAAAAGTCTTGTTGGTTGTTTAGTTTTTCTAGTAAGTACAAATAAGCATCAGCATGATCACAGTCAACCATAGGCCTCAAATGTACCGTGTTAACCAAGTTAGCAGCTAACTTTCGTCCAAATATGGTCACTTCTGGCTCCAAAAATCAAAGATGGTGATGGTCAAAATGCGAACTCAAGGCTTCAAAATGGCAGTCCACAAACCAATTGGTACATGGTTAACTTCAAGTCTGCATTCAATGTTGCATTCATGTCACATTATTGTTTCGCAGTAATTCAGGGCTGTTTCAGTTCTAAGCTGCAACATTTCACATTGATAATGTAAGTTTGACAAAAACTGATACAGATGTGATGTCCACTGTGATACATAACATCCACTAAGATTTTAATATTTTAAGAAAATGGGGCAGAAAGAAAGAAAAAATATATACTACACACATTTGTAAAACACTGTATCATGGTTTGCGCATCAGTAGTTATCCATGATGTGATCCATGATCTGTGACTCCAATCCTTGATCCAATTATCCTTGGATAGAACAATAGGAATAACTCAGCTTTATTATTATTTAAGAAATCAAGAGAAGTGGTGCTAAAAAAGAAGAATGACACAGAATACATTGTACAAGATTGTGACAAACCTGCAGGTAATAAGCTGATATTTAGGAGAAGGTGACGAGTGAAATTATTACCCAAAGTGTCTCACATTCATCACAGTTAAAGGACTAACTGGTTCAAATTTGTCATGCAAGCTGTGCAATGAGTGATTATTTTCCATTTTACAAACAAACAAAGGGGTTTGAATGTTAGCTTGTTTACACATTGTCTATGGAGTAAAAAAAAAAACTATAACAATAAAACACATTATAATTAGCCCGAGTTATCCTTAATTTGATATAAAGTGTAGTTTAAGAAGAATTTGGCCATGAGAATGTATTACTTTTGGTGAGTTTCATGGCCCATTTTAATTAAACATACAGCATCATGCAAATTGACTGTTTTGGGTTCATTCTGTGACATTCAGGGCCTTTAGCTCACAGCTCATATAAATGAACCAACACCCAATTCCCCAATTATGTTGAAAAGTCGAATGAAATATGCACATTCAATAGCAGCCTTAGAAGAGAAAAGTGTGTTTTATGGTTAACCCGCTAAAAAGACATCTTTCATCGCCCTCATGCAGCAGGTTTGATTTAATCACGGATTTCCTAATGGCTGTGCAGTTTAATTAGGCCATTTAAAGGTTAACTGCCAGGTCTGCGCCCATATCCACAATGTCTTTCACATCTTTCACTGCTGTGCTCTCCTCTGCAGCCAGCTCCACCTATGACTATGGAAAAGCAGATATGGTGCCCGTTTTCCCAGTATAATTTCATATAAATAATGAGTGTTTCCCTGGCATGCATTCACACCATGTCGCCTTGCACATTAATGCCTACAGACTTGTTTTTCACAGCAGGCACTTGCATTTGTTCTCACATTTTATAGCACACCCAGCATCTAACAGAATGCAATTAAATTATGTTATCTGAAAAAATACATCTTTTTAAAATCAAGCATTCACACATTGTCACATTGGAAAAATCAATAATTTATACTCCCTGTGATGTGTTCATACTCATCTTTGTCTTTGTATGTATCTTTGTCTAATATAAGTAAAATTCACTTTTAAATATTATTAAGTGGGCACCAGGGCTTTTCTGTGGTTTATATTTCTTAGTTCTGCACTTCTGTTAAAACCACAATAGCTAAATAATTAAAATGAGTTAAACTAAGTGCATTTCAGGTTATGTTTTCAGATCTGTCAGTCCACCACTTATGTCCAGTTGTAAATATAACAATTACTGCATGCGTTTCAGTTAATGCCATGCAATGACATTTATGTCATGGCATGGTTCCCGGATGATGAATTTGCCTCTGGTGCCATTATGAGGTTGACATTAGTGGTTTTATAGTGAAATGTCTTGACAACTACTGCATGGATTGCCTTTAAATTTAGCTCAGATATTAATGTTTCCTTCAAGAAAAATTTTAACGACTTCATGTAGCGCTATTTAAATTTTAATTCATTAATTACTTAATACCAGCAAAACTTAAGACATTTCCATCAGCCTCAGCTTTGCTTTGTATTTAGTGCTAATTCGAATATATTAACATGCCCACACGCTAAACTAAGATGATGAACATGTTAAACATCAAAACCTGCTTAACATCAGCATGTTGACGTTTGCATTTAGCTCAAAGCCCCACTATGCCTAACTACAACCTCAGAGCTGTTATGGCATGGCTGTAGACTTGTAGATAAGTGGCATTAGATGAAAGTTGCATTTGCATTTGTGCATGCATGGTGTACCCTTTCATGTAGCTTGTTGCTGTTCTCCTTGATATTGTATATTTTATACTTTGTGGTAATGTTATTTTATTCTAATGCATATTTTTTAACACCTAGACAGGCACAATATTTAAAAACATATACCTTTAAGGCTAAATCTGGCTCATTTATGGCTTTTCAGTTGATCAGTGGGTATAATACCTCACAAATAAACTAGGAACTTAAAATATAAATTAAAATGATGTGGTCTCATATGATGGAGCCTATATCATGGCTGTATATTATGATCTCATACATGATAAACCTCAGTATGAATTCATGAGGCGTCAATCTTTCCCACTCTTAATCTCTGTTTCATTCTGGTGTGCACACACAGACTTTCACCACGGACACACTCGGGTAAGCGGTGACTGATCACGCTGAGAGCGCCTCACTGGGATGTTCAGAACAATTACCTCTGCCTCGCTGCCACTCAGGACCCCTCAGGTGAAGTCATTATCTTAACCAGAGGCTGCTCACTACAGTCACAATTAATTCACATTAACAGTGCAGCTTGGGCCACCAGGGCCATCTGGATGCATGGCTCCAATTATACTCATTACTGGACAAGGCAAGGTCCTCGAAATCGGGACTTTTTAGTCAGCTGCTACAAAGCAAGAAGGCACTTAAATCAGGCTGCTTTACAAAAGGAAAGGTAATGGTTGCTAGAGTTGTAGTGATGAGTCTACGTCTAGAACTTTGAAAAGTAATCTTCAAAAGAGTAATTTGCTTAATCTGCTACTTCAAAAACTAAATGTGAGGGTTGTCACAGATTTGTTTCAGTGTTTTCTTTCAAATAAGTAAAAATCCACCGTAATGAATACTTGGTTATGTACAACTTTATGGTAGGATGCAGAGACCATTTTCTCTTGTAACAAGAACATATATCTTGAAACCCTGTGGTTCTGACCTTTATTTACCAGTATGAGCGTTTATTTTCTCATGTTCCATTATTAACAGCTACACAGGCACTGGTAGGCTCTGTTTTCTCTTCCATCTTGTCCCTTTTGGTGTAGTCCAATTCTTTCAGTATGAAAATGAACTTTTAACGATGAATCCTGGAAAGGGTGTGGTGTTCAAAGAGGCGTTCTGATTTTAAATGCAAAAATACTCCAATTAAGTCAAAATTAGTGTAATTGATTTGCTTTTTTAAACATACACAGGATATATTTTTTAAAGATATGCGTTACTTAAGGTCTTCTGCAACTCACATTCAGTTATCCAGCTTTATCTTCATCTGCTTGTTTGTAGATGGCAATTTGCACATGCACTTTATTATTTGGTATGAGGTTCTTTATAAGCATTAATCACTCCTGTTAGATTATCTAAAACAGATGACAAAGACTGTCCTCACCAGCATACAGCATTGTTCATTTATTCAAACAGGTAACAATGATCCATGTTTGTGTTTTAATGAGAGGTGTGACCAGGCAAATGATACAGTGACTTGCCTGTCAGGAGTAAGGACGTAGTGACACATTATAGTGTAAATTTCTTGTTTTCCACAACTTCTGAGAGAAATATCTGGCTCTTTAGCAGCTAGATACTCCACTGTAGTTGCTGTGCAGGTAGTTCAAAGTGGGGTTTTACAGCTTTTTCTTTGAGAACAGCTGCCTGCTGCAGCCGAAAATAACACTTTCAGCAGTGAGAGTGAATCAAAAGAGTAAAGTTGCAGCTGGAAAAGAAAAACAATGAGCTGAAACGCTTTAACGCTGAGGGGAGCCGCAGAGTCACCGACAATTCTCTGTAGGTTCATCAGTGAAAGCCACAGCTAACACATTACCCATGGGAGCAGTTATATTGCGCTTTTATCCAAATCACCACTTCACCCATTCACACTCACATTCAAGTACTTCTAGATGGCAGCAAGCTACTATGCAAGGTGACTACCATGCTGGGATCAGGTTATCAGGAGAAATTTGGGGTTCAGTATGTTGCCCGAGGAACTTCGATATGTGGGCATTGATACATCTTTATTAATAAAAAAATGATAATAGCCACTTTAAGGTTGCTTTCTTTTAACCATGATGACGATGACAAATGGCTTTAACAGTAATAACAGAAATAGATGATCATTGTTTTCTTTTGCTGTGGGAATTCCCCGCTGTATAGACATTTTACATCTCTAACGTCACAGATTTGTATGTTCCAAAGACTGTGGGCACCTCAAACCGGATGAACATCTTGGAGTGACTATTAATAGACTTTGGGTTGCTCATCAATTAAAAGACTCCCAACACTTCCAAACTGCAACAACGCTGTCTTTCGAGAGCAATTTATAGAAGTAGCATGCAGCTTCTGTCCATACAACCCAGGATGAACTGGGACTTTATTAACCATGTTCATGAGGGATGATGAATACCAAATATAATACTTATGATTAATATAAATATTCACAGGCGCTAAATTTGGATTGGTAATACTGTACAATGTTTTTCCTCTGTAATGCTTTTGTGGGTTTAAGAAAAAATGGGAAACAAGCTTTTCTATTCCATATTCCTATATTTGTTTTGTGGTTATTTGTGTGCTTGTGTGTGCGGATCAAGAGCATTACAAAGGGACTCTGAATACATTTGGAAATACGGCAGCCTGTCTTTGCTCTTAAGCCGTTTTTCTCTTGATTTTCTGTACAGACTGATTTTCCCTTTTACTGTACACTCATTTTGAAATGGCAAGCCTGACCTTAGGACACTGTAATCATAATAATAAATGTACTGTCATATCTGTCTGATTAAAGGCAGTGCAGTGAGGACGATATCAGCCAGACTAAGCTGGAGTTTGCGACGGCTATTCAAGTGTCTTTTAACTTGATTGTCAAAACAGTGAACTCAAAGAAGAGGAACCTGAGGACTTTATGCACCTTAGCTTTTTGCCAAATGAACCAAAAGTGATCAAATTAAAACTTTAGCTGACTTTCTTATTGCCTTTGTGAGAACATGCGAATTATACTTGTTCTTGACTGGTTTCCAAAGTAATAAAATCATGCCTGCTTTCAACTCCCACACCCAGACAAACCTGTGTGCTTTGCATCTAATGTATTCTCTTTCAGATAACCTAATCAATAACTGAGTGGCCATGCTTTCACTTCTACTGGGAGATAGGAATTAAACATGTTGCTATATAATTCATTTGATTTTTTTTCTCACAACGATGGAGCTGCAATTCACTTCAAAATCACCTCTCTTAACTCCTTCACCTTTGGCTCTCCCCAAATACTAGTCCTGAGATTATAGTCATAAGATATTGCAATTATGTCTGTCTATTGTTGCCTTTTTTTCTCCTTTTCTTTTTTTTGCACTTTTCATCCATTTTGTTTGGGGGAAACCACACGCTTAATCATTTCTCCTCCTCCAGTGCAGACATCCACAATTCAGTAGTGTTGGTCTTTGATTGAGCTGTTGTCATGGTGACCTGAATGTTCGATAGATACCGAGCTGGAAGGGAGAGACTCTCCCCACTTCTCGCAGAGCTATAATTAAACACAATTTAAAGCAAACCACAGAGTGAATCTCTCTTATTGGCGGCTGACACGGGTTGTGTGCATTGCGGGGATGTGGAGAGAGCGTCTCAGCCGCCTCGCCAAAACCCTCAATGTGATCCTCAAGAGATTAGGGTGAAGATGAATGTCAAGATAATCTCACATCAGCCAGACAAGTGGCAGGAATTCCTCTTCAGGTCTAATAATTGACATGCACTGTTACATGCCTTGTTCGAGTGTGTGCATGTGTGTCTCATACATTGTGGAAAAAAAATTGATAGGCTTGTGTAAACATAAACATTGATGGTCTGAGAATGCAAATTTTAGATCAGGCGGCTGCATGGAAGAAGCATGGATAACACAACAAATGCCACGAGTCAGACTGAGAGATGTTTATCAATGATGATGTAAGTCAAACACTGCCGAAGACGGATGACTAGCTCAGACAATCCCCAAAAGAGAGAAAAATAAGTGAAACATTTTGTTCGAACATGTGCTCCTTCCCTGACTAGCTGGAGATAAATCTCATGAGAGGAGAGCAGACGAGATGGGAACACATAATCCCAGATGAAAACATAAGGCCTTAGCGACTTTATTAGAATTCTGAGGTACATTTGACAGAAATCAACCACACAGACATCCAAACAAACAGTGCTGGAGGGCGTTGAATAAAGCTACATGCACTTTATAGTCCATCCACACTGACAACCTACAACGAACACCAGATGACCTATTCTTAAATCCTCGCCCACGCACAACACTGTGAATGAAGCTCCCTTCTGAAAGATTCTTCCTTTTCATCATCATTTTTTCCCCCACGGTTATCAAAGGTAATGTAGAGACACAACACTGGCAGGGTTGTAATAAAAGGCGAGGCTAAGACACTCCATGGCTGTTACATAAGACTGGATAGGTATTGTGGTATGTAACACATGTTGTGCAAAGTGCAGCACCTGCTGTGATGGACACACATGATTCAAAAGTCTTTTCACTCAGAAATACCCCCAGAAGTCCGTAAACAGCAGACTGGACCCTGGTGGATTGATTAAAGCTTTTGTTTCAGTTTCCTTCTTAAGATATATGGAGTCTGGAGTGTGTCTACATTTAAATAAGCTATTATAAATCAAATGAGCATTTACTGTAAATGGTGCATCAAAAAACAAAAAAAAATTATGAAATTAGCCAAAAATTATATTTCCATACTGTTTAAATAAGTAAATGATTAATGATTGAAGTTGAACAGGGATATAAGATGTGCAAAATACATTTTAAACAGGCTTTTAAATCTTTTATCACAATGAAATGTATCCACTTGTCATTTCTATTTTGCTTTTTGTTTGTTTCCTTTAAAATTCACAGTTTCTATTTTGTGATCCCTTAAATTTAAAGTGTATCTATAGGCAGTCTGAGTTCTGCTGAGCTTAGTCATTATCCTTGACGTATTCGAACATCACAACTCTGTAAAAGCAGTCCAGCTTTTTTTTTTACCTCCAATTTTTTTTTAAGTATCATTTCAGTGCAAATTTTTTTGTAATATTTATCAATTCATTAGTAATGAGGTGATGAAGTTAGGCCCTAAATGCTACCTGACATGGCAGATAAAGAATAATGTTGCGTGCCATTTGAACTGCAAAGCTGGAATTTTCGGAAAGGTGATAAAACCCCAGCATGACCTCCTAGATGGCAGGTCAGCGCATCAATAAGGCAAGGCAAGGCAAGGCCTTATTATTTATATAGCGCATTTCATACACAGTGGCAACTCAATGGGCTTTACATAAACAAACATTTAACAGAAAAAATTGAAAAAAACATGGAATTTGAGAAATAAAAATAAAACCCAATCATAGTAAACATATACATACACCCCCCCCCCCCCCCCCCCCCCTTTGTTAATAAAAACAAAGTACAGAAACATAGAAAGAGAGAGAAAGAAAATACTAGAATAGGGCATTAAATATAAGGTTGCAGCATAAATGCTTTAAAATCATTAAAAGGACATAGAGTGCAAATGAAAGAATAACATTTGAAGTGCTTTGAAAGAGCTCAATCATAAGCACAGGAGAAGAGAACCCAGTCCATACATGAAAACAGACTCAAGAATGAGGACTAACTGGCTGGTTTCACAAATGTGTGTCTGATTCTTGCCCACCTTTGACAAAAGGCTGATTTTTCTTCATATTTTCTATGGAAGGCATCAAGGATTGTACCAAATGGGCATTTATAAAGGTTTATGCAACTAAAACTATGTGTACTACGTGTTTGAACAAACAACCAATGCTGCTGTTTTTCTGGTGAGGACAGTCTCACAATTAAAGACTTAAAATGTCTCTAATTATTCACATTTAACACCTTTTACCATTTTTTAACCAAAATTGGCACATATATGCAGGTTCTTTAAATGCAAATAATATAAACCTGTTAAAAATAGACAATTCATTTCCTGTCCCATTGCTAGATGAGTTTGCTTTTCTGTTTCCTTTATCTGGTGTATCTTGTTCAGGGTTAGTAAACAGTAAAAGGAGCATAGAGGCCACTGACAATGTTATGTTGTAATGTATTTTTTAATATCTTTTACTTCAGTGTCTCTTTCTAACTCAACGCCGACTGAATGATATTCGAACGCTGCTTGAATGCAGACAGATGACATTTGTGGCATGTTGTTCCCATAGACTGTAAAAAAAAAACAAAAACAATAAATAGTGTTCCTGGAAAAGGGGCGAAAATTAGCGCATCCACCTGGGTGTCATGTTTCCAACACTGCTGATCAGAGCTGGAACCGATAAATACCTGTGACTACTGTGGAGTCATTTGACCAAAAGCAAGTGGGTGTTAGTGGGGTTTTTTGTCCAGTGTGCACTGTAGACTCCATACATATTTATATCACTTGTTGATTCTTCCTCATCTCAAAACAATAGAATCTGTGAAACAACCTGACAAAAGGTTGTTTCACAGATTCCTCGCCTCTGGCTCGGACCTCTTGCAGGCAGGCAATGATCCTATCTGTCTTTATGGGTGAGCCACAGAGATAGTGTGCCTTTAGGGAGAAGCAGCTCACCAGCACATCACATGGGACAAAAGGCTAAAGCAGGAGGAAGGATAACACTGTTGTGTAATCACAGCTAACAGAGACACCGCTTCAGTCTGGGTCTATCTCCTTTTTATCGGGTTGGATTATCAGACTCGGGCTAATGGTTTTGGGGAATGGACAGGGCAGGGATGTAAAAGCCAGCAATCTGTGTTGTCAGGCTCCTCTTTATTTCTGTTTCAAGCTGTTAGGATGCAGAGGTTTGAGAAGTAGAGAAATAAAAATAGCAAGGATGGGAAGAAAACGTACCAACACACAACACACATTTTAGTGAAAATCATTGTTTTCTTTCTTCACAAGACAACTGCACTTTTTTTTCTACCAAACATTTTCATGACATTTGTAAAAAACAATGTTCTGTCCCAAAAAGACAATGCAGACAATGAGATGTAAAATATACTCATCCAGGGTTTTACCATGATATATAATTTCCTACTGGAAAAGGTAAAAAAAGAAGATTGATGGATTAAGATCAGTGGTCACCCCCATTGTGTGCAAATGGTAGGCTGTGAAACTTCAGTCCAACCCACAAGCCATCAAGTTCAGCTCTACCTGGTGATTAATTTGAATAGCCTACTGCCTCAGCCTTACACGTGAGCAAAATGTCCATTTCTAAAGCGTACAGGTTGAATGTGTAAGTGAAGGCTTCCATTAATGCGGTGGCACATCACTTGTAAACCGGCATAGACAGTAACACTGTGGTGATTGTAAAGTATTTCACTAATTCACTTAAGTGCTTTTTCCAAGAAGAATATGTCAAAAACTGTGTGGAGCCTTTAACAAATGTCATAGAAATAAAGGCTATTATCAAAAAATGTAAGCTTTTGAACCAAATATAAAGTTTAAAGAGGCTGTTAGATTTCTGCTGTTATCAGCGGCTCCAAAAGGAAAAAACTAAGAAAAATTCACAAACCATGAATCTGTTTCGCTCTTATAAAACTTAATTAAGTCGTGTTTAGATTTCATTCTGAGGTGCCTGCTGACAAATAACCAACCAGGGATTGCTAAAGATCAGGGCCAATGTTTAGCTGAAGCCCCTGATATTTTATTATTAGCTTGGTACTCTTATAGAGTGTATGTAAAAATGGACTTAGTGAGGTGTAATGTCACCTGTTGGTTTGCATTGGAGTCGGTGAAAGCTTAATGGATTGGCATCATATGGAGCCAGGACCTTCCATATGTGGGCTGTTGCCTTTCACGCTGTAGAAACACACGCTCTCTACTTTGGACCGAAGCATACTTTAGCTTATTGGGAACGCCCAAGAGGTGCACACTTTGGCTAATAGTATAGCTACTTTAGCTAAGAGGGCACATATCGTAATCAAGAAACATTAAGTTTACCTAAATATTGTGACAGTCTGACTCAGCAGACATCGAAGCTACTATAAGTCTTCAAATTGTATTAATAGAGCAAAAATGTTGTTGTGTTTCATTCAACACAGCTATCACATTAATCTGCAGCCGGTGGATTCACCTGTAGGAATAAATACCTTCTTTATTTCCCTCTTTGAAATCAAATGAATCCACCTAAAATGTTAAACTGGTCAACATTAAGAGTCAAAAGAGAAGCCACTTGGAAAGTTTGGCTTGTTTACTAATGAATTAATGGCAGCCATGGCTCCTCTGAGCTTCCTGTGGAAAGGACGAGCACTGGAGACATTTTTCTATTACAGTAGTGGGTGACGAGAGGCTTCACAGACCGAAGGCTCCTGTCTTCGCCTGAATCTCAAGAGATTTTCATATATTGCTCTCTTGAGTCTGTATAAACCACTGTGCTGTAGGGAAGGATACACAAGGTAATATAGTATATTGACAGATGAATTGAGAAGTGGATCAACATTATTGTATTACTCTTGGTGTGAATGGTATGAAATCAACCTCCTGTGTCGTTCTGAGTAATTATTTTACACACAACATAGCTATAAATCAGTTGAAGCAGATTTTTACATACTATTAACTATTTTTATGCTTTCTGGGAAAGTGGTGTGTTTTTGCTGTTGTACTCAAGTAAAAAAAAAAATTATCTCGGGAAGGAAAAGATTAGAAGAAGGATCTAGTGCAGTTTTTCTCTTCAAGATTGGTCTGTTTTTCTGGGTCTGAATAAAGCTGTTTCTCCATTCAGTCTGAATGTTTTCCTTGAATTCGCCGCAATTCAGTAAAAGTGTTCTTCACCATATCCTCTGATCTGTGCGGTATTAACAAAATGATGGATTCAAAATGGTCTTTTTGATTACTTTTCCTCCATCAGTGAGTAATGCTAGCAGTTTTACATGCTGCTACACACACTATGTCATAAAATGGGGGGGAAAGGCATTATATGAAAAGGAGTACCATTTGAAGCCTAGCTTGCCTGTATGAGATCTTGCCTTCTTGTCAAATAGGTATGCAGGACTATTCATTAAATATCTCATTAGATGTTTAATATGGCATCGGGCAGAGATCCATTGAGGATCAAGACATTTACGCCCCTCATTAACCATTCAAAATGACTACATCTTTGCTTTCTGGCCTCCATAGTTGGACCCAGAAATAGTCTTTGCATATTTCCATGTGCTTTTTCTGTCTGATTTTGAGCAGAATTATCTTTACTCACATTGACTTACACCAAGTCTTGCCATATGGAAGAGTAGAAGTAATAATCTTAAAAACTGGCATCAACCTCTTCCAGTATCAATTTTCATTTCAAGCATCTAGTTATATAAACCTTGATGAATTGAATTAAACCGTCACATTCCTCCTCCACTTCCTCACACAGGTGGATTATTGGAAACATGTAGCTTTTGGCTCGTGTTGGCTGTCCTTGATCCAGTTCAATGTGACTCTGACTGAGGCCTGGAAGAGCTGCAATGTCAAGGTTAACAAAAAAAGTTTGTTGTATATAACTCTAATGGTTTGTGTGCATCTGTGTGTGTCTTCTTGTCCATAATCTGTTTTGCATTTGTGTGGAGGTGTTTGTTGTATTTACTTATTTGCAGCTACATGCTGACATGTTGGAGCTTTTCCCAAATGTTCCTGATTAAGTGTTGTGTTTTCATTATCAGTAGCTGCTGGTTGTAATTTTGACAACATGGCCACAACACACCTACAGGTTCTCGTAGCTGGTGTCAGCTGTATTTATTTGTACGAATCAATATGCATGGTTGATTTATCCTCTGCTTTTAGTCAAGTATGTTTTGCATTATTTATGCATATGATAAATAGCTTCAGTCTTGCCAGTTATCAGTTGGACTTGAGAGTTATTGCTTTGTAGTTGCTTTCTATTGTGTACAACTGCTGTCTGTTGGCATCTGTTAATAAGAACAGACATCATTTTACATTTGTCTCAAATTTCCGGGCTTTAGTGTCATATTGGTAAAAACTGAAATGATTTATACCCAAGCATTCACCCAATAAAAACTCAACATCCAATATACAGCCATGCTTAACGATGATATGCCTTAAATACAGAGTAAAATGCCAGTGTGGTTCCAATAATAAATATATTCAACACTTATTAAACGTGTGTTCCTGCAGTATGGACGATGGTGCAAAATGAAACTTAATAAATACATAATGTTGCTCATAGAGAGTGCATCATATATACAGTTTTAATAGATATGTCTGGCTGCATAAGTGATTACTTCAAATGTCACAAACTGCCAAAGGATGTAGCGTTGCATTGAAAACAGATTATGGATAGATTGGGCTCAGCGCTGTCCAACACTACCTTCTATTGCTTTCTAACTACACCACATTGAGATAAGAAAACAAAAGGTCAATACAATTTGAACAACAGCTCTGTAAAATTGCACCAGTACTCATTCCATCCTTTTTTGAGAGCGACATCGAAGACATTTATATTTTTCTTAGAGCAGGTGGTAAACTGACACTTCCTGACATTTCTCATCTTTTTATCATTATGTAGTTAGTTCCAAGATGATGCTTCAAACTCACTTATCAACTATCTCATAGAATATGTGGCCTTGTGTTTCGTGATGTGAAGCCACTGTTCAATTTCCCTCAAACTTAAGTAAGCTTAAGGTGAGGTTGGGTTACATGCCTCTACTATAACCATGAAACTCTGCCTCATAATGGAGAATAACATATTTATGAATCTTAATCTTATGAGAGGGGGTGGGGGGTTGTTCCTAAAAGTGTATAAACGCAGCAGCTCCTTCCTCATTTCATTAATATTAAACTCAGTTTTATCAACTCAATTAAACTCCTAAAATTGCACTCCTTCATCCTCAATCTTATGTCATTTTTGTTCTTTCCACCATAGTGATACCTGGAGATATCTTCTATTCCACAAGAGTTTAAATAAACTGCTTTAAACATGCTCAGTTTGAGCACATACAAGTACTAAAGCAAGCTTGAGTAGTAGTTATTTGTATGTTTATCTTCCTATCAAGCCCCACCATTCCCATTCCCCCTCTTGTATGCCTTTGCTTCATTACTCCATATCTCCCCTAACCTTTAAATACAGATGCATTTGCTCCCCTCCCGGCTGGCTTAGTGATTCTCCTGCTGCCTTAAAGGTTAATAGATTTCCCACCCCCCTTGTGCAACGAAGCACAACTGGACTAGATGGGAGTCATGGACATGTTGTGTGTGCATCGCATTCATTGGTCCATCTGAGACATACAGTAGAAGCTGTGGATGACATATAATTGACATATTTGATGATGCATTTCTCTAAAATTGACCTGCTTTTTGATCTTTTTTAAAGAACAGAATTCAGTCTTATGACAACTATCATCAAAAACACACACTAAATTTGCTAATGATATGCAAAACACTCACACATTTGCAGCTACAAAACAATTTGAGTGACTTGAAACCAAAAGCACCACTCTTGCTGCTTCAGTATGTTTTCCCTCCAAGCATCATATTTCATTAGAAATAAGCTTCAAACTCAGACCAGTCTGTATTATGGTTTGTGGGCAGAGTGTCAGCCTTACTCGTCAGTAACCATCATGGGACCCCCACTGTTCACCCATATAAGCAGTAAAGACATGTGAACACATGCCTGAGACAGAAGAAAAGAGAAAGGATTGAGCTATCAGAAAGGGCAAGGCGAGAACTGATGGGGAAAATTGATTTCTCTCATGGAGACAGCAGCTCTGATGATCATACATTGTATGTTGTGTTACATAAGCATCTTGCCAGGCTAAAGGGACTGACAGAAGTAAACAAGGCATAATTGCGAACACAAGCAATCGGTAGTGACAGGGTCGGAGACGTTGGGCCACTGAAAACCAGGGGGAAAATTCTGTAATGGAAAGTCACCAGGAAATCCAGTCATTCTCCATGGTATGATTGTCTCACATCACTTAGGGCTTGTTAGCCGTAAGATTTCACATGACAGGCAAAATCCATTGCACTCACAATAGTGTTTTGGCTTTTAAATGGTTCCTACCCTGAAATGATTGATTGATGATAGGTGCATTCAGGTGTGAATTTGGGGTTGATTTCTCATTTTAGGCATAGTCATTGTGAAGGAATTTTTATGTATGTGTCATATATGAAAATCCTCTTTAAAGAAGCAGACAGTGAGTGGCAGGCAGCTGTCTTCTTCCCGGACAAGACGACCTGGCTTTATGATTGCTGCCATAGAGAATAATCTTATTTTGATGTTGTGCCTTAAGACAAGGTCGCCTGGGTGCTGCCTGAATAACTGAGAGTGGTTTAACTCTTTTCTTTTAGATTTGATGTGGCATTTCATCTCCTTAGTCCATCAAGTTTGTGCTTGTCAATAAATCTTTCTGAATAAGACTTCCATATCTCCTCGAGTTTCGGAATCGAAGAGCTCAAGACATTTGCAGACTTTTTGATTTTATTTTGGCCAGGTTTTAGTCAGCCATGATGCATTACTGAATCTCCCTTAATGGCTGACTTCATGATATTCAAACATGCATGTCTAAGAAGAGGCAAGACAGTGAACTGTAGAGAATATCAAAGGAGGAAGATGCAGTAAAAACTTGAAATTTAAATGAACGCATCTTCGATGAGGCATGCAGGCGAAATGATGGAGATGTTCAGTCATTGCTGACTGGATTTTCATCAGAAACTATACCTTTAAACAGCTTTACAGACAGGGAGAGGAAACCAAACAATGTAATGATGCCCGTGATGATTACTTTGTGTGATTGAGTGTAAAAAAAAAACACGAAAGATTTACAACCACACTAGTAGCTCTTTAAGGCTGTACTTAGGCACAGCAGTGCTTTGAGATACATGTTTAGCAGGTATAATGTAAACCTTTTTCAACATCTTAGTTTGGTGTGTCAGTGTAGTAACACTGGCTTATTAGCAGTAAACAAAAAGAATCCCATGTTTGCAGGTCTTGCAGGTATTTGGTTATAAATATTGGACATGATTGATTACAGTTCAACTTGAGTGGGACATACTGTAAGTGTCTGTACCAATTTTTATGGCAAGCCAAGCAACAGCTGTAAAAGATTTCACTCAAAAACACAAATGTCACTAAAGGAAAATTCAGGGGATTGAAAAAGTCATTAGGATTTAACTTAATTCATTTAATTTAGATGTTTTTTTTACCATTATTTGTTGAGCAGCAGATCAAGCATTGACTCGTACTGTACACTTGTTCTGTATAGGCTCTCCTTGTTTCTCACAGTGTATGCAAAACCTATATATTGGTACCTATTTTCCTTTCATGATGTACATGTATATATTTCTGTGTCTCATCTCATGTTTTTTTTGTCTTTTCATTGTTTTCGATTAGCCTCACCTGTCATGGTTTTCTCTGGGTCATGTGATTGCCTCCCATTGGCTGTTGTTACTATATAGGTGAGGCCACACTTGTATCTGTTTTGAAGCCCTGATGAAGACATACAGTGGTCGAAACATAATTTAGCCACTATAAAAAAGGCTTTATTAAATATTTTCTTCCCCGCTGTTACATTTTCTTCTATTTGCCATGTCTGGATTTCTTTCTTGCTTGAAGCACTCTGGTATTTTCCCCCCTTTTCCTGGAGCACCAGACACTTTTTTGATCTACATTTGATTATATAGAGCAACCAGTCATTTCTTTTCACAGCCAGAATCCCACTCATTAGCATTGAAGTACCCCTGGCTGTCTCTCTTAATGGCATTGCAGATTAGATTCTTAGCTCTGTACTTTCTTAATGTCACGTTTATGCTCATTAATCTGGAATAAACCCTCTTAACAGTAATTTTTGAGTATTGTCAGGCAGACTGTATTCACTGGCACAGAACTAACTCAAAGCCAGGCAGCAGACACTAATTTGCAAAAGCTATTCATTTAGTCTGAAGCAGTGCTGTCATTCTTGGCTGTTTCTTTCTGTTTGATAGATTTGAACCATTTTATCCGCCAACTTTAAAGCCTGAGATTGAAGATTGCAATAAGTGATTTCTTTTTTGGCCACTGTGGAAACATCCTGTAAACAAAACCAACACTGATATATTATCACATTTTAAGATTATAGCGAGCAAACAGGTGCGTATTTACACATCCAGTAAACACAGTGCATAGTCATAATTCAGGGTCGTATTTCAGGCCACTTCATACAGTATTTCAGGTGTGTCAAAAGCAAGCAGGGTCGAAACCAGGGAATCAGTCCGTGAATGAGTGCTGGAAGGTTTGGCATGAAGCAAATGTAAATGACGATCTGGCAAAGAGTGAGTGGACAACAGGAGATTCTACTTCTCACTTTCAAGATCCTCCACAACCTGGTACGGTCATATCTCTCTGAACTTATTCACATCTACACACCTTCCCGAACTCTCCGATCCTTCTCTGCCAACCAGCTCTTTGCCCCATCTGCCAACTTAACTAGCATGGGGTCAAGAGCCTTCAGCCGATCTGCCCCCCGCCTTTGGAACTCTCTCCCACCAGACATTCGCACTTCTGACTCTGTCTCCACCTTTAAATCCTGACTAAAAAAGGCACCTATTCAGAGTGGCATACTCTGTCTAACACTAACTATGCAATCACGTTCTTCTTTATTCATTGTACTGATGCACTTTGTAGTCACATTCATATTTGTTCTTTATCTTTGCACTAAATGTTACCTGATTTATATTGTTTGATGTACTGTTGTTGTGTTTTATTTGCCTTGTAAGGTGTCCTTGAGTGCTTTGAAAGGCGCCTTTAAATAAAAAATTCATTATTATTATTATTTTATATATACTGGCTTGATTACAGATGGGGTGCAGCTGAGAGTCCAGGTGATTGCTGATGAGCTGCAGCTGAGTGCCCAGGTGAACAGAGTAAACTGATGAGGTGGGTGTGGCTGATTAGCAGGAGTAGAGCAGGGGTGTGGTGAAACGAAATTTACTGTACCAGCAGCAGGAGAAGAGCAGAACAGACTGTGACAGCATCAGGTTTGTTAAAATGTATATTTTTTTTATTTTTGTTGGTTTTATGTCCAACAAAAGTAAGACTGAATGTTTCTTGAAAATGTCAAATGGTGTAACCACAAAATAATGATAAATATGAAATATTTTATCCACCTACAGTGTATTTAAGTGGACTTATACAAATAATTACTTCAGACTAAATTTAATATTTAGAACATAGTATTCCATTACCTTTTAGCTAATATAAAAAAGGTGGTGTTTTATTGAGAATTACAAAGTTGTACGGTTACACAACATAGACATTTTTGCCATAATCCTCTAATATATTCTCTCAAAATGGATGAAAAGCAGAAATGTTTTTGCTGGGTCCACAAACAAAAGAATGTGTGCAACTTATCATATGTTTATTTTCTTATTTTAACCCCTTTTAAATTTGACTAAACCACATGGACACAAAAAACATCACTGACCCTAATAAAAAATGTTTTTATTACAGCCGTTGTGAAGTTGCTCAAATCAATACTTTTAGATCACCAATGGATCAAATGAATGATTATGTATTGGGAAAAACTAGTAGTGACAAACACATGGAGAATGATCTTAACTTTATATAGCACCAACGTTCAACATTCAACCAACAATCCCCTATTAGCAAGCATTTGGAGACAGCAGCAAGGAAAATCTCCCCTTTAATAGGAAGACACCTCAAAAGATTCACAGTAACAAGAATAACAACTGTAATAATAATAGAAATATGACTATTAATAGTAATAGTTACAGTGGGAGTCAAGCAGAGAACCACAGCAGCAGGTGGTCCGCAACCACCAACATGGAAACCTGCCAGATGAAAAAGCACAAAAACTCCAGAGAAGATGCCAAATTATCAACATGCATTAATTGGACATGAATTCATACAGATGGAGACGGAGAGGGAGAGGAGCTCAGAGCATCACGAAAAGCTTTAACAAAAAGTTTCAGCAACTTGTTTACAGATTCAGCACGCAGCTGTTTTCAGCAAAAAAAAAAAGCTCTGATAAACCCACCTGCCCAGCATCAAACATATACAGACAAAGGTGGTGACTATCTGGTGAACAGCTAAAGAGACACATATTTCCCTCGGGAGTTGATAGAGACCAAAAACAAGGGTAAGAAAGTGAATATTGGAATTAAACGCACCAGGTTGCCAGGAACACAATTTCAAATAAAGGCTAATTGCTCTTGAATGTGGGAACAAGTAAATGGTTCCAAACACAATAGCTGTAACAACTTGAGATGGTGATAATATGTCAGAGGTGTGTGTGTGTGTGTGTGTGTGTGTGTGTGTGTGTGTGTGTGTGTGTGTGTGTGTGTGTGTGTGTGTGTGTGTGTGTGTGTGTGTGTGTGTGTGTGTGTGTGTGTGTGTGTGTGTGTGTGTGTGTGTGTGTGTGTGTGTGTGTGTGTGTGTGTGTGTGTGTGTGTGTGTGTGTGTGTGTGTGTGTGTGTGTGTGTGTGTGTGTGTGTGTGTGTGTGTGTGTGTGTGTGTGTGTGTGTGTGTGTGTGTGTGTGTGTGTGTGTGTGTGTGTGTGTGTGTGTGTGTGTGTGTGTGTGTGTGTGTGTGTGTGTGTGTGTGTGTGTGTGTGTGTGTGTGTGTGTGTGTGTGTGTGTGTGTGTGTGTGTGTGTGTGTGTGTGTGTGTGTGTGTGTGTGTGTGTGTGTGTGTGTGTGTGTGTGTGTGTGTGTGTGTGTGTGTGTGTGTGTGTGTGTGTGTGTGTGTGTGTGTGTGTGTGTGTGTGTGTGTGTGTGTGTGTGTGTGTGTGTGTGTGTGTGTGTGTGTGTGTGTGTGTGTGTGTGTGTGTGTGTGTGTGTGTGTGTGTGTGTGTGTGTGTGTGTGTGTGTGTGTGTGTGTGTGTGTGTGTGTGTGTGTGTGTGTGTGTGTGTGTGTGTGTGTGTTAGTTAATCAGCTGTTTGTTGTGGAGTTCTTCTGTCCCCATGTTGTAAAAATGTGTTAATGCAGGTTTCACCAAGATTTTGTTGTCTTGATCATCTTTATCAGACTTTAACAGGCTTCCACACAAGAAGTGAAGCTC
Organism: Scomber scombrus; assembly: GCF_963691925.1. Lineage (NCBI taxonomy): Eukaryota > Metazoa > Chordata > Actinopteri > Scombriformes > Scombridae > Scomber > Scomber scombrus. The sequence goes on from NC_084991.1 coordinate 14,441,452, forward strand.
TAGAAAGTTTATTTGTAAAGTTCTCGGGTATGTACACCTTACTACTACTGTCTGCCTTTTAAGCTAAATTTTAGATTTTCTAGCCTGAAATCTGCTCTTTGACATACTGTTCTTGCTTGACTTGACAATTATGTCCTATTGTGATCATAGAGTGGAAATAAATGCTCGTAATTTAAGTCTCTGGCATGAAGACATGAAGAAGCTGATCTCAGTTTGATACCGGACTTCGTGTGAACACCGCACGGGACTCACAAGTGCAAAGCTGCCGGTGAACAGGAAGTTTTCAGTGAGTTTGAAATGTTCTGAATTGAAAGAAATGACTCAGAAGTCACAATGCCAAACAGTTGGATACACTTCAGTTTTCTCCAGCGGTGACTGAAAGGTTTAACGTTGTTGCATCTCTGTCAGGAACATTCGCATCACTTCTCGTAGATTATTTGGCTGTGACAAAGTTGGCAACAGAAACAGGGAGTAAACCACATCTCTGCGAGGCAGATTACTCACTGAGTCCTCAATGGATCCGTGTGCAGTACCCTGCTTGATTTGCTTTTATAAGGTTCTAAAAATGACTGTTTACAACTAGATTGTACTTTCTTTCTTTATTTATTTTTAAATTGCAGCTTCAAATCCTTTGGAAATATTAATTGGAGGCAAAATAAAGAAACCAGGTTGTACTAAGTCAGTCATTTTACACACCTATTCATTTTCATGTCTAGCAGAAAGGAGGTGGGTTGCAGAATTGTCCGGTCTGGATTTCAACATATATATATCTTGAGAGGATTTGATTAAGCTTCTATTCAGCTTTTAAAACTTTACCAAACTCAAACTGAACTCTTACCAAACATCGCTGTGAATACGCCTGCTGGCATGACGCAGACTGTAATGAGGAAAAGCTCAACAAGCTGTTATTTTCTTGTCCTTAATTCCCCTTCTTTTACTTTTGGAGTTTATATTTAGGGGTTTTTTTTGTGCGTGTGTGTGTTTTCTCTTACGGCTGCAAGTCTGGCCTCTGGCTTAATGACTGACCTTTTAAATACTCTATTTGAACATGAACGTAGCTCTGGACAATTTTGGTTTTTACAAAGTCTTGCCTGAAGACAAAAAGCAGTCGGTATTGTTCCATCAGATTTTAGAGCAACTAGACCTGTGGGAGTGAATGGGGAGGCCAATTTAGTAGTCTTTGTAAAATATTATCATTGTTTTTTCCCCCTTAGTGCAACACATTATGCAACATTAGTAATACTTAATAATAGTTTCTTATTTTAAAAAATGACAATAACACTCTTAAATGCCCTATGGTTTGATTATTTTTTGTTTAAACCAAACGTTCAATAGAATAAACTTTGGACAACAAAAAAGTTATTAAAACTTTTAAAACTTACAAATGTAGATTAGTTTGGCCTAAATAATCACACAAGTAATGTTTTTTTGAGGATTTGAATGATTATATGAGACTTTACCACTATTTGCCAGACATTTGGTGATAAAACTTTATTTAGATTCTCAGACAATAAGTGGCAGAAGGGTTGAATCCTCTCCTTTGTTGTCTCCTGCCAGCTGGACTCTCAAACAAATCACTGTGTGCTGCCAACAGGTCTGAGCGCACTGCCAATACAATTACTGGATGTCCGTTGCATTCTCTTTTTTGTCCTTCCCAAATCCATTAAGGCCCCCTCCGCCCCAAACCTTTCATCAGACCTGAGAGCACATTTTGATGGACGCGCAGCCAGTTGTCAAGTTAATCAAGGTGTCTGTGAGACGCTCAGCTCACAGTGTGGTGTTGAAGCCGTGAACGGAAATAATGAGCTTGTTCTTGCCTGTGACCCACAGCTAATGCTGCACCCTTCAATCCCTCTACCCTTCCTCCACAAACGTCAATGTCAGCAAACGCACAAAAAAAAAGGTTGTTTCCCGCAACAACCTGACTGTCACA